>NC_142191.1:32824215-33137768 GCF_026936395.1 Plectropomus leopardus | reverse complement strand
AATTGATTAATCTGTGTTGTTAACCCACTCTAAAAAGAGTTTAACATTCTGTGCAAACCATTTAAAAACAATTAAGATACTCCGGAAAATGACGTACGTCAGGTTCTTTTGGATATTGAACTCTGCATTCACAAAATACAGCTTGTTTAATGTGCAACAGCCCAGAATTAACTGATCCTTGGCCAAGTATGGAGTAGAGTAGCAGCAGTATACTGTTTCAAGGTATTCTGTGGTATAAAATTAAAAAAAAGTGTTTTATGTCATGTACATTTGCCCATCTGCCATATTGAAAAAAACAAACAAAAAAAAAAAACAACACACCCCAACTTTGTTTTGAGACTGTTTAAACATCTTTCCATTAAAAAAAAAAAGGTTTCAGGTTACAGTTCCTGTTTTCGTTCCTTTGAGCATCAGTTCCATTAACCCTAAAATTGCGCAAATTGAAATTGCGAATATAAAACACATCTATTGGACACATTTCGATTTTGGAAAAAACAAAATCCATTTATTGCAAGTTTTTACACTCAGACAATGTAGTATTTCAAGCGATTTGAAAAAGCCATATTTCGCAAAACTGCAATAAAACACTCGCTTCTATAGGTCACATAATGCCATGGCTATGTGCTTGTCGGTAGGAACTGGCTCCCTTGGGCATGATGCAGCAGGCGCTACAAGATGTGTTATTGCATCACATAACTCTTTAAAAGTTGAGTGTATCATCCGGACGTTTTAAATCCACAATTCCTCTGTGAAATTGTGGACTATCAGCTCCCAGAATTCCCTCATGCATGGCCGCTCCCACCTATAAAGGCTTGCCTTTGTGTTATCGCTCCATAACACGCCTGCATGGAAATAATGATGGCTAGTGTGGTGGCTGCAATAGAAATAAAGCTGCTTTATTATATAAAGTATTGCTCAAATCTGTAATGGAAACCCACCTGCTGTAGTTGATAATTAATAATTCTGTTATGCTCTGATGCTGTGGAATTGCAACTTTTTGTGAGACGGTTATCTTGTTGCAAAAGACTGAGACTTTCCCTATAAGATAACCGTCTGAAGATGTGCTAGATGTGCCAGATTTGGAGAAGATTGGATGGGCAGTCTTCTGACTGGCCTTTCCTAAGTACAAGGTGATAACATGTTTGGACAGTATATTGTAAGGACTGAATTTTTCTGAAAAAAGAAAAAAAAAAACAACTGAAGCACACTGACGACGTCGGTGACAACACAAACTAAAAAGTTTTTTGGGTTTTTTAATTCATTAACACAGAGATTCAATATTATTTTCTCTGATCCCCTTTGTCCTTTGCAAGAACTAGCTTGCAAAGCAGGTTTTGCATATTTTGTAACATTGCTATAAATCTGTTGTGATGCTAATTGAATATGGCTTAAAATAAGATGTCAAAAAAAGAAAACTCATACCAGGTGAAAAAATGGGACCACTGTGTGTCTTTTGTGGACTGTACCAGATTAATGACTGTCCACAAATGGAAAATTTAGGTATGTGTATGTGAGTCAAATTAAGGGTGCTATCACACCTATGGTCTTTGGTCTGGACTTTCTGACTTTTCAGTTTGACCTGAACCAAAATGACAGTTGTAAAACCTCCCCTGGACCATTGTCTAGACCAAACAGCCGAACCATGGTCCGAACCAAAAGAGATGGTCTTGGTCCAGATCAAACTGAACCATGGTTCAGTTCATGTACGGTATAAAAGCATTATTTTGAAAGATTTGGACCTTCATACCAATGACAGGAAATTACAGCAGGGTAAAACCATTGTTACCAAAACAAAATGAGCCGGGGGCGCACATGGTGAGAAGAGGAGACCTAATTCCACCTATTCCTCCTTGTACTTCAAATTTGTTCTACCATACTGCAAAGATAGCCTACTTTGTTTCTGCAGTCTTTAGAATTAGGCCCGTTTCACACAGCACATGTCAGCAGTGCGTAATGGCAGCCTCACCGAGCTGCAGTGTGTTTTATGGTGTTCACACAGCAGCGTTGTAACATCGCTGCTGCGTCACTGCCTGCTGCTGAGTTCTGTATTTCAACATGTATTACAACATGTATTAGTACAAATTCCACTCACTCATCCCATGTTTCAAAATAAAATACCTTGTTTCAGCAACTAATGGGATTCTGCCCACATTGTTAGAGAGCTTTTATTTTGAAAGGGAAGGAAGGAAGTTGGAGTAGAAAAGATGTCTTTGTATTTCATCATCTGTGACAGAGAGAGACTTTTAAACTGCAGTAAAAGGTGGAGTCAAGAGTCAATATAATCATTAAAACACAATTGTCTATTCCTGCTGACAAACATGAGTGGCACCAGTAAAAATCGTCAAGCCACCGTTTCTGTGGACGTGCTGCAGCTGACACACAGCAGGTAGTGTGGTTGCTTTAACTTGATAACACGGGCGCCGAAAAAAAAACCCAAAAAAACGTGTAAATTTAAAGTATAGAGACACGCAACCCATGTAGTTGATGACGATATTATATATGTTTGCCATGTAAAGTCCATTAGCCCGTTCACATTAATTGCAGTGTGAAACCAAAACTGGACCAAATGTATACAATGAAACAAAAATCTGAACCTTGGTGTGGCCCTTGGTCCGGACTTTCTGGCGTGAAAGCACTCTAAATCTCTAACCATCTAATGGGTATAATGAAACATTGCTAAAGAAGAGGCAGGACTGTCTGTGAAAACACAAACTGAACACCACAATCAGTCACTTGTGAAGAGTAAATGTGCATACCTAAATGCTAGATATAGACACCTAAGGGTTGCTGGATAATTCACAGTGTCTGACGTGCTTGGGTTGCAGTTATAATAAAGGGCAGCCAGGTGTTTAAGACAGTGGAAATTGTTCAAACACTCAGGCTTAAGCACCTGCAGAGTGCTGTCACATGGAGGAAAACAAAAGAGACAATGTGGAGTGTTTACAAAAAGGCTCAGCAAGACAGTGACATACAAGTTAGAGCAGCAAGGGCAGCATTGCCTCACGAGAAAATGCTAGATGCTGTTTGGTCATTGTTTGAAGGACTGTGCTGCTGGCTGTCATGATTGTGGCTATTAGACACAGCTGGGTGATACATGTGATAATTGAGTTTTCATCTGCAACTAATTCAGCTAAAGTACATCATTTGGAACCAGACATTTTTAAGTGAAATGAAATTCAGGTTTAGATCTAGATTTGTGGAAAAGTCATTCTTCAATATTATTATGATTCACATCTTGAAGCCGGTAAAGGCAATTTTTTTGTGTGTTTTTTATTGATAGCATTTATTTGCAGAATTATATATAGTTAACTGCGATTAATCGCATTTTTTAATCATGTTTTCCATTCCATTATTTTGCATTTCAAAATAGTTTTGAAGTCCACATTAACAAGGTAAAGAAATTCTTACCATACTGTCTACATTAGGAATATTTGGTTTCTTGTTTGGGGTCTGCAATAAATTGACCACTTGGAAAAATTGAGATACTTCATCACCTCAATACAAAAATCCAGTATTGCATGAAGGTTTCTTGTAAAATTGATGCACAACATTGCCTAAAACCAGAGCCCAGACCACATTTGTATATGGGGGCCTGTGTGGGCAGTAAATAGGCTGAAAAATGGGCCCTATATGGGATTGTTTAAGGGTACCATCCTGGGCCAATTGCCCACAGTGGGTGAGTTACCCAAGTGGGTCTCCTAGAAAAGATGCCCATTTGGGGCCCATATCCACTTGGTATTAAGGTAGCCCTGGCACCGCCCTTGTGGGGCACACATGGGTAAATCCACTCACTGGGGCAATTGACTTGAGGCCACTATGGATCCCGTATACAATCCCATACAGTAGGATAGGATAGGATAGGATACGATATAATACACTTTATTGTCCCCGCAGGGGAAATTTGTCTTGGACTCAGTGCCCTAAAGGGCCCATTTTTCAGTCAATTTACAACCCACTTGGCACTCTCCTACAAATTTCGGTTGGGAGATATATAATAAGCAGAGATCTCTAAACAATTTGTAGTGGTTACAAAATTTCTACAGTCAAACCTAGTGATGGGCACCAAAACTGGCTATTAATTGGGCAGTCCATCTATTCATCCATTGTTGTCCGCTTATCTGAGGCCGGGTTGCAGGGGCAGCAGACTAAGCAAAGCACTCCAGATGTCCCTCTCCCCAGCAATGTTTTCTAGCTCCTCCCGAGGGACCCCAAGGTGTTCCCAGGCCAGACAAGATATGTAATCCCTCCAGCAGGTTCTGGGTCTGCCAGGTGGCCTCCTATCAGTTGGATGTGCCCTGAACTCCTCTAATGGGAGGTGCCCAGGAGGCATCCTGATCAGATGCCTCAACCACCTCAACTGGCCCCTTTTGATGAGAAGGAGCAGCAGCTCTACTACGAGCTCCTCCTGCCCGGACAGCATCAGTCAGCAAGTTGGCCGGACGGAACTTTTCGCAACATCATGATACCCTACTGGTTCAGCCATATGATACGCTGCTGAGGAGCATAAGTTGATAACCTGTCCAGGACATATGGTATGCAGCTGGACAGTGTCAAGTTGAAACGCTGCCAATAATGACATAATACGAGGAGTGCACGTGTCCTTAAAAGATAGGTGGGAGAGGCCTTGATTGGGTCCAACAAGTCCAGCACTTTCTCCCGGGAACTTGGTGTTGTAGAGCCAAACCATGATGTTTTTACCCAAACCTAACCACCCGCTTCTGTTGCCTAAACCCAACCAACTATGCTTTTGTAGCCTAATCCTAAACATGTTTTTTTTTTTTGTTCACATCCTGGCATTGGTCACCATGTGCTTCTCTTGCGTAAACACAACCACATGCTTTTGTTTTAATCCTAACCATGTGCTTTTGTTGACGTCCTGGCATGATTGTGGCATTCCAAAACTTAACAAGCAGATACAGGTGGATCCCTAGAGTGTAATATGTAGATGTGGAAGTCCACTCAAAAACTGGTGATATGTGACGACTCGGTATAAGAACGTATTGCCTAGACAGATGTGACAGATCTCTGGGCAGGGCCTCAGTGCAGTGATCACACACCCTTCTGCACAGATTCTGGTTCCAAATAATGTCTTCAGAGCAATATGGCAGCACCCTTATCCTCTATCCTGTATCCTGTATTTTTGCTTCATTTCTGTATAGTGGGAGGAAGAGGAGACTCAGATTCACTCACATGAAGCAGTCCATTGAGTGTAATCCCTTTGATGTTCCTCCGCTGCTGGAGGCAGGAGGCAGGAGGCGGTTAGATTAGCATTAAGTCTGGTTGCATGGGAACGGGTTAGCCTGCCTTTTTTACCTAAATCTAATTTTCTGTGACTTTATTGCCTAATCCTAACTATCGTGTAGATCCCTGTTGGTTGCTATGAGCTCATGTTGTGTAAACATAAGGACCCATTCCACCATGTGCATTTGTGTTCATCAACTGACGCCAAAGGAGACCTACAACGTCAAAAGCAGACACAGAAGGTCACTGACAGAGCAGCACCATGTGACGAGTTGGTTGCTTAAACTCACTAATTAACATGCTATATGTTGTGCTCTATACACAAACAGAAAGTCACAGCACTTAGCCACTGCATTAAAACTAGTTACAGAATGTGACTCTTTGTTAACCCTTCTGTTTCTTTAAATTCTTTAAAAAACAGAAAAATGCATAATAATTTGTGAGCATAAAGATGTTAAAGGGTATTTTTTACATTTTTGACATGGCTAGGTTAGCTGTTTCTCTCTGCTTCCGTTCTTTATGCTAAGCTAGGCTAATTCTAATGCCTCGAGCTTTGTTCTTAACACAAAGACACATGAGAGATTTCAGTCTTCGCATCTAATTCAAGCAGTCAAGCTCTTTGATTAATAGTCATCCCTGCTGAAAAAAAACCCAGCTTGATCAGTTCAAGATTACGCTGATTAACCATCTAGTTTGACCCACTTAAGGTATAATTTTGCACAATTTATGATGGTTTAGCTGGTCCTACCAGCTTGCGATGGTCAAACTAGCTGGTTTATTCATTGAATCTCCTGTAAAATTAAAACCAAGTCAGTGTCCTTGAATCTGGAGAAATAACAGGGAGGGGCAAGAATGAAGAGCAAAGGCCATAAATCCGTTAAATCTTCTGTCAGGGGATATGCATAAAGATAAATCTGCACAGCTTGACACGCTGGTCACACCAGCATGTCCGGCCAGTGGCTCACCCAGCTAAACCATGAGAGGCCTGTAAGAACTGGGTCTAAGACCATCTGAGACCATCTTCTACCGGCTAAAATCACATTACAGCATGAGCTGGTTTTCGCTGTTTTTTTTTAGCAGGGATGGATAAGATGACGTTACTTGTGGCGGTGGCTCAGAACAGACAAAGACTTGCTTCTTTGTTGAATATTGAGTGTCCATTCACTTTGCTGCACCAATCAACTGTTTGGGGGCTTTGATAAGCATTTCGAGGCTATGACTAATAGTCATTTTACTTGGTATTAGTAGTGGTGGTTTTACCTCAGTAAGATTTTGAATGCAGGACTGCTTCCTCTAATTTGGAGGGGAGTACTTTTCCACTACAGCATTACAACTTTTAGGTAAAAGAGTTTGAGTACTTCTTCCACCACCGGTAATGGCCAGTGTTCAAATTACACATGCTTTTGGGGGAATCCTATTTTTGGGGAATAGGAGGGTACTGTACAAACACATGCACATACATTAATGTGCATGCCTACATTGGGAAGCAAGGCACAGGAACTGTACTTGGGCCTTGAGGAGCTGCAGTGGACAAACGGAAACCTCCACTGTACATTTACGACCACACGACAGCTTAACTGCTCATCCACTGTCACTCTTTGTCTTTCTCAACCGTCACATACTCACTAAATGCAGAGCAATTCCTTCAGACAAAATTGACATATGTTAGAATTTGGTAAACTTTAGCTGTTGTTTTCTTTTATCTGTCTGCTAAAGTGGCAATTAGACCACATTTGGCAGGTGGTGGGTGCTAATTTTAAATAATGTAGACAAACTTTATTCCAGAAAATTCTGTATTCTGGACACTTGACTTCTGATGTAAATGAAATACATCCAGGCTGGGTCACACATCAATATATGTGTCATGATCACATTTTGACCATCCAAGAAGCATTAGCTTCACTCATTTGAAAGAAAGTAGAGTGAATTTCTAATGTGTGCACCAAATGCTACATGAACACGGCGAGTGGGGAGCATCTCAAGCCAGGTTGCTCCAAGGTGAGGATGGGCCTGTTGTTGGCAATTATGGTTTTACCAGGATGTAAAAACAGAATTGCTAAGAAAATTGTTTTGATTTCTTTCAATGACGCAGGAAGGAGGCAATGAAAGTGCACTCCTCCCCTCTGCATATTAATGCAATGTCTTGATTTCACTGGTTTGAATCACATAAGGTCTTCTTGTGTGCAGTTTAACAGCTGAAGAAAATAAGCAGGTGTGATTTTTTTAAAGATATATCTAGCCACAGCTTTGGGAATTCAAAACAGCAGCTTGTACAAACAATAAAAATATAACTTTAAGCTGGACGGTTACAACCAAACCTGATTTGACATGGCACACGTCACATTGAATTTTTGGCTTTAATCTGCAATTCAGGGTTTAGAAACATTGTTAAAAATATATATATGAAATTTGAAATCTGTGAAGAATTTTCAGGCTTTTGTAATATTTGGATTCACAATATGTCATAGCTATAGACAACAACCCTGTAATAAGTCAGACAGAAACATGAGGTGTTCTTTTCCCAAAGCATCAACAGATGTGCCTGTAATCCAAAAACACAAAGTCAAGATGCTCACAGGACACGTCACGCTGTGTCCATCGTAAAGACAACCCAACTCTACAGATTGAGGAAAACCTTGTGGGAAAGAGGAGGTGGGGAGCTGTGGGAACCATACGGAGATCCAGCGTGGGTGTAAAAAAAAGCAGCAGGACTCAGGAACCACCGGCAACAAAGGTGAGCTGGCGTCACAGCAGGAGACAGGCAGCGTGTGATTGGAAAGGTGTAGGGCACTAAGGGCAGGGAACAAGGCAAACTGTCCAAAGCAGATAAGATAAGAGGGTCACAAAGTCTAAAGTGTCTGTCTCACATCTCCATGTGAGCTTCTTTGGCTGCTGGAGTGTCCTTTAATGAGCCTGAGATGGTATAGAACCTGCAGAGACAGAAAAACAAAAGCACACAAGGACATCACTAAGATGCTTTTGCACTAAAAATCATGTAAATATTCTTTACTACACATTTTGGTAATTATCTTACAACATTATTTGATTAGGCAGTTTCACTTTGGCATCATTGAGCAATCATCCCATAAAAACCCTTGAACATGTTCTAATTCAAGTGGTCAGAGAAAAAAAACAGACTTCTGCCCCTCCTATGTGCAGGCTGTGTGTGCCACTTTTGTCATGCTTTAGAAAATCTTGGCCAATGATACTCAACATATGGCCCACCGGCCAAATCAGGCCTCCAATAGCAGTCCCCCCCCTCCCTAAACATTTTCTTATTCACAATACACATAAAGTGATTCACACCGAAGGCTGTTATTGTACATTTAGTATACAGAAGGTGCCAGAGTGCATCAAATAGCATCAAAATAGAGCTTGGTTATCCAAAGAAAACAAAAAACAAATGCCAGTGAAGAATCTGCCACACCCTGATAGAGGCCTTAGCTAACCCCCAGTGTCCTAAAATCTTAGAAATGTCTCAAAATTCCAGAAATTTCCTGAAACCCTAAACATGTCTTTAAATCCTAGAGATGTTCTAAAATCCTAGAAATGTCCAAAAATCCCAGAAACAACTTAAAATCCTACAAGTGGCCTCCATTCCTAGAAATGTCCTAAAATCCAAGAAAAAATCCTAGAAATGTCCTAAAATCTTGAAAACATCCTGAAATCTTACAATTGTTCTAAAATTCAAGACACATCCTAAACCACAGGTCATTTCAGTGAGAGGGCGCTCCCATTGGCTGCAGATGTGTGTGCTTGTTCCTTCAGATTCCATGGTGGAGATTTCCAAGAGTGCAGTGTGTGTACTGCAGTGTAATGTGTTGTAAAAGTAACCTTCCTATGCAGTGGCACATTAAAATACACAAGAGTAGGAGGTTGTTAATGAGGGACAGGTGACAGCAGAACTAAAGAGGGACGGGTGGAACAAATCAGGTCCCCTCAGGAGATTGACATGCTATTGAACTGCATGTGGGAAGAATTAATATATAAGTCTTTCTATTTTTTATTATAAGATTTCTGTTTCTCTCTCCTTAAGTTTTTTCTATCTACTTTTCTCTCTTTAGAATATCTCTCGTCTCGTCCTTTTGTGTGTAAAATATTCATTCAAGTGCAGATTTGATCAGCTGATTAGCATCACATGAGATGATTTAACACTTACAACTGGTCTCCGAGTTTCTTGGTCATATAAAGCAGAAATGCTCTGTCACAAATTGAATAATTCTCATGAATTCATTAGTTGTAGGTTTGGGTCTGGATAGAACAACATGTGGTTCCAGGCCCGGGGGGGATGGAAAGGGATGGAAGGTTAACAAGAAGTCTATCACCTGTTATTCGGTTCTTTTTGAATTAAACTATATTTACGGCAAAAAAACATTGAACTCAAAAGCTGCACTGCATCGAATTCACTTCAAGTCAGTGAAATTGAGATCAGGGGAATTTTTTGTCGTATTTAAGTAAAAAAGAACTTTGATATGAATATTTACAATTGCAGCCAACAGCAAGTTGCTCGAGTCTACAGCAGAGTTACAACAAAGAAAATGTCTCTATTTGAGGGCTACGACAGCCCTCACTGTCAGATGACCTTGGGAATGAAAGCTGAATTGCATTGTCAAATTGAAAGCTCTAAATGATGTCTCACTTTATAGTAACCACTGCAGGATAGATGAGTGTAGGTTCATACTGCAGACATTGTTGCATTTGTTGTTTCTGTTTACATAAGGCCAAAACTGTGTTGAATCTTTCGTCTTTGTTGATTATGATTTGGTATTTTAAATGGGTCCCACATTCCTTCACTGTCTGCATGCAGGCCCTGGAACAAAGCTCTGATATCTGGTGAGCTAAGATGAAGACCTTGTTGATGTTCACACTACAATGGTAAACATTGAACCAAAGGTTATGCAACATTGCTCTGATTCCACTAAGGTTGCGTGATTACACAAGGCTCTTTATGATGTTGGAGGTACACTGTACGAGGCCGGATGATTGCTCTGTTGAGTCATTTGGTATGTCTCAGTCAATGCACAATAGCTGTACCAAGAGCCTCTCAGATCCTATAGTGTTGTAATTAAAGTTAAATATTTAAATAACATTAACTTTGGCCCGATGAGTTTGTTTTATTATTCATCAAAATGAAGAAGAGAGAATAAAGCTTTTCTACATGATTTTGGCTTTGTTGGCGGGCTCCTGATACAGACGGACAATAGATGAGTAACAGATTCATAGAACAAGAGAAATCTGCACTGAATTGCATATTTGTCGTAAGTAAATGGAAAATAAGTAAGTAAATGTCAAATAAACATTAGGAGGACATACTCCTGGTACGTAACCTACTGCTAATGCAGGTGTGTTGTGTTAACAACACTTTTTCAGTTTTTAGTATGTCTCTGTTCACGCACACATGCTGAACCAAGAGCTCTTCTAATCTAATTTGTATTGTAATTAAACTTGTATATAATGTATTTTGATTATTCTTAGTACCCTGCTAATCATATTTTCATTTATTGAAAATGGCGTGCCAAACAGAGCATCTGAGTGTTCAATGTTTTCTTCTAGATTCAGATAAAATGGAAGTCACAAAAACAGGAGGTCAAGGAAATCTAGGAAGTGCTTATCTTTGGAGGCAGACCATGATTTGGCAAAGATTTCTAATGGTTGTGTTTGTGTGGCTCAAATATCCTGAGTATTTCCAGAACGTCCTGTATGTTCTCATGTTAAAGATAAATGTGTTTCGTAAGAACGGGGTTTTCCTGACAATCTACACAGCAGCACTCACTATATAAGTCATGCTTTTTCTTTATTTCTTTCTTCAACCATAACAGTATATTTAAGTAAGATCAACTGAAGCTCGTCACATTTATTTTATCATTCATCAAAATAAGGAACGATAAGAGAAAAAGTTTTTCCACATGAATCTGGCATTGTCGGCAGGATCCCAGTAGAGATGTACACTAGGTGAGTATTTTTCTTTTTCTGTATCTTACCCTTGACTGGATCAAAGAACAAGAGAAGCTGTACTGAGCTGAATAATTAACCTGAGTAAATGTCAGATAAGTAAGTACATGTCATATAAGTAGTAATTAAATTACTCCTGGTACGTTACTTACCAGTAGGATAAGTAGGAACGACAAGAGACAAGCTTTTCCACATGAACCTGGTATTGTCAATAGGATTCATTACATGGACAGAAGGTTAGTAAAGAACAATCTTTTTTTTTTCCTTTATCTTACCCTTTGTGTCACTTGACAGGATCATTGAACAAGAGGAAACCGTACTGAATTTACTTATGCCAAATAAGTAAGTAAATATCAAATAAGCATTATATAATTTACTCCTTGTACGTTACCTACTATTGATGCAGGACTTTTCTTTAAACATTAAGCCTTTGGTGTGTCTCTGTCCATGCACAAATGTACGATGAGCTTATCAGATCTGATTTGTGCTGTAATTAAATGTATATATATCCAACTAATTTAACAAAGAACAACTAAGTCTCGAGTTTATTTTTCTTGTTCTTCAGAATGAAGATTAATAAGGGTTTTTATACATGCTAATTCAATTTGAGACAATCACATTTGCAGTTTTTCATAATTGATTCACAACCAGTGAATGGGCTTTTGATTATAAAGCATGACCGGACCTGCTACCTTAAACTGTGCTTGATCGGCCGTTTCAAAGGAATAAATAAAGATAACACAGTCTGTTTTACCTTGACTTTCTACAATGCCTGCGTTTCTTCAGGACCTTAAAGCAGGAGGATTTTGTGCAGGAATTTTTCAGGTCCACCACCTGGTAGATGATGGGGTTGTACATGGCTGCGGACTTGGCCAGTAGCGTGGGAATGACAGACACAGGGATGGGCACCGAGTCTGGCTCACCAAACGCTGACACCACTGACACCACTGCATAAGGGATCCAGGCTATCAAGAAGCCTGCACAGATCAGCATTGCCACCTGGGTGAGGATACAAAGAAATATTCAGATTACTCATGTGTCCCCAACACAGTACCTCTATGAACAATACTGGAATGTCCTCTTTTCTTTACTTTATTTCTAAAACTTTCCCCTAAACTCTCGCACACCTTTGTGAGTTTCATCTCAAGGCTGTGGCTGTTTCTAATGCGAGCATCAAAGTTTGAAATCTCCTTTGCAGAGGACTTGACCTTGAAGATAATCATGACATATGAGAAGACGATGATGCCTGTTGGGAGGATGAGACAGAAGAACAGGATGGCCATGACAAAGCTCTGGCCAGACACGGAGGCCTGTGCCAGCCACCAGTCCAATGTGCAGGAGGTCCCAAAGGGCTCCGGGGCGTAGTTTCCCCAGCCGATCAAAGGCATGGTCGCCCAGAAGGCTGCATACACCCAGACAAAGGCCAGGCACAGGAAGGCGTGGTGTCGTTTTAGCCATGTGCCTAAGAGTAGAAAGTGACAGGAAGAAAGTTTGGCTATTAAATTAAATTTTAAAAAAAGTTTTGTCAAAACTCCAATTCAAGCCAAACTCTGACTCCTACTGATCAGCCAAAACATTAAAACCATTGACAGATGAAGTGGATAACATTGATCATCCCGTTACAGTGCAGTGTTCTGCTGGGAAACCTTGGGTCCAGGAATTCATGTGTATCCTACCTGACGCACTCTGAGTACCCCCCCATGGCAACAGCACTTCCAAATGGTAGTCGCACTCTGGCAGACCAATGTGCCATACCTCAAGAATAGACTGAGGAATGTGACAAAGAGCTTGCATATCAACCTGGGTTCTAAACTACCCAGATCCCAATCTGACTGAGAATTGGTGGGACGTGTTTGTACCCAACCTCGTAATCAACAGGACTCAATGGATTGGCTGCCTATGCACCACAGGAAACCCCAGAGGACTGCGTCCATGCCTTGTCACTCAGAGCTAAGTCTGATCCAAGGATGTTCCATTGTGTATCAGGGGTACTTCTGGAGTATTGGGACATCCCACAGATACTTGGAGGCCAGGTCAACACCTTTAGCTCTTTGTCACATTCCTTGGTCCATTCCTAAACCCTTTTTGCAGTGTGGCATGGTGCATTGCCCTCCTGGGGGGGGGGTGCTGCCATCAGGAAGTACTACTGCCATGAGGGGGGTAGTCGGTCTGGAATGGTTTTTGGACAGGTAGAACATGTCAAGTGACATTCACATGAATGTTTTCCAGTAGAACATTGCTTTACAGCAAGATACAGATAGACATATTCTAACTTTGACCTTAGCCACATGTGTGGATAATTTAACTGTTGAAAGTCAAACTGAAATTTTAACTCTCTTTACTTTTTTGTAATTATAAAGTCATAAAATGTTAATAAATTGAATGTAATTTATGTGAACAGTCACATTGCTTGAATTGGAAAATATATGATTGACCATTGCTTGGATTTGGATGAGTTTGGGCTAACAGTAGAGCTCTATCTTTTCCAGCCCTCTGACTCTGGCTTCATTCCTAAATCCAATCTGATGCTCTGATGCTACAAAGAGCTGTTGTACGACTGTTAACCAAAACTCATCCAAATCCAAGCAATGGTCAATCATATATTTTTCCAATTCAAGCAATAGGACTGTTCACATAAATTACATGGAATTTATTACCATTTTATGACTTTGTAATTACAAAAAAGTAAAGAGAGTTAAAATTTCAGTTTGACTTTCAATTAAAAGCTCTTGGATCTGAAGTGAAAAATAGACACTCAGAATACGTTTTTAATGTTTGGTGAGTATTTAAAGTGTATAATTAATATTTATATGTGTGCAAGAAACATAAGCCCCTTTTACAGTGTGTGGCTGTAAAAGGCAGGAATATAGTTATGCAGCCTCACTGCTCCATATTAAAGGTACACTTGCAGAATGGGGGGACACAGTTGTCTCACCTTTAAGCTGTCAACAGAAGTATTAATGGCGCAGAATTAAGGTCTGTGTAAAAGGGACAACCAGCAGGACAGGACCATGGATGGGATGGGTGGCATGTTTTGACAATATGTTTTATGCGCAACCCCCTTGATGGAGATTTAAAAAGCATATGGCATCAGTCGGAGGCTAACCCAAAAAAAAAGAAGAAGAAGTAACCAAAAATGTAGAATTGGGAAGATAATGAGGTCTGCAACCCCTAACCCTCCCAGCAGAGGACAAGATTAGCTACCAAAAAACTGGAATGATAAGTGATCATTCTGGCTGTGTTACGTCATTGGTATTGTTTAGAAAAGTACTGCCAACATGTATGTTACAAGAGGCCGACATTAAAATCACCCACAGAAGTGGCATGATTCCACCATTGTTTGGATTTGTGTAAAAATGCAAAAGAGGCTTAGGACAGGACTTAGTTGTGGCCTTAATGCATGATTTTTGTGTACAAAAGGGTTTGGGTAAGTCATGTGATGTCCTGGGGTCCTTGAACAGGTTTGTGGATTTATTTCATTAATTTCTATTCACCATTGACTTCATTTGGAGTATAATAACTACACATCATGTAAGGATGAAAATTCCATTGGGTCTGCTTTGTGGACGAATTTGATTTAAATCAAAAAGCTATACATAAAATCAACAAGCTGGACCATACATACATTTGACGCTGCTGGCAAAAATCTTGAATTTTCAGCCTCCAGTCTGTCTGTGTGGGTGAACATGGAAATCAAATGTTTAGAAGGAGTCTAAAACTCTGACATACCGTATCTGAGATGGCAGATCTTGAGATACCGGTCCAGACTGACCAGGGTCATCGTGATGAGGCTCCCGCAACCAAAGAAGAAGCCCGCCCAGCCGTAGAAACGACAACCCTCCCAGCCAAACAGCCAGCGATGGGAGAAACTAGATACAATGAAAAAGGGCTTTCCTGTCACTGCAGGGACAGAGACAGGGGAGGATGGAGATGCATGACGCAGGAATGGGTAGGGAATGGGAGTGAGGTTGGACAAAGAAAAGAAGAGTTAATTGAAAACATGGTAAAATATAATATCAGTATAAAATCTTGGAGTTAAAGGTTCTTGAATGACTTTTCTAAAAAAATCTCTCGGAACCCAAATCACCAACACTTTCTTAATATGTTGCTTGGGAGTTTACATGCATCATAAAAAAGAACCAAAAGTGAACAGACATTAGCCTCAGTCCAAATTTTAAATATTGTCATTTTAGTTTTTTCACAGTTTCCTGAAGCTGGGTTGATTTGGGCGTGGTTATCCCCGATCCATATCAGGTCATATGGATAAAGCCAATCAAAAACTCAAAGTCAGTCAATACTATTTCAAGATGCCAAACTGAAATCCCCCATTGTTCTTTTCAATAGGCTGCATTCAAAAACACTTGCTTGTTTGTGCCAGAGTGCACTCTGGCACAAACTGGACCGTTGGTAGACTGGGAGCACTGCCAGAATGTGCCGTCTGGTTATCCAAAGCAGTGCGCTGAACTGAGTGAATGTCTTATATGAACTTAGCCGTTTGTTAATTCATGGAGAAAAAGGCTTTATACAACATCTCTCTCATTTTAGCGCAGAGCATCAGATTGGATTAAGAATGAAGCCAGAGTCAGAGGGCTGGAACAGATAGAGCTCTACCACGCCGACTCTGCTTTGCTCCATGGCTGTCGTCGTGGAGATGAGAGACAGTTGACAAAGGCGGGATCAATGTAGGTGTCGATCCAAACGTGATCTGACACACACAGAGTCTAGAGAAATGCTGTTATCCTCAAAATGAGCTTTTTTGAACAAGGTTACGCTCTGGGCTGTGACTGAAAGAATGAGATGACGTATACAATCGGATGAAAAGAGTTTCCTCTGGAGGGAGGCTGGTCTCAGCTTTAGAGATAAGGTGAGGAGCTCAGACATTTGGGAGAAACTCTGAATAGAACTGCTGCTCCTTCACATAAAATGGGGGTCAGTCGATGTGGTTCGGGCATCTGATGATGATGCCCCCTGGGTGGCTCCCGCTAGAGATGTATGGGCACTTCCAACTGGTAGGAGACCCCATGGAAGAACCAGAACACGTTGGAGGGATCAAATATCTTGTCTGGCCTTGGAACGCCTTCCACATAAGAAGCTGGAAAGCATTGCTTGTGGGAGGGACAGCTGGAGTACTTTGCTCAGCCTGCTTCCCCAGCCATGGATAAACGGATAATGACGGAAGGATGGATGAAATAGGTTTTCTAATAGCTGAAAACATTTATTTCTGCTTTAGAGTTCTGTAGATACTCAACTTTGATATAATATGTGCATTCTTATTATTTCAAGCCACGTTTCCAGGAGGTTAAAGATCTAAGTGAAGATTTTTATTACCATATAGTAAGGTTGGAAACATAATAATGCTGAAGCATCTTTCCACACAACATGTCCTTGAATTCCAGGAATGCCATGTGACAGCACTTGTGAGAACTTGTGAGTGCCTCATTACTAAACATCATAAAAAGGAACTGACAAAGGGGAGAAAAAGCTAAGCTGACTGATGACACCACAAAGCAATACCAGTAATTCTTGTTGTAAACCTTCCTTACAAGCTCATGATCCTGTCTCAAGTGTGAATGCTTTGGTGGCAATGGAATTGTCATGGGACTTTTACTAATCATGTCCCTTAAAATGTTATTTTTAGGAATACCCTTCATAGACAAGGCTCCAGTGTCCTCCTTTATGCAGGAAACCACAGTGATTCCCTGACTGTTGTGGTGTGTGTCAGATGTGGGCACTCTCTTTTGGGAAAGCCGGTCAGGCCAAGGGGACAACTGGCATGCCGCCCAAGCTGTATCAAAGAGACAAACATCCAAACCTCTAGAGGCAAGACTGCATGAGACACGATGAGGCAAATGTTTTCTTGGAATCACTGAAAACCCAGCGGGGCATGCACATGGTTGTTCACATGTTCCGAGGCTTCATAGTATTTATAGATTGTGAGTCATGGCGAAAACAGCAAAGATGCCTTTAACTTTACAAATCAGGCAGTCTTTTTTTTTTTGCCCATTGTCTTGTCTTGCCTGCTCCTTGCAACCATTGCTGTTATTTGTCCTCATATGACAAGGATTGCAGTGTGACTGGAGAGTATGTATACAGAGTTTATCTCCAGGTAGCTCTGAGCCTGTCACTCCCAGCATGCACTCACAGTTTGTTTGGGGAGCGACTAACCTGGTGCTTTGTCCCCTCTTTACTCAAGGATTGCACCATTTTCTACAAGTCCAAGTCCAAGTTGGTGAAGATTTGCCACAACGTAATATGATGCAAAATAAAAGCATCCACAATAGTCAAAGGTACTAGAATAGGCACTGAGATTGTAATTTTTTTTACCTTATGCCCCACCCTATGTATACGTTTTTGTGTATTTTTATGCATTGATTGCTATAAACTTTGACAAGAGAAAAGTTATTTTTAGAAGTCAGTCTGCAAAAAAAAAATGTTTCTCTAACGTTCTATCTTTAGACCACCGGTGCTCAGAAAGTACCCAAAATTAAGTTGTGTGTCTTTGGCCTACAGTGACACTTCACTGCTCTGGGGTCAAATTAGCTGACATAATCATTACAATATTACTTATGGCTGTATCAAAACATCATAAATAACACTTGCCACATGCCAGCTTACTATTATGTACCATGCTGGCTTGCTAAATTTGGTTAAGTTGGTTAGTTACAAAGCTTATTATCATTTAATGTTATTATTAGTAACAACGTAATATTATGAAAAATAAAAGCAACCACACCAATTGAATGAAAGGTATGACTAGATGAGCATGATTTTTGTTTACTTTCTCCAGTAACTTTTGTGTGTTCTGTTTGTGCCTGTTGTGTTTTTTCAAGTCAAGTCAGGTCAATTTTATTTATAGAGCCCATTATCACAAAACATGGTTTGCCTCAGAGGACTTTACAGTGTACGACATCCCTCTGCCCTTAGACCCTCACATCACCCAAGGAAAAACTCCCCAAAAAGAACCCCTGTAACGGGGAAAAAAAGGAAGAAATCTCAGGAACAGCGGTAGAGGATGATGAGGGATCCCTTTTCCAGGACGGACAGACGAGCAATAGATGTCGTAAATAACAAATGAAATACAATCATGGCAAAAAGGAAAGAGAGAGAGAGAGAGGGGTGAGAGGGGGAGAGAGGCACAGACATAATAGAAACAGATGCATGTCATATTACAATAATGGTAGGTGTGAAATTAGTAATTGCACTCTATGATGATGTTGAGGGTGATGATAACAGTCTCATGCATATGTTGATAGGGAGGTGTCCAAAGGCAAGATCACAGCATCGGCGCAACCAGGACCAGACCACAATCAGGGCGAGCGGGGGGCATCAGTACAGCCACAGCACGAGCACAACCAAAGGCAGGGTCACAGCATCAGCACAGCTATCACCACAGGCACAGTCAAGGTTACGGCCAGGATCCAGGAAAACTAGGAAACAAGGGAGCAGGAACGCTCCCTTTTTCTGTCCTTTGTTCCCCCCCCTCCCCTTGTCTACACTACTCCACTCTCTGACACCTGGGGGCCCTCATCAATCAATCACCTGCCTGCAATCAAGCCAGCTACCTTCAAGTGAGCTCGCTCCACAATCATTCACAATCAACTGTTGCAGCACACGGTTTGTGACGTGACACGTCCGGTGCTATTCAGATCTCGCCCAGGTGCAACTTTGTTTTTTTGAAAAGACCCGTTTTTGTCATCTCTGCCAGGATTCCCTTCCAGCCCTTCCTGTCCACACATCCAGCCGAAGAAAACCTCAGAAACACGAATCATCCTTCACCTCAGCCGGTCATTAAGTCCATTATTCAACTGCAGAGTTCACCTGTTTTAATGAAAGAACTTATTTTTTCTAACATCTGTTTTGTCTGCCTACTTTTAGGTCCGTAGTCCCAAATGTCACACTACATTTGATTAAAAGGCAAGACCTGCACTTTTCAGGTTACCCTTTAAGGAAGACTGGCAGTCACCACTATTTAGACTAAATGTCATGGTAATCTCCTTAGAAGTTCTTGAGGCAATTTGCACCAAACTAAAGTGCTAGATGGACACACAGGCCAACTAAATCAGTCACTGCAATGACCTCATCATCTTTAGGTCCCACGGGGCAAAAAGCAATTTCAATAATGGAGAATATTCATAATGTTGATGTATTTGTCCTATCTTGATCCTGTCTCCATTGGATTATTTTGTGCACTTCTGGACAAAGTTATTGTCAGCTATAACTATCATTGTTACTTTCATTCATTCTTTTCAGTAGTTTGGTGCTGAAAAGGTGGCAAAGTGCAATGTGGTTTGAGATGTAATTGGCAGCTTCAGACTTTTTAAGAGACTGGTTTCATTTAGTGTATTATCATTGTCATGATGAGCAGGAAGGGCACACCGTGTCCTTGTTAGCCCACAAAAAGGCTTAATCAGAGAGCAGGTCGACTGGAGGAGGATTAGTGAGGATTACAGCACTGAGGATGAGCACTATGCAAGGTGAGAAATATGCCATTACATGATTTCAGTTGCATAATGTCTTAAAATACATTTTTTTCATGATTAGGAATGTTTTAATTTGTGTCGATATGGTTGCATGGTATGTGATTAACATTCATTAACCCTTTGAAACCTGGGACAACATCACTTTTCATTGCTGAATTCAGACTCCTTCCATGTGCATTTAGACCTTTAAAACTGAAACAAAGGTTTGATTTCATGTCTGAAAGGGTAATGAGCAAGAAATGTCCCATGAATTTAAAAAAAAGAAAAGAAAAGAAAATGAAAAAGGTGACAAGACAATGACCTGAAAAAGTGTTTTAAAAAAGAGACAGTTGTCAGTTTTGATTTTTTTTAAATAGCAAAAATGTCCAGACAACATATACAGTTCTTATAAATATAGTTTTCTGGACATTCTTTCTATTATTTTAATTATTTACTATTTTATCTTTAAATAAAATATATATATATAAATATATATAAATAATATAAATGTGTTTGGTTCATTTTTTTATTTTTATTTTTATTTTTAAACCTTTTATCTTTTCTTGTTTTTTTTATAAATTTCAAGTCATTTTCTTGTAACTTCTAATTTGTAACTTCCTCCTGTGTTTTTGAAAGAAATCAAGCCATTTAGCTCAGATGTCAAAGGGTTACAATGTGCATGTGTGTGTGTGTGTGTGTGTGTGTGTGTGTGTGTGTGTGTGTCTAAAACACAAAGAATTTTCATTAAACTTAAATCTGTCATGTATGATAAATGGTGAGAGGAAAGACACGAACTGCTATGATGCAAAAGCTGGTCTCATAATCAGAAACCCTAAATTACTTTCATGAGCTGTATTAAAATGAAAGAATATCAAGCATTACCCTGCTTAACTTACTGCAATAATATTATAGTAAAATTAAAATTTATCACTGTATGCAAGAAACAATGTACAAACAAATGTTCTCTTATTTTTGCTCATATCCATGGTTTGTTCTTATTTTGTTACCACCCACTAATTTTTGGGATTCACGGAGAAAAACATCTCATCTGCACAATACACAGTGCAACACAAAGTAAGTTTTACATTTTAAGAACAGTTAAAAATGCATTATATCATTTAATCAAACTTAGGTCATGTTACAGTGTAATGACTGGTTTATTACAATACAGTGTGAAAAACATATAATAAACTTGGTCTATTGATCACAATTACTGTGATATCCGTTACTGTGCATCCCTCTGCTGACCAAAGCTGGAATAAAACTAAGTAGATTTATTCAAGTACTACACTTAAGTACAAATCTGAGAAAGTTTAACATTTTTTAATCTCATGCCACTTTCCACTTCTACTCCACTACACTTCAGAGGGACACGTTGCCCTTCTTATTTCATTACTAATATTCAATAGCTGCTTTAAAAATGATGCTTTTTGCACTCAAACCATATGAAAATGTTGTGTACACACTGTGTTGTGTGAGCACAGACGGCAGCTGCAGTGAAACACATGTGAGAGTGACAGCTTTTAAATGGAAGAGAATTTGATAAAAACAGAATGACCGATCAAAGGTGAAAATTTTCATTTTTAAAGATGTTGAACTTTTTCAAAGAAGAGACTTAACCCTTTGAGACTTGAGCATAGTTGCTTGATTTCTCTCAAAAACATTAGAAGAATACAATAAGCAATGAAAGAAGAAGCGACCCACAAAAAAAGTAAAAGTAGTAAGAAGTACAAAATTACCTGAAAAATAGTAATTAACCTTTAGCTAATTGGTGTTACTTGTTTCAAAACATGGGGAGAAGGCGATGAGCAACTTGACAAGACTAAGACTATATGACAAGACAAAACAATTATCTGAAACTAAGCACATAAGAGAGTTGGAAAAAAGGAAAGAACAAGCTTTTTTTTCTGTAACATGGTTTTATATGTTTTTTTATAATTACAATAACACTTTTCTGGATTTTTTCCCCCTATTTTTAACATTTTCTAACAGTGCTCCCTTCTTTTTAAAAAAAAAATGCTGTCACGATCCCTGCTCCTCTCCCCCTTCTCAGTACTTTTCCATTCACTCTTCCTCTGCTCCCTCAACCTGCTGACCACGCCCACTCTGCCTGCTCTGCTCACTCACCTCCAGCTGCAGCTCATCAGTAATCAACCCAGTATATAAGCCTGGCACACGCACACACACACTCGTTGCCAGATTGTTCCTTCGCATTATGCAAGACTCTCCAGCATTCTCCTGCCAGATCTCTGAAAGCCGACCCTGCCTGTTCCTGACCTGCTCTCTTCGCCTGATCCCCGGGAAACCTACCTGTCTTCTGTCCCCGACCACGAGTTCCGTTTTGGCGTCCCTGATCTGCTTCGCTGGTAAAGACCTCTCAGCCTGGCCCCGACGATCCTCCTGGTCCATCCCCATCGGTACCGCTGCATCATCGGACTGCTCACTCGGTTTCGGAACCTCCGCCTGTCCCCGACCACGCTTCTGCCTTCTCCTCGACGGTAACTCCACACGTGCTGTCGAGCTGTTGGGCTACGGGGTTTCCTCCGCATCCACGCCGAATGACGTAAGCTTCGGTTCGTTGCTTCGATCTCCCTCCAGAGACTGTGTTGTGGGTTCCGACCCGAAGAACGAACTGTGTGCTGAATTACCTCATCTTGCTTCGTGTTTGAATTGTGTTGGTCTGAATAAAAGTCATTACCAACTAATCCTGTTTACCGTTGTACTGCATCTGGGTCCGTACCACACCCGTTACAAATGCTTAGGTAATTTTCTTTTTTTTTCACCTTTACCAGTATGTTGCAATTTGTGTTACATTCCAAGTTGGTAATAGTTGCCCCCGCCCCCCCAGGTTTCAAAGGTTTCAACAGCTTGTGAAGAGGATCTGCACACAGTACAAGAAAAGTGATGCTGATCCAAGTTCCAACATTTATTACCAAGTTGCTCATTACCTTTTTTTCCCCATGAAAGAAATCGTAACACTTTGCTAAGAGTTCAAAGGGTTAAATACATGTGAAAGGCATCTGAAAGCAGTACAAGAGAAGTGATGTTTGAAAGGGTTCATCAAATCAAATAATGCATGGTGAGATCTGATGACGCGTCCAAACAAGACATCGGAAAATGTCGTTAGAGCCTATGAAACAGCACAGCTTTACGTAGCTGGCTGATTAAGGCATTCAGTATTAAAACATGTTCTGACCTGAAGGTAGGATGACCCACTTTGGAATAAAACGCTTCAGTTATCCTCAGTATGCCATCACATGGCATGGTCAACACTTATTTTGCACTTATTTTGAGCCAGCTGCTAATGTAACTGCAGGGCAAACACATGAGCTGATAACCTGCTTTCACTTCCTGGATACAAATGCTCTTTGTTGATTTTGACAGTGTCTGCATAGAGCAGGGGTGAGTACGGGTCAACATCACGCACGGACGTGATATACAGCACACAGTCAGGGATCAGCAAATGATGGTTTGTAGGAATCTACAGATGAAATGCTCTGGAGGTCAAAATGAGGACACAGTGGGCGGCTTTCAGACTGCTGCTGTGTCCCAATTCTCAAGATCTCAAGAGTTTGCCCCACTGTTTTTGCATATTCTGAAATCTGTTTTGGAACTAAACAATTTAATGCTGAATATTACTTAAACCTTATCCTTCAGAGATCTCTGATCAACAGCGTCTCGTGGTTACTTCTGCTGCTCCCAAATCACGTCGAAAACGCCAAAAGGACAAGATGACCTATTACTTCATTTCATCATCTTCCAGTTGTCACGTGGTTGATTTACTGCGGCATCTGCTGCCTCATTGGTTACACACTTCTACATGAAAGATAACTCATCTGCTGGACAATGACAAAACCACATGACAAAACCACAAAACCCTACTCATGTAGGCTAAAGAAATTATGTTAGCAAACTGTTTTTTTTATTCTGTCTGCTGGCTGATTTGTTGGTGTTAGGATGTAACGTGAGGCGTTTCAGCAACAGCTCAGAAATGAAAAGTTCTATACAAGCCATTTGCTTGTTTACACACATTTTTTCGGTGAAAATATGCAGCACTTTCTCATCCAAAGTTCTCACATAATGCCGCTTTTTTCAGTGGACTTCCATGTTTACATATTTATTCTACATATTCTTCTGCGTCTGCTGTTAAAATGTTGTGATGTCAGCAAAAGCACATGCTAGGATTATACAACAAAAACACATAATTATATTAAGGCAACAAAAGCACATTGCAACCAATGCCAGGATGTCAACAAAATGACATGATTAGGATTATGCAACAAAAGCGCAGATGGTTAGGTTTTGTCAAAAAGGGCACAAAAAGGATATAGAAAAAAACATTGACATGTTCAGACTGGAAGTGAACACCAGACTCCCGAACAAAATTCTGGGGTTGGTTGGATCCATCCACCACCCCTCCTGCCCACTCTACAGGGATCTTCATGTTCCTTATATTATGTTTCTACCGGCAGCATCCCTAGCTGAGGCTGCCCGGTGGCATATAATACAGCTGCAAAAGGTGGCTTTGGCATTCTTACGACAAAATCCCTGCTAAAGCTGTTTCTGCCAATTTAGGAATGAGAACTAGCTGAAATATCAGTGCTGGTTGAGATGAAGGGATCCTTTTCTCTTTCTGTATGTGACACATTTTAGGGTGTTTTTTGCACTTAGTCTGTTTCAGCCCTCCAAGCAGACTCAGACCAACGACTCAGCATTTTTTTGCGTATATGAGAGCACTCCAAGGGAAGTCAGGCCCCTCTGAAGACTGAAGTCTGTGGTGTGGTTCACTTAATTGTGCATTGTGAGCACAAAGCGTTCTGGGTTTGTTTTGCTTTTTGCTGTTAGATTTTAGCCCTCTAGCCCTCTCATCACATACTATTGCGCTGGGAAGTTCGAAAAACAAACAAACCATGTTGGCTGGTTCTGCTAGCAAGTAGGACAAGGAGTTGATCCGCGGAAGATACTGCAGATATAATGAAGAACATATCAGACGGCAACAGTCAACAATGCACAGAAAGTTTCCCTCCAATTTTCAGTTTATATGAAAGTGAGAGGTCCATTGCAGTGCAAAAAAAAACTATGCCAAATGCACTTAATGACATGCAATTTACCATCTCTCTCCCTCTATGAAAGTATACATATATCCACTGCCCTGGTGAACTTTAGTTTAGTGGGTCCCTTTCAAACATTCCACCACTTCGGTGCAGACTCAAGTATCTTGACAATGACTCCAGAGATTACCATGCAATTTTTTTTTTCTTTTCCAAAAATGACCTTTCTGACAAGACATTCTTCAATTAGTTTCACAGGCTGAGTAGTGTTCTCCACGACAACTCCGTTGACTTTTACATTTAGAATCAGTTTGTCTTCTAGTAGCTGAAGTAAAAAAGTGTAAGCCTGGGTAAGTAATGTGGAAGAGAAACAAATTACTAAAGTTAATAAGAGAGAAAGTCCATTAACACTGACTTTAAATTTGCTGGTGAATTACAGACATTATGAGTTGTAACAATTAAATTGGGGACATTTTGAGATGCTAGATAATGACTGTTTGTTGAAATTAAAAGTCAAAATGAAAAAAAAAAACAGATAGGGAGGCCAACAGACAAACATCTGCATCTTATTAAGAGGAGAGACAATTACGGGAGTGGAAATAATGTCATTACATGAGTCAATGAATGGATGAAAACACAGAATAACGTGATGCAACTTGCGGAAAAAAAAAACTACATTTAACAAAATGTGTGGCTGTATGGATAGGAAGACCTGTTGAACTGAACACATAAGCCAGTACCTGATATGCCAAAATCGAAGATGGCTAGATTAACAGTCATGAGCTCAGGGGGCCTCAACTTGGTCTTCCGTTTAATGGTCATGTATATGACATAGCCATTCCCTGTTGCAGACATGATTCCTGTAAGAGAGAGAGAGAAAGTTTGATCATCTGCACTCGTCAGATGCCAGTAACAATGTTGACAGACATCTGGATTCATTGTGTGAAGACAACATGAATGCTGAAAGGTACACACAGGTTTTGAAGCAACAAATGCTGCCATCCAGAAGAGGTCTTCTCACGTCCCTGCTTATTTCAGCAAGACAATATAGACACATTCTGGGCATTTTCCAACAGTGGGACTTTGTAGTAAAAGAGTGCAGCAACTAGACTGACCTGCCTGCAGTCCAGACCTTTCCCAGTTGAAAGTGTGTGGAGCAATATGAAGCGCAAAACACAGCAACAGAGACCCCCGACTATACATATAGCCATACATCAAGCAGGGACGGGAAATAATTTGACTTTCAGAACTTCAACAATTAGTGTCCTCAGGTTCCAAAACACTTACTGAGTGTTGGTTAAGAAAAGTTGATTTAACAAAGTGCTAAACATGCCCCTATCCCAACTTTTTTGGAATGTGTCGCAAACCTGAAAGTCAGAATGAGTGTATATTTACAAAAAATTTTTAAAAAATCATGTTTTACAGAAATCCCAACTTTCTGGAATTGTGGTTGTAAATCATCTCCTGACAAATTTCAACCATATCCCAGAAAATCGTTATTATGTTTATTTCACATATTTCTTTGAGGAACATGACAGTGTCCTCATGGTGCCAAATAAATCTTATGAGCATCAGTCTAAGCCATATACTTCAAGTATGTCATGATTTATTTACTTAGTCTGTTTCCATTTCACTTTTTTTTTTTTTAAATGTCTTTATATTTATACACCATCTTTTCCACCCCAGCCATACTTTTTTTTCCAAAATAAAAATATGCATAAAAATGGTTTATAGAAACATACTGAAGACACTAAGTAGTTTTCACTTACACCTTTTTTTTATCATCACTGACAAATCACACAGTACAGAAATCTACTATAAAATAAGACACATTGCATTGTGGGACTGCAGAAAGTAGTGGACATGTTATTGACTACATTTCACACTCTGGGAAAAGAGGGAACTAGAGGGAAACACTATAAAAAATAGTGCACCTTTGAAGAGTCTCTCTCAATGAAGCCACATGGACAAAGAAACTCCAGCAATGTCAACACATAATGTAACAAACTGTGGTATAATTTAAAATGTTTCATTCTTCAGATGAATTTCTTTTCAAAAGGCAAACAAACCTAGAGATATAACAGCATTTTTGTTCTTTGACAACTAAAATGCTTTAGTGTAAATGAAAAATGACAAGTACACGCTTCAGGTGCGACCATTCCCATCTGGCAGTCAGCACCCATCGCCAGTGCATCAAATCATCACTTTATAAGGGACTACTGTACATATATATATAATGAGAATCAAAAAAGGTCCTTTTCCAGTGCATACTTTAATATATCCATAAGTAGGGAGAGAAATATGACAGCATGATAATGAAGCCTCTGCCCCATCTGCATTCTGCATCCACACTTAACACTCAGCTATCAATGAAGAACAGGAGCCACCATCTAATGGCCTGACACCCTACACAGCAGCTACATTAATTCTCAGACCTGTTGTGTGCTCAGTTAGCTCTGTGATTACAGCTCATAAAACAGTTCAGTTGCGGTGCACCATAGTGAGAATGCAGCAGTGTGAAGGGACAAGCGTATGACATTTTCAGATTCCATAGATGCAAAGCATCTCTCAGTACAATGAACACAATATGTTGTAAAGTGGATGAACACAGTAAAATGTTTGTCTCGTTCTTGGAGAACTCAAGTGTAAAATTGTGCTCTGAAAATACAGTATGTTGACCTGCTTTATGCTGCTTTATATAACTGTATAATTATGTGACAGTGTGAGAGGGGGCATTCATGGAGCTGGAAAGCTCTGCTCCTGGTCCCTCATATTCACCTTCTCATCATCTTAAGGAAAACTAACTTCCCATTCATGAAAATAAAGCAAACTTTGTACATATGTTAAAGCCCATGCTAAACTTTCTCAACAGGAATTGGGGTCCAATAGTCCTAATGTTGGTGTAACAGCAGCTGTTTAAAGTTAAAAACATTGAAAATTCATAACAAATCACCTGTATGACCCATGGCTTTGCAACTTTCACTTAACTGTAGGTCCAATCATGAAGACAATTATAAACTCCAGCCTTGTGCAAATGATGATCATCACTCTCATCACGTTCTTTTCATCAAAAACTGTAAAACTAATTAAACCTATATCCTCCCACATTTTTGCTAAATTCACACCGCACTCACGACACAGTGTCTTCAGACTATCCTACACACACATTTTACACAGATTTTAAAAATCGAGCCCACGGTGTATCAAAATATGTCACAACAGCTACTGCAAGTTCATGCTAAATAAAGCTTCAATGTTCATGATAAAGGACAATATTTTGCTGTCGGGGCAGATGAAGTGTGTTTGATTTCAAAAGCTGTATAACTGGCAACATTTTGAATTCTGCCATTATGTAGCCTATAGCAGTCCATGAAAATAGAGCATCTTTTAGCATCTTTTTTTCACATATGGATCAATTATTTTTTGTAAAGAGACCTTCCAGATGTTTTCTATGTTGTCTAGATGAATTATGCAAATTCTCAGAATTTGAACTTAATTGTGACACTACTTTGAAATCTGACTGTAAATTCGTGTATAGCGGTTATGCTGTAACCTGGTGGTTTGCGCTATAATAGTAAGAAGTCACCTCTAACTTCCATACTGGTGAGGTAGCTCAGCTTGATAAAAACTTGCCATTGGTGCCTTGTTGCGCCTCAAAAGGCCCGAGCCCAACCCATTGCTCTTCAGCAGCTAGGAGAAAAGGGTCATTCACATTAACAAACCCACAGAGAACTGTCAACTACCTTAGCATCTTGAGGCTCTCTTTTAAAGAAATATATAAGATCCTTAAAATCGACTGTGTGTATTGTGCAATTTTATTGCCACTCGGATTGACCTCATTTCCTACAGATGAATGTTCAGGAAACAAGAACTCTTATGAAACCCACAGCACCACACTATGGACAGAAAAAACATGGCAATTAGCTGGTTAAAATACATATAGCAAGCTTAGGAATCAGGTATTTTTCTCACGAGTTCTATAATAATGTTAATTGCTCCGTGTCTGTTGGATTTGTAAATAGGCATTTGTTTGCTGCTGTAAGCCATAACAACTTTATAAGACATTGTTGTAAAGCTCACACATTAGCCATAACACTGGAATGAGTCATAAGACCTGGAAATGAGTTAGCACTCCTGGTTCCCTCATCTTAAAGTTAATGGGTTTTTGAATGGGTTTTTCAGTATATGCCTTAAGAAAGGTCTGTGAGTAACACAAGACTTTCTATGTTTTGTTCTATGACATAAATATTTCAGTATATTCCCCACTGTGAACTTTGAAGCTAACAAGTGGCTAAATGAGACCTCAGAGCGTCATTGACCTGAACTACGCCAAACAGCCTTATTTAAGCTCTACAGCCTAATCGATGTGGCAACGTTTAACAATGCGACTGTGGTGTAGTTCATCAGTGGCTTAATTTTAGCTTTGTACTTCTAGCGACTGCAGTTAGGCCTCAACAATCAGTACAGTGGTGTTAATTTGCAGAAGTGCAAACTCATCAGGGCGAAAAGGTGAACCTTAGTAACGCTTGAACCGTAGGAACAACCTCCGAACATGTTTTCTAGTCCCTGTTGAGTCTGCTGGCCAACTTGTGCTTATGCTTTCTAGAGATCACGGGGTTTCCCAAACTTAATAAATACACCAAATAGAAACACAGAAATGCTCAGCTTGGCCAGTTTGTTACAACTAAGATATCTGCTGACAAAAACTCCCCAAATCCCTTGTGACTGCTCTGACCTCCACACATTTAATTCTCACCTCAAGACCCATATTTTTAAATCTACTTAATTAATCTACTTAATTACTTAATTAATATTTGATTAATGTATATTGCTTTTACTGATCATGTTTTGATTTATTCTGTTTAGTTTTATTGACCTTAACTGACATTGTTTGTTTCTGTTAAGCATCTTTGAGTATTGTGAATAGCGCTCTATAAATAAAATGTATTATTATTTATTATAATAGTTAAAATCATTTTTACATTTAGGTAGATTTAGATTTAGCTATTACATCCCCAAACTTTATCTGGATTTTGAAGCTCAGCTGATGGAGGATGCCAAAGGATGACAAATGTTTCCAATTAACTGAAGAGCAAGGTCATGTCAAGTCAAAATTAATGAAAAAGACAGAGGTATCATCATTTCCAAAATTCACAACATGTTGTTATCTAACAGAATGTGCTGCTTCAATACAATTTTGATGCCATTTAGGCTTTCAACATGTTTTCACTGCAGTTCCAATCACTTATATTTATATATTACATTTCCCATCATGCCGAGTGCTTAACTGAGTAGTTTCAGTTTTCAGTTAAATTTGTTGTTCTATGTTAACAAACACAATGTCACTATTTGTCAGTGTTTATAATATTATTATAGTTCATACCATTAGTGAGTTGGCTGTCACTTTTCATAATTTGAAGCTGCTGTTTTAGACTGTCATAACGATGTTAAGTGTTGGATGTCACAAAATTACCTGCAATTTAAACTGTTCTCATCCCCAAACCTTAGCAACCACATAGTGAATGCTCTTGGTCCCCTTTCCATTAATCTGAGTAACCTGGGAGTAACATTTGATTCTGTTATAACCTTTCACCCACATATAAAAAAAAATGTTTAGTCCTGCTTCCTCCAGTTAAAATGAATCTCTAAAATCAAATCAACACTATCACGCTCAGACCTTAAAATAGTCATTCATGCACTGATTTTGTCTAAACTCAATTACCGTGACTCATTCTTCACACACACACACACACACACACACACACATATATATATATGCTATAAATTCAACAGGGCAATACATCATCTTAGTCTGTTCTATACTATCTTGCCCTCTACAACAGAAATCAATGCAGGTACATTGTCAAAATGTGCCTCTGTACAACATCACCATTACTACCGCAACCTGACCACTGAGCAGTGCTGCAGCAGATGGAAAAACATGACTAATTTTCTCACAGTTTTCTATCATTATTTCATCTATTTATTACCATGGCCCAGTTAACAATTCAGCTTTACCTCATAAACCTGCTGCCCCTCCAGCTGCTTCTCATTCCCCCTGTCTGAGCCGCAGAAATATCTCTGTCACTCCTGAATAAACCTGATTTCCTCCCAAGTGTTTATGAAGCACTCAAATCAAAATAATAAACAGCACAATGAGCATACTGTGGGCCTCCTAATTCCCATGCACTCATATGATGCACCGCGTCAGGAGAAGAAGCATAGAATCTGAGCCAAAAATGGGCTCTTGGAGCGTTCCCACAGCGAGAAAAAAACTACAAAAAATTGATTCATTATTTCACAAAACATGTCACGCTGTCCCCTCTTCCTCTCTGCATCTATTTCTCGTCATATTTTATGGAACTGCTCTATTTTTTTTTTTTTTTTTTTTTTAGATTTGGTGGTTTAGATTTGAAATGAGACATTGTGTTTTAAGGAGGTTGAAGCATGACACACAGTAATGGGAACAACAGCGGCCATCAGCTGATCCTCCCAGACATCCCTCACATTACCCTCCTGGTACAATCACACGTCCTGTTTGGTGGTGTAGGCCTGTGGTTTTCTAGCTCTCACTGAAACCTTTTCACTTTCCAGTTTAAACCAGCATTTAACAGCACAGGGGCATTTCCAAAATGCACTGACAGAACAATGTGCTCAAACAGTTCCATCACTTTTACTGCAAAACAGGACTGATCTAATCCACATTCACACACATCCGTCCCTCACAGCCTCCTGCTGTATACAGGTTTTGTGTTCCTGTCCACTCAGAAATAAAGGTTCCAACAGGGTCCATCCTGAGGACTGAGGTTCTACCCAGAACCATTTGTTTTGGAAGAACCCTTTTGTGAAGACATTGCTCTCTGAAGACTAGGGTTCCATTAAAAACTAAAAGCATGTTCAGTGGGAGGGAATTCTGAGGGTACTGTGGTCAGTTAGTATTTCTAGAGCCCCTTATTTGGGTTCTAGATGAAAACCTTGGAATATAAATAAGGTCTCAGTAGAATCCCGTAGGGCCGTTTTGGATTTAACGCTTAAAATAAAAGGATCCTCGATAGAACCCCCTGGGTGTGTTCTAAATTAAAAACTTGGATATAAACTAGGTGGGTTCTGGATTAAACCCTTGTAATAAAGTGTTCTCGATAGCACCCCCTGGGTTTGTTCTCGATTAAACTCTTGTAATATGAATGGTTTTCGTGAGAACTCTGTGGGGTGGTTTCCGGAATAAACATATATAAGTGTTCTGGGTACCCCTAGGTGTGGTTTAGATTGAAATATACAAGGGTTCTCTGAAGAACCCCATGGTTAGGTTCTAGATTAAACCCTTGGGATGTAAAATGGTTCTCAATAGAGCTCCACTCTGTGTTCTAGATTAAATACTTGTTATATAGATGGGTTCTCAATAAAAATCTCTGGGATATATGTATAAGGGATCTGTATAGAACCCCCTAGGCACATTTTAGATTCAACACATGGCATATACAAGGGTTCATGGAAGAATCCCCTGGGAATTTAACTAGGTTCTCTGGAAAATCCTTTGGGTGCAATATATATGAAACACTTCCTGGGTAGGCTTCTTTTCAGGATCCTTAGAAGGTGTAAAGGTTTTGGGTAGAAACCTCAGAGAGAGTTCTGGATGGAACCATTTTACCATAGAGGGATTCTCTAGAACCTCTCATTGGAGGTTTTGGGTGGAACCTTTCACTGATGGTTGTAGGTATTACCTGTTATGTTAGGTACTAGGTAGATCCCTCTGCTAGGGATCCATTAGAATATTAATAAATGGTTCTATGAGAAACCAAAAAGCATTCTTCTATGGGAACAAGCCAAAAAAACCCAATATGGCCATAGTTAGCACCTTTATTTCTAAGTCCTGCCTGTGTCTCCACAGAGACACCATCCAGGGTTACTGGGAGACAGAGGACATGTGAGTGTGTTCAGGCTTCATACTGCAGTCATTTGATTTACCATGCTTCATATGTACAGCCTCTACACGTCATACAGAGTCTTTATACCCCGACAGCAGGGGAATACACGAGCGTGTGATTGTTAATCAGAGTTCCACCACCTTCACTCAGCCCACTAACACACACACACACATGCACACACACACACACACACACACACACACACACACGCTCACAGCCCTGTGATTTCATGAAGCCATAATCCTGCTCATTACTGACTCTTCATTGATACAAATAACACAGGAGACTGCATACCCCTAAAAGAAAAAGAAAATTGGTGCACTGGCGTAATCAATCTTTAAAATTGTAATTGTTTGTAATTGAAAAAATATATTTTATTTAATGAAATCCTACATATTTTTTTTCTATAACCACAGTCCTTGATATTAGTCTATCCAGCAAAGTTACTTTTGATTTGTTGGGGAAAACATTATTTTTTCTCAGTGTCAAATTTAATTTCCTCAATATTTTTAGAAAAGAAAAATGTTTAGAATTTGCTAACTTTAAAGTTTAATTATGTATTTTGAAGGAAATAAAAGAAGTCTTTGTGGAAATCAGATATCCATTAGGTGAGAGAATAGGTACAGACAGTTTGTCTGCAGTTTATGGAGGTCACCTCTTTGATAAACAGGATGCAAGGATGCATTCCCCTCTTGGAAATTTCTTTAAAAAATATAAAAAAGTACATTTGCAGAAATACTCAAAAAAAAAAAAAAACCTCAAAAGTATATTTGCTTTTCTATTTTTACCCACTTAGATCGGGTACCAAGACAGACTCTTGTTGACATTATTGGCGTGTGTGTATGTGTGAGACATATGGTGCAAATTATGTTATACTTTCTGATGATACCTGTATTTTAAGAGTGTTCAAGTTGAACTGAACTTCAAACACTCCAAGGAAAGTGGATTCATTTGTATTTCTTCTCTTAATGTGATAGAAAACCATCCTCAAATATTAAGACGTGCAAATATCTTAACTTAAAACATAAAATCTGTCTATACAATAAAAAAGCCTGATCAGATACATTAGTGAGCTGTGGAGCCAGACTAGAGTGTGCTTCTGCTGGTCCAAGTCATGCTGACTGAATTTTAATGCCTTCACACCACATTCATATTCTCTGGGGGTCAAACAAAGCCTGTCACTGGTTTCTCCAATCCTAACACAAACATATGCATGTACACTTGCACGCCCACGCACATGCACACAAACACACACACAGACCAACACACGCACACACACACACACACATACGCGCGCGCGCACACACACACACACACACACATATATGAGGCCCTAATGTCCTGAAATCCTAGATCCTTGCTTAAGTCCTAGAAATACCTTAAAATTCTAGAAATATCCTCAAATCCTAGGAATGTAATAAAATTCTCGAAATGCCCTAAAATCCTAGAAATCTCCTAAAATCCCAGAAATCTCCTTAATTCCTAGAACTCTCCTATAATCATAGAAACTTTCTAGAAACATCCTGAAATCCCAGAAACATGTGGAGTGCCCCCCAAGCAAAGCAGGTTGAGTATTCCTGATCTAGGAGGTGAAAATCGGGGAACATTTTTATTAGGAGGCATAAGTGACATAAGTCTTCCTTGAGCTGCCAGAGTTACGGACCGTCTCATTTTTAGAATTTTGTCTGGATTGGTGCTCCCTTAACTAAGAAACTATTGGGGGGAGCCAATACACAGAAAATGGCTATGGATCCAGAAGCTGGCAAAGTGGAGAGGTGTGTCAGGAGGGCAGAAAGTTCATTTAAAGGGACCTTGTGAAGCTTGGGGGGACGGCAGACTGTGGCAATGATTGTGGGGGTGGGTCTGGATAGATTACAGGCAAGGCTTTCTAGCGAGGAGAGGGAGGGGACAGAGACTGGCAGGACCTTCCACTTCTTGCGGTGGAGTATCACGAGACCACCTCCGCAACCCGAGCCGTGAGGTTTGCAAACAAACCCGAGAGGGGTAGAGTCATTAAGTTGGGAAAAGTCACCAGGAAGTTGCCAAGTCTCAGTTAAACAAAGAAAGTCAAGCTTGTGGTCCGTAAGAATATCCTGGTCGAGATGTCCTTTGTTAGTGAGGGAGCGGATGTTCGACAGACCAAAGTTGACACCGGCGTTGTCGCTGCTGAGAGGAGCATTAGCTGACCTAGCCAGACTGGCTAACACACTGTGGTTCACAGTCTGGCTGGTGTTTCTGGGTGGGCGACGAGTGGAGGTCCAAAAGGAGGTAATCCCCTCGGAGCCGCCGAAGTGGAACCCATGTCGAGACCCACGGTGGATGTACCTCCGGCAAGGCAGGAGGGAGATGTCCAGGTGGAAGTGTAGAGCCGGTGGAGATCGGGACCGCTGAGTGCAAAGCCTGAGGAGCTCCGTGGCCGAATACTGGAGGAGTCCATCCACAGGTGGATGGAGGAGCGACAGGACAGTCCAGACAAGCAGAGACCACATATAGACCCTGCTGATCGACATTGTAAGGCGCGGCGGACAGGTGATGACACACAGCTGGGCGGTGAGCTGTGCAGGTAGGGTAAAGAAAGCCAACAATCATGTGACCACGGAGCCACAGCAGCACAAAGAAAGGGAGGTTTAAAATTCCCAGTTTAGAGTAGAGGCACGGTCATAAATTGGCTGGAGAACCGTAAAAATGTGTTAAAAGTTGCCGGTGAGTAGCGGCAGCAAAACACGCCAGCTTTCACTCAGACCGGAGCTATTATGGCTTCAACTTTAAGAATGTGCTCTCAGTTTAGATTTACCCTTTGATTACAGAGATTGGAAACACAGCCCCATTTGCAATAACTATTTCTTTCTCCATCCCAGCACTGATATGGCCTTTACAGTCTTCATGTCCTCTGTAGTTTCAGTGAACTTCCAAGTCCGTAGCTTTGTTAAATTAAATGATGTCTTTTTCCCCATGTTCCTTTTAATATAGTAATGGAGTCAATTTTGGACATTCCTGTAAATCAGACAGGCCTCATGAATGAACATTTTACCTCCCCATCTCACAGAAGCCTCTCTTAATACAATACAAAAAAAAGACAGTACGTCTTGTTCTGTCTCAATCTAATACAACTTTAAGACTGTCCATCTCATCTATCGTACCAACTCCAGACTCTCCAGAATGTTCCAGTGTAACAGATATCAGTAATATATGTCACATGTCACCAGCAAACACAACACGCTTTGTTTTTACCACGTCATCAAATGCCAAGTTATCAAATAATGAGAAAGAAAAAAATAATAATAGCCTATTACCTTTGCAACCTCATCAGCATGTAAAAGGAGATTGTTGGAGTTTGAGGGGTCAAGGATTTTTTTTAAATCTGTTTGGGGCCCTATGCTCAATTATATAGTTAAATTCAAGACACTACAGGAAAACCTGAAGCGCTCACCACTGATGTGCACTTTGTCATATTTTACAGAGCCATCTATTTGCCTGTTCTTGTGTTCTATCATTGACTAAACTATGTCAAAGATGAAGGGTTGATTGTTGATTATCATTTTTGACTGATTTAGTATTTTTTGTAGAAATTAGTATTTTAGTAATTATCATCTCTTTATTATTTATTAGTATTATTATTAGTAGTAGTTGTAGTAGTAGTACTACTAGTAGTAGTAGTTTTTTTAAATACATTTATTGATATATGTATTATTCTTTATTCTGCGTTCACAGAAATTTTATAGGTGAAGGTGGGTGTAAAAAAAAATCAACCTTAATGTTTTTTAATTCATTTATTTTTTTAAGAATGTGGTCTTAATTTATACATGTTAATAGGGAATGCAACAACATTCAGTACTAAACTTACACTGTAACAATGAGCGTATTTGTAATCCTGTCTATGCTGAGCTGCCAGGAATTGTAAGTAACTTGATTTACATTTATTACATTACTAAATTATTTCTGTTCTGGAATGTAACATTTATTTGCACCAATTTAGAGGAAAATAATATTAAACAATTATTCAATCATATTTAATCATATGTTTAGAGGTTGTTGGAGATGTTTTATTGTCCACGTAACTCCTTATAAATAAAAAAAGCTACAATAAATTCACTTTTTCATTTAGTTGTGACATTACACTGTTCATAGTTTCAGAAGTACTTCTTAACTGTAGCTGCTATCAGTTAGCTGCACACTTGCCAATGTATAGCTAACTGTTATTGCATTGCAACTTAAACAATAAAAGGTGTCCAATGATGGACAGTCTAATATAAATTAACATAATTCAGGTTTATTTAGATTTTGAATGGAAATATGTGAATGTGCTTTGGATTATGCCTGTGTTCCTGCTGTTATCTTTGACTTCCATATTCTTTGTTAAAAAACTGTCGAACATGTTACATTGTATGTATGAATTGCAGAACTGGAAAGCAAAAATTTCTGCACATACTTTTTTCCTCTGAGATTAAAGAAAATCAATCTGTCCTCATGATATTTCCTCACAATATTTGCTTATTATTCATAATTTCCCTTCAAAGTTCTTTTAACTGTCCATCTCTCATACTTTTTGCTCATTACTGCCTCCATCTGGACATTATGTGCCACAGGACATACTGTACTATTTTTCATCTCATACAGCACACATACATGGTGTTGCAGAATCCCTATTTGCTTAGGAACCATTGTACACTTCCAATACAGTCACACCCAGTGTTGCCAACTCCTCTGTGAGGGAAGTAGCTATTGGCTCTCCCAAAAGTAGCTAGATGATGTAATCAACTAATTTGCATAATTCTGACAGAAGCAAAATTAATAGAAAAGGCTGGCCAGGTAGTCTACAAACTAACTATTTAGGAGAGACACAGAAGGGAGAGCAAATATAAAGAAACATTCGTGATGTTAATCAAAATGTCACACATTGACACATGTTGGAGCAAGGTTACATCATCAGCTCCAGAAAATGTATTTGTCATTATGCTACATAATGTGGAAGGTCATCCACAGGGCAGTACTGTAACAATTTTATCACATCCAACAAAATTTCATGACTTTTTTCAAAACTTTTAAATGATTTTAACTTATTCTATACCTTTTCCATGTTTGGAAAATGTGATTGGGAATTTTCATGACTTTTCCAGGTTTTCCATGACCGTTGGAACCCTGTCCTTATGTTACCTTGTGTTTTAATTTGCAGCTGTTCAGCGGCATATCATGCTGCCACAGCAGGTGCCATCCAGCTGTGTATCGTAGCAGGTGCCGTCCAACAAGATGCTGTCCAGTGGCGTATTATTACTCTGCAAACAATTCTGTCCAGCTGCATTCTCAGCTGATGCTGCCTACCGGCATATCATCGGCAAAAGATGGCTTTTGGTGTCACAATCTAACACCAAAAGCACGTGAGGCTGCTGAACAAGGCACCTCATAAGAATCTAGCAAGCGCTTATTCACACTTTATTCCCGTCTGTGAGCACTGCCTTCAGGAGCAGGGTCTTGCCCAAGGACACTGACACATGTGGACTGGAGGAGCTGCAGATCGAGTTGTTGATCATCTGATTAGTGGAGCCACAGCTCCACTTCACTCAGTATATTTCCATGCACAGTTAAGTGAAGATGTGGTTATTGCTCCATTAGGTCATTTAACTGGACTACTGTCTTTGTTCCAGTACACAAGCAGAGGGGGAGAATTCATTTATTGGCAGAATATATGTCAGACTCCACCGTGGTAGGTGGAGATATGCCAACTTTCAGCTAATTGCTACTGGACCTCTTGACCTCTTACTGTGGTAGTATGAATATTGTGTGTTTTTTAATACATTTTTCCTGTACATTTTGCTGTGTTTTCTGCTGCTGTGTTTGTGTGGCTGTCAGACACTAGGCGTGGCTTCGTGCTGCTGAGCTCTGCATGCACACCTGCTGCTTGATCCACACTCATCAACTGCAGCTTAAAAACCTGCTCTGTCTCCTCCATGCTGCCAAATTGTTCCTGCTCTTCATAGTGGCTCATCTTCAGTGTTGTTTTCAGTGAACATTCTTCCAGTTTGTTGTGCAGATGTGAGATGAACCATCTTGTTTTCGAGGGGGTCTAGTTTGATTCTTCAGTGTTATTTGTTCATGACAATTCCGTCTTCTCCGTTACAAGTGCCTCTCTTCTCCGAGCTCCAGCCCCAGCCACACTTCAGTCAGCCTGCTTCATTCACATGCTGAAATAATACAATAAACTCCTTTTGATCCCTCTTCCTTCTTGTCTTGTGGTCTTGCTATTGGGTCCAGTTTAAAACCGCTAGAAACCATTCCAATTACGTCACATACCAAACGTGTCAGCAAACAACAAATGGGTTGCATGTCCAACTCAGAAAAAATTAATAACTTTTTGGTGCTGTACATTATTGATTGATTTTATTATATTATTGTGTCATGCATAAACAATATGCCCAGCCCAAACAGGCTTACAAGACGCCATCATTACTACAAAGAGACCAAAAACCGAAGTAGATGCTTTACAATAATATACTAACAAAACAAATCATCCTGATGTTCCTTTCACGTTTTAGCCACAAAAGTGGCCAGCTTCATAAAATTAAAAGTAAACTATCATTTAATACTGTCATCAGTACTACAAAACATCAAAGGTGTTCATCAAAGAAGGGACATATAAAAGAAAACGGGGTTTATTTTAAGTTCACACAGTATTTTCCTCTTCAAGAGCCAAAGGAAGGATTTCTGTTCATAACTGAGTGACCAAAGTTCTCTGACTTCTGTTCAGTTTGTTTTGACATAAAATTTAGTGACATATTTATGCTTGGTTTGAATATATGTCTGTAATTTGGGTTTTAACAAGATGTCATTAAACCATTTTTCCTCAGATCTAGCAACTTTTCTCTTATTGTGCTCATGCCACATGGTGGATTATTTCTATAAAGGTAATGTAATTCAGCTACTCCAAAGACAGCATAAAGTTTTACTCTAAAGAAAAACTTTTATTGATCCTATTACACAATATATTAATAAAACGATTCCAAAGTCTAATCATTTCACATTTTGTACGTATTCTACGCTTTACTTTTAACCTTGGCCTTGTTTTGTTTCTTCTTTTGTGTTTCCTGGCTTCTTCTACAAAGTTATGCAGTTTGACTCCTGGGTCAAAGACGGCACGGGGTCTATGGAGCATGCTCAGAACATCTAGACCAGTTCAGGTCCAATTGAGGTATATACATGAAAGAGAAAATCGACCCCCAACAGCGTTATCTAGGTGTGTTGGTCTGACTTTGAGTTGTTTGACTTAGTATGATTTCAGTTAGACTAACGTGTTTAAATCTATTTAAAAAGTGCAGTTCTACTCAAACTACCACAATAATTTAACTTTTTCCAACCTTATGTAAATGTACTGACTGACTCACCAACATTTCGACAGTTTAACCAACACACATGTAAAATGAAATATTACATTGAAAAGCCCTCAGTGGTCTGATCAAATTGTACATCTTTTCTGATATTATGGTACAAGAGTCACTTCAATGTTTACTGCATGCCACGGGCTTTTATCTTTTCTTTCTCCCATTGCGTCACAGTGAGATGTTTTTGAAAACACACCTTGATATTTAGCTTGACTGCAGCAATGCTTGATGTAACTTTCAGCTGAGAGAAGTGAAATATAACCATTTATGCAGAAAAAGCAATCTCTGCAATCAGACTGACCTATGATACAGATGTAAAAGGCTGCAACGATATCCGCCTCTCTGGAGAGCCTCGAAGCGAACGGGTCACCATGGAGGAGATAATGTGGGATATACAGAGAGTGCGGCCACGTCTCGTTCTCCATCACTGACATCAGTGGGGAAGGCCCTGTGGAGCGGAGGAAAAGGCTGAGACAATGAAGCTGCTCATTGATATCTAAAACTGTTTATACACACACAGGCAGCAGGTAAACATGTGGTAATAGCAAGAATATACCTATAAATGTAGCGTAGGAGATGCAAAGACATATATGCAGGTGTAGAATAACCTATGACACCTGACAGTGTGTGACTGGGTAATCCCTAGTGGAGCACTGACTTAAGCCTCCTGAAGACTGAGGTTTTTTCAATGTTACAGGTTTAGTGCAAGCCACACTGTGCGACATGGATCTGAATAAACTTGCTGTTCTCTCCTGCTCGGTGTGCCAGATGTTCAGTTACTCCTCTGCCTCCCTTAGTGATAGTGGTACTAAGTAATAAGTGTGGTTTATTTGCTGTGTTGGAGGCGAGGCTTAGCAATCTGGATGCGCAGCTCTGCACCATGGAAAATCCCTTTGTAGCTGTGGTAGTTGGAAAGACCCCTGTAGCCGGCGCAGACCGACATAGCGTATCCCCTGCAAGCTGTCCCCCAGCAACCCCCGGGTGACTGTTCGAGCAAAGCATGGTAAGCAGAAGCCCATGGTACACCACCCTCCCTTCATGTTTCATATAAGTACTCCCCGCTCAGCGGCACACCCACTGAGGACACAACTGTGGTAATTGGTAGCTCTGTTTTGCAAAACGTGAAGTTAATGACACCAGGGCCCATTGTCAAATGCATCCCTGGGGCCAGAGTGGGCAACGTCAAGTTAAATTTAATCTGCTGACTGAGGCTAAGCATAAATTTGGTAAGATCATTATTCGTGTCGGCGACAATGACATCCAATCAGAGGTCACTAAAATTAATGTAGAGTTAGTGTGTGAGTACTCAAAAATGATGTCGGACACTGTAATTTTCTCTGGACCTCTCCCCAATGTGAGCGGTGATGACATGTTTAGCCGCATGTCATCATTCAACTGCTGGTTGTCGAGGTGGTGTCCAGCAAACAACGTGGGCTTCATAGATAATTGGCATTGTTTTTGGGGAAAACTGGTCTAATCGGGGGGATTGCATCCATCCCACTTTGGATGGAGCCGTTCTCCTCTCTAGGAATCTGGCCCAGTTTATTAGAGGCCCAAAGTCATGACAATCCAAAGTTAGGACCAGGGGGCAGAGTCACAGTCTTACACGCTTCTCTGAGCTTCCTCTAGCACAGTCACACACCCATAACGTTAAAAAACTGCTAAGATTTGAAAGAAACTGACGTTTAACCAACCTGGAAGAGTCCCGTTTAGTCTGGCAGAACGGTCTTAAAATGTATAAGAAGGCCCTCCGCCATGCCAGGGAAAACTATTACTCATCATTAATTGAGGAAAACAAAAACAATCCCAGGTTTCTTTTTAACACTGTAGCCAGGCTGACTCAGAGGCATAGCTCTATAGAGCCCTGTATTCCTTTGGCCCTCAGCAGTGACAACTTTATTTGAATTTCTTTAATGATAAAATTGTAACTATTCGAAATAAAATCCATCACCTCTTGCCCTTAACTGACCTGACCTTGGATACGGGTAGCTTGGATAAGGCAACATGTCCTGGAATTTATTTGGACCATTTTTCCCCCATTGACCTTCACCGACTCTCTAATTTGATTTCTGTATCCAAGCCATCAACTTGTCTGTTAGACCCCATCCCAACTAGGCTACTTAAGGAAGTTTTACCCTTAATAGACAATTCTTTATTCGATATAATCAATGTGTCTTTATTAACGGGGTATGTTCCACAGTCCTTTAAAGTAGCTGTCATTAAACCTCTTCTAAAGAAGCCCACTCTCAATCCAGAGGGTTTAGCTAACTATAGGCCAATATTTAATCTACCTTTTATTTCTAAAATCCTTGAGAAAGTGGTTGATCATCAACTTTGTGACTTTCTCAAAGATAATAGTTTATTCGAGGGCTTTCGTTTGGGTTTCAGAGTTCATCATGATACAGTGACGGCACTAGTAAAAATTTCTAACGACTAATTGATTGCCTCTGATAAAAGTCTGGTCTCTGTTTTAATCCTATTAGATCTCAGTGCCACATTTGACACCATTGACCATCAAATCTTACTGCACAGACTAGAACATTTAATTGGCACTAAGTTGGTTCAAATCATACTTATCAGATTGTTCCCAGTTTGTTCACATCAATGATCAATCCTCCGTGCATACTAAGGTCTGTGCCACAAGGATCTGTGCTCTGACCAATCCTTTTTTCTTTATATATGCCTCCCCTAGGCAACATAATTAGAAATCACTCTGTAAATTTCCATTGTTATGCTGATGATATGCAACTGTATCTATCTGTGAAACCAGATGAGACTGATCAGTAATCTAGACTTTAAACAATAATATCTTGATGTTGTATTCAGACAAAACTTAAGTTATTGTTCTTGGCCCCAAACACCTCAGAAACTCCTTTTCTAAGGCTGTAATTTCTCTTGATTGCATTACCTTGGCCTCGAGCAAGATTGTAAGGAAACTCGGAGTTTTATTCAATCAAGATCTATCTTTTGCCTCGCATATAAAACAAACTTCTAGGACTGCTTTCTTTCATTTATGTAACATCGCAAAAATTAGACATATCCTCTCCCAAACAGATACTGAAAAATTAGTACATGCATTTGTCGCCTCTAGGCTGGATTACTGTAATTCCCTATTATTTGGTTGTCCCAACAAATCTCTTAGGTCTCTCCAACTGGTGCAGAACGCTGCTGCACATGTTCTAACAGGAACCAAGAAAGGGACCATGTTTCTTCTGTTTTAGCTTCTTTGCACTGGCTCCCTGTAAAATCCAGGATTGAATTTAAAATCCATAAAATGGTCAGGCTCCATCCTATCTGTCACAGCTCATAGTTCCCTACCAACCCTCATGATCGCTGCGTTCTGAAAGCGCAGGGTTACTTGTGGTTCCCAAAGTCTCCAAATGTAGGATGAGAGCCAGAGCTTTCTGCTACTATGCTCCTCTTTTATGAAACCATCTTCAAGTTTCAGTCAGGGAGGCAGACACACATTTCCACTTTTAAGGGTAGACTTAAGACTTTCCTCTTTGATAAAGCTTGTAATTAGGGCTGGCTTAGGTTGCTTGGACCAGCCCCTAGTTAGGCTGATGCGGGTTAATCTCCCAGGGGACTTTCTATGATACACTGAGCTCCTTTTTCCTTCTTTTGCTCCCTCAATCTGAAAACACTCGTGTGTTTACTGCATTACGCTAACTCTGTTGCCTCTCTAGAGCATTCCTGCTCCCTTGTTTCCTAGTTTTCCTGGATCCTGGCTGCAATCTTGGCTGCGCCTGATTGTGGTTATAGCTGTGCTGATGCTGTGACCCTGCCTTTGGTCGTGCCCATGCTATGGCTGCACTAATACTGTACCCTCGGCTCGCTCCGATCATGGTCTTGGTTTGCCATTGCTGTGGTCCTGTCTGAAGCTACACCTGTGTTTGTGCTTGATGCAACCTTCTATGACCATTATTATGAGCCACACCTTCACTATCACGAAACGCACGGGACCCTTATCAACAATATCAATATTATCATAGAGTGCATTTAGTATTTTTTACACCTACTGTTATTGTAATATGACATGCATCTGTTTCCATTATTGCTGTGCATCTCCTCCCCTTTCTTCCCCTCTCTTCCCCTCTCTCTTTCTCTTTCCTTTTTCTCATAATTGTAATTCAATTGTTATTTACAACATCTATTGCACGTCTGTCCATCCTGGAAGAGGGATCCCTCATCATCCTCTTCATTTTGTGCCCCATTACAGGGGTTTTTCAGGAGTTTTTCCTTAAGTGATGTGAGGGTCTAAGGACAGAGGGATGTCTTATGCTGTAAAGCCCCCTGAGGCAAACAGTGTTTTTGAAGTGTTGATGTGTGTAGGCTGTGCGATGAAATCACTTAATGAATCACAGGCTACGACATACAACAGAGGGTCGTCAGCGGGCTCATTCATCTACACCACTGTCGTTGTAGAGAAAAATGTTAACAAACAAATTAAGCCTTTGCTGCAGCGGCATTTATGTGTGTCCTAAACAAATCTAGAGAAGAGGAGGGGGAGAATGTCGACGTGGTCATGGCTGGGGAAAAAAGGCCAACTTTGCACGCCAATTTTGCAACGAGAGCTCAAAGTATTAGCATCTATTGGCATTCAGCAGTGTCAGGCTGTTCAGTGCGTCATTTCATGCTGCATTTCTGTTATTTGGTCAGTGGATGTAGGTGGCAACAGCAGTCACACTGTGAGATTCTCATCCCAAATTTCTGACACTGTCAGATATTTATCCCAAACTGTCTTTGATTGCACAACCGTGACAACGGCCATCCTTGCACCTCTCTTATTAATTAACCCTCCCTGTCTCCCATAGTAACTCTGATCGCATCGATCAATCATCCGACTCTTTCATCCATCTTCCATTGGTTGAATATTTTAATTTAAAAGATAGATAGTCCTACCAATCACAACACAATATAGCACCATACAAAAGAAGCTTTCCTTTAATCCTTGATTCTTTTAGTCCTCCGAATAAAACTGTACTTCCAAAATTAGGCAACATACAAACAAAACAATGCCATTCAAAAGTACCAACAAAATTACAATGAATAGCCTACCCTAGTGATAATCAACTCAACAGTCCGTGGGCCAAATCTGGCCACTGTCAGGGTGCCTGGTGGGTCTGAAAATCCTGAAAATGCGCTAAAATCCTTTAAATATCTTTAAATCTTAGAAAATACCTAAATCCTAATATCCCTGAAATGCCCTTAAATTCTAGAAATTTGCTAAAATACTTGAAACATCCTTAAATCCTAGACACATCCTAAAATCCTAGAAACCAAACGGATGAAGCGCCTCAGCAACCTGCCACTCCTTTACTGCTAAGGACAAACACTACTTGTGGACACACACCATTAAGTTGCCACACAGAAATCAGCTCTGACATTTTCAGGTGACTCTGTACATGATTCCAGGGAGAGGGGTCAGTGTATTTGAACACTTTCAGACCTTGTTCTGTTCTATCGTTAAGGGCATCTGTAGAAAATGAGAACTCAGGCCTCTAACCCTTTTAGCTTTCACTGGATAAGATGTCTATCACTAGCCAATTACATGCTTGAAAGAGGATGCAAATGGAACGACTATTTCCTTCCTTTTGTACAGCATAGAATAAGATTTACAGTACATACATATATATATGATAATAATAAAAATAAACTTTAAAAATAATAAAAAATTAATAATGATGCACAGAAATTAAACTTTTGAGTTTTAATCAAACGCTGTTGCCTAAATTACGAATTATTCGCCATAAAACTGGAAGCACTTTTTGAGGGGCGAAGCATGCACCCAAACTCACCAAAAATGGCTCTGTAGCGCCCCCTCCAGATTTCAATGAAGCACCCCCTGTGGTACATTTCACCTAGAGCAGGCATGTCAAACCGGTCCACAGGGGGGCCGGTGTGGCTGCAGGTTTTGTTTCCAACCAAGTAGCAGCACACCAGACTTGACTCATTTAATCAACTGATCTCCGTCTTCAGACAGTTGATTGGTCAAACTGTGTGCTCTTGGTTGGTTGGCACAAAAACCTGCAGCCACACCGGCCCCCCTGTGGACCAGTTTGACATGCCTGACCTAGAGCTACAAAACTTGGGAGGCATGTGTAACAGCCCAAGACCTACAAAAAAGCCCCTTGGACCCATACCCTAAACCCAACAGGAAGTCGGCCATTTTGAATTGAAAGTCCAATTTTAGCGTATTTTTGGCCATTTTCAGGGCTTGCAATTTTTCGATCTTCTCCTACAGATTTCATCCGATTGACTTCAAAATTTAAAAAAACTCTCAGAAGGCCTGGGACATCAAATGTTATTACATTTTTCAGTTTTCGTCACATCGTGTGGGTGTTACTGGGCCAATCATTTCCATGTCTCACCATTAACCAGGAAGTAGTTTATAACTCAGGTACATAGTCCAATCTTCACCAAACTTCACGTTTGATGACTGTCTTGCAACATGAAATGTCATGGAAATTACATGCTTTCTTCTTTGATCGAATGCTCCTACAGATTGAATACGATTGACTTCAAATCTGGTGACAAAACCTTTAACACCTTAATGATGCCTCCCTCTGAAGTATAGGTTTTCCATGAGCACTGTTGCCATGGAGACCCAGTGGTGGCCGTCAAAAAGGAAGTTGTTGTAATTTCACTTTACATCGACCAATTGGCCCCAGATTTCACAGTTGTGGTCAGGCTGCAGCCCTGAACACATCAACATGTCCTGAAATATGATACTCACTGAGCCACCTACTGTCAACAGGAAGGACGCCTCGTACCACAACTATCCTTAGATTTTCATGAAGTTTACATGTTTTGTTTGACAAATGATGTAGACCAAGATGCAACAGTTTTTGTGCGTCCAAAGGAAGTAATTCACCATCGTTGCCATGGCCACGAGATCTTTGCCACCAAACAGGAAGTTGTTGTAACTTCACTTTGCATCAACCGATTGGCCCCAGATTTTACAGTTGGGATCAAGGTGCAGCCCTGAAAACATCCACATGTTAATTAAGTCTGATAATGACAGCGCCACCAACTGGCAAAAGGAAGTAAGCCTCTCAACATAGTTATACTGTGATTTACATGACATTTACATGGTTTGGTCTACAAATGATGTAGACCAAGATGACATGCATTTTGTGGTCTCCAGCGCCACCTAGTGGCCACAGGAAGTATTACCCCATACGTAATATCTAACTATAGGATCGAAACTCTATGCCTGCTTGTTCCCATTTGTGAAGATCATATATTTTCTTTGAACGTTGTTGCCTTGGCAATGCAGTATTCGCCACAAAACAGGAAACTTCTGTAACTTCAGTTTGCAATAACTGATTGGCCCCAAACTTTACATGTGATACTCAATGCCCCTACTGACAACAGGAAGTACGCTGTGTAACAATATCATCATTTGATTTACATGCAATTTACATGGTTTGGTCTAAATATGATGTAGACCAGGATGATGTAAATTTTGTGGGGTTTTTTGTGAATTGCATTGTGTGAAATATCTTACTCAATGGTCCAAACTTTCTGCATGCATTTTCTGGCTTACACTACAATTAAAGATTGGGGCAGCTGGAGTCACACCAGTTACCCTGAGTTGCGTGGGGATGCGAAGGCCCATTCATCGCTGCTTGCAGCTTTAATTCTTTATGTAATTGTCTTAACTGCATTATGTGTGCAATAATCCAACAACAGCACACCTCTGTGCAATTATTCAAAAGTGCAAAATTCTTTCAACTCTTATATGTAGGCTCTATTTAGTGTGTTACTTATATTGTATATATTGTATTTATCCTTGCTTTAATTCTTACTAACGTATGTATCTGTTGTACAATGTAGCATAACACAAATATTTAATATTTTTACATATATAGTAGTTTTATATTTTACACACTTTACACACTCAGCACATTATACATTTCACTAATTTGAATATTCAAATACTAGTGCTGATTGTTTGTTACTGTATCTCTTTATCTTTTATATTTTCACACACTTTACAGTCCCAGAACATTATGCATACTTATATTTTTAAATATTTACATACTAGTGCTAAATATGCTTACTATTACTGTATTCCTACTATATATTTTACATACTTTGTGCTGTTTTTTTTATTTCTGCTTGTAATAATTCTCTATGCTGAAATCAGAGCGACTTGCGATTAACCGCAATTTCCCTCCGGAGATCAACAAAGTATTTATGATGTGGGCGTGTCTGGTGGCTTAGTGGATATAGCAGGCGCCCCTTCAATAATGGCACTGTCCGTGCCGCTGCAGCCGCAGGTTCGAGTCCAGTTTGCAGCCCTTTGCTGCACGTCATCCCCTCTCTCTCCCCCTTTCACACTGCTGATCTGTTCTATCTAATAAAGGCAAAAATGCCAAAAAAATACTCTAAAAAATAAAAAGTATTTCTGATGTGTAAGGAATTATTTCACAACAGGCTGCAGGTCAGGTGGTATTCTTTGACAAAATCATGGATAGACGATACTTTGAAACACTATCATCACAGAAGGTGCAGCATCATACACCAGGGCTACTGTGGGTTGGATCATTATTTCTTCTCATACAATGACCCAAAGCAAACTGCTGCTGCAACTTGAACTGCACCAGAGGGAATAAACTGTATAAGGACATGGACTTCAGCCCTAACAAGCACTTGAAAGGGTTTATCTGAAAAAAAAGTAAGGCAGGCCCACAGTAAGAGCTTGTCTGAGTCATAGAGAACTCCTGGGAGACAAAACTGATGGCTGATCACAAGTACAGACACAGGTACAGAAGAAAGCATAGCTGTATTTTCATTCAATTTCATTATTTTGACTTGTGCTTTGTTGATAATATTTTTGGAAGCGACATATCAGTTCATTATCAGTCAAGTGTCAGAATCATTGACAGCTTCGGGCCAGCAGGGAGAAAGAAAGACAGAGCTTCCTCACTTACTGCACTGAGACATAACTAGGGTTCTAAGCGTTACCACGTTTATCGCCATGCAGGTAAAGTTTGTGCATAACGCGTTATTATATTTTAATCATGAGGATCCAGGCTTCAATCCCTGTCTCTAAGAGTCTCTACCTGGCTGAGTTTTAAAGCTGGAGTGATGATCCTGGTATCATGAAAGTAGAGGACCCGAGGAATCCAGTTGTTCCAACCACGTCATACTAGCTTCTCAGAGAGGCATGCTACATAACAGAGTTAGTCTAAGTTATGGCAAGGAAAAATGGCATGGTCATTTCCCAGGGGTTCTTTGACCTCTGACCTCAAAATATCTGAATAATAATGGGTTCTATGGGTACCAATGAGTCTCCCCTTTACAGACATGCCCACTACATGCTAAAGCCAGGTAGTTGGGGGCAAAAACCCACCAAGCAGTTTTTTTGTATGCCGTAGAGCTGGGCAATATAACAGCCATGTACGATATAACAATATCTTTTAGAGCAGTTTATAGATATAGACAATATCATATATTTATTGATATTGTGTTATATGCCGTTGCATAACACTGTTCATCCAAAAATCCATGCCAGTGTGCTTACTTTCTCTCTCACACTATGCACAGCTCCGCCCCACTCAAAGCTTCACCCACTCACTCACTGACTCGTTCTCTAGCAACAATAGGAAAGACACCATGCTTTTTTTCTTAATGTGTCTGTTCAATCTTCAGTGCAACATGAGTCATCAGTTCTTCTTAGAAGCTGTAGTTTATTGTGTGACACAGAGACAAATGTGTTAAAAAAGAAAAATGCAGTGATAACACAGACAAAAGTGTCACAGTGGGGCATTTTCAAGGCTCCACACCAGGACTATTCGATTGCATTTTGCACCATCGAACACCACTGCGACTTGCATATGCTGTAAATATATTAACAGGAGAGCTTACAGTGATTAAAGCTCCAGACTTAACAGCTGTAACAGTGGTAGTGGTGGTAGTGTGAGTAAGTGAGGTTGTGCTTTTGTGTTTATTTGTAATTTTAATTTTAGCTCTTATTCAGGTAATATCCTGTTTTTGTTATTTTACCAATCTTTTTTTTGTTTTTGCTAATTTAAGGAAGTTTTTTTGTAACTTTTTACTAATTTCTTACTAATTCTTGTTCTTTCCATGTTTTTGAAAGAAATCAAGCCAATCTGTTTGGGTTTCAAAGGGTTACTCTCATGAAACACCAAGCATGATCACATAAAATAAATTAATAATAAAATAAAAAAAACAGATGTGTAGATTACAGAGTATAATGCTTCAAATGTGACGAATGACGTAGTGTTGTTAGAGGGAGGGCGGCTTTTCTCCTGAGGATTTAATTAGTCTGTTAAGGAGTACCTGTCAATACCATGACAGTCTAATGCACAGTGAAATACTCTGTGGTTGCAAAAGAGGGCTTGAAGCCAGTGCTTTAGCAACATCTACCCGATCTTAGCAGAAACACACACACATACACACACACACACACACACACACATACAAGCAAGAATGCACACTCACACACTCTGCCAATCAAACATCTAAAGGGGAAGGATTTCTCTGGCTTCCATGTGTATACTTGTGACCTAAAATACAAAATACTTTCCCTCAAAAACTATTATATGTACATATTATACTGTATATTAAATATCTTTCCAATTCTTGTTTAATATACGACTTCTGTTGCTGTTGTTGTATTTTGTGCTTCATAATGTGCAGCACATTTTTAATGTGAGACAGGTCTGGACTGCAGCAAGGCCAGTCTAGTACGTGAATTGTTTGACTAAGAAGCCACCCTGTTGTAAAATATAGAGTATGGGTCTTGACATTGTCTCACTGCAGGGATGTCAATGATAGAGACCTCCTCTGGATGGCAGCATATGTTGCCTTTCAGAATCCATGGTGTCTTTACAGATATGAAGGTTACTCATGATGGCATGGGCACCAACACACCCCCATACCACCACAGCTGCTGGCTCTGAGCTTTGAGCTGGTTACAGTCTGGATGATCCTTTTCTTCTTTAGTCCAGAGGACACGATGTCTATGATTTTCTAAAACATTAAAGCAATTGTGTGTTGAGAAACATTCTTGAACTGTTGGACTGCGTGTCCACACAGATTTTTACATCTTGATCACCCTTGCTTGAGTCTTTTGAGGATGTCCCTTGCATATTCAATAATAATAGCATTATCCATTAGAATATTCTAAACAGGTGTTTTTTGAGCATCCCAACCTTTTTGTCCCAATTTTTTTACAGCTTGCTGCAAGCATCAAATTTAGAACGAGTGTATACTTATAAAAAAAAAATCAAGTTTTCACTTTGGACATTTAATATCTTGTCTTTGTACTTTATTTAACTTAATATAGGTCAAGAAAGATTTGCAAATTATTGCAGTCTGTTTTTCATTTATGTTTTACACAGCGTCCCGACTTTCTGGGAATTGTGGTTGGACATTCGACAAAAAAAAAGAAAACAGGGGGACCAGACAGTAACTATGTACATAGGGTATCCTTTCATGACAATGTTCCTTCATTGTTGTTATTTTTGTTTCTTGTGTCTAATGCCTTTGCAGTGTTTTATCACCTTGTTTAAAATCCATCCTTTTTAATTATCATCATCTTGCTGTATCCATCTGTACGGTAAAATGTGATGAACATTAAACATGGTTGGAGATTTCCAACAGTGCTCTTTTAGCCCAGCCCCCCTTGTGGTGACTACATTGACCTGGTGATCGTTAATTGAGGTTGAGACAGTTTTTGAATACTGGTATATAGCTAACGGTACAATGGTGAAATGGGGGGACAGAATTCTTGCCTTCAAGCCGGCAAGGCGGTAGTAATGCCATTAAAACAGTGTCTATGTAAAAGGACAGCAGGCAGGACGTGTGTTGTGTTGTTTTGACGGTGTGTTATGTGCGCTGTGTTAACATGCAGCTCATAGCAGTAAACTGCACTAAACCTGTTGCTAATATTGCAGCTGGACAGAACCTGTCACGTCTGCATGATACACTGCTGGACAGTATCACGTAGAAAGGCCTCTAGTAATGACATAATATAAGGAGCATACACGGGACGGGTAGTGTATAGGTCTAACAAACCTCAGACTTTCACCCAGGAGGTCTGTGTTTGCTTCCCATCTTCTTCTTCTACATTTCACCATGTGCTTTTTTTGCCATAATCTAACCATCTGTACCCTTGTTGTATAATCCTAAGAATTTGCCAAAGCCACATGCTTTGGTAGTGTAATCCCACCATGTGCTTTTGTTGACATCTCAGCATCAGTGCATCCCAGAATGTCAATAGCAGACGCAAAAGGATACCTAGAGTGTAGTAAGTAGACCACTGACTAAGCGGCAATATATGCAGACTTGAGATGAGAACGTGTTGGGACTTTGGGAGTCCCTTACCCTCTGACCAGACAATGACATCAACCACCATATAAGTAAATTGTCATGTTATGCCATTATTGTTTGTTATATGTCACATTAGAGGCTGATTCTGTTGTGTTACATGTCAGGCCAGTCATATCTCTTTTGATCCCACAATGCCAGCATTCTGTCTAAAATAACATACTGAAACGATGCTGCTGATGTTCGGTTCTGTGTAAAAATGTAAAGACGGCATAAAATAATGGACTTTGCAGAGGCTCTATAGCACCATCTCAGTATAAATTATTTGAAACTAACATGTTTGATGTTTTCTAAGCAACTCTTTAGTTAATGGGAGCATTAAAGGAAAACCAACATTTAATGGTCTCTATCATTCTTTCTCACAGTAAATGAAGCATTCATACTTTGATTTAATGCGATGAGAATCAAAGGCCTCTCTCATGATATGATGAAATTCTCTCAGAATTTGCCTAAAGCAAAACCACTGGTACTACACATAAAAGCAGACATTTTAATGACTTCAAAAGGGAAAAAAACTCAGCTATTCTTTGGTCATCAAATTAGCTGAGGCTGACATCAGAGATTAGCCCTTTGAAACCTGGGCAATTTGGCCCAATTTCTTAAAAATATGGGAAGAAGGTCATGAGCAACCTTAGAAGAAATAATCAAGAAATTAGTAAATAGTACAAGTAAATTAGTTGAAAATTAGCAAAACAAACAAACACAAAGAAGGGAAAAGAAAAACTGAATAAATACAAAATAAAAAAATAAGGAAATGACCTGATAAATTGCTTGAAAAGTAGAAAAATTCTCTAAAATAATCAAAAATACCAAGTTCCTTTTTGCTTTTTTTTCCATGTTTCTGAAAGAAAGCAAACCTATTTGCTGAGCATTCAGTGGTTTAAATCTTGTGAAAGGTGTCTGAAAGTATCACAACGAAAGTAATATCACTCCAGGTCAAAGGGTTAAAATACTTTCTTCTGTGTACATGTGCATGTAACCTTTTCAAATTACATGCACTAAATTATTTACTGCAGGGTGCATCATTTGATGTATTAGTACTTCCACCACTGCCGTATCCAAGCAAAGATATCCAACATTGAGTGATGCAACATTTTCTTCATCATGACACTTCAAATATTAGAATATTTTCAATGTGTTATTGTCACAGCTCAGGTTTCTTAGGTTGTTTTCATTCATTCATGTTGTTTCCTGTTTTACTTTGAAACTCACATCTCCTCTCATTTCAGATCACTTCACATCCTGCCCCGTGTGTTTTCCCTCCCTTTTGATGGCTTCACCTGTGTCTGATTGTCTGTCCTGCCCTGATTAGGCTCACCTGTGCCTTGTTATCCTTCCCCTCACCACAGTATTTAGTGTGTGTCTCGTTTCCTCTCTGTGCCAGTTCGTCTTAGCCTCCCTGTGTGTCGACGTTCCAGCCTTTCGTTTCCCTTGTGTCTCTTTGTTGGTTTTTTGGACTTCGCCTGTTTTTTGACTTTGCCTCCGCCGTGCCCCTTTTGGATACTTTTGCCTCAATTGATCATCCTGTGTGTACCAAAGCTGTTTCGTCCAGTAAAGACTTCTTATTTACCAGAACTGTCTTCTGAGTCGTGCGTTTGAGTCCATTTTCTCCTGGTTCACCAGTTGTAACAGTTATCATGTATTTGAGCTAAATTTCCCTTCGATTTTCTCAAAAACAATCTCAATAACTTTGTCTATATATGACAGTTAAAAAGCAGAAAACTTGCAATGTGTTAATAAATCATTGGATCTGTCCTTCCTTTAGCAGTAATGTGTTGTGAAACTACTTCAGATTTTATAGAGTCATAAGAACATTTTGGGCAGAAATCCACTGCACTTCCCAGAAAACAAAGTTGTTTTTATCATCTTAGAACTCCTGTGGTGGTGTCACATATTCAACAAGACCTAGTGAAAAAAATGATGGGCCTTATGCAAGAAATGATATGCAAACAAATGTTCTTTTATTTTTGCTTGTATCCAGGATTTGTTCTTATTTTGTTAGTACCCATTGATTTTTGGGATTCACCAATGTTATCTAAGTTTTGCTCTTCTCTTCAGTAAGAGAACATTTTACGAGTGGTTGAGAGCACTCTTTCCAAGATAAGAGAAAAATATCTTGTTTTCACAGGCCACAAATTGTTGTCCAACACAAGTAAAAATAAATGTTATATTTGAAGAACACAAAAAAAACTGTGTTTATAAATTTCATTAAATTTAATTTGTGTGCTAGAGTAATTATAATGACTGGATTATTAAATTTCAGGGCTAAAGAAATACTGCTACACTTGGTGCATTGATCGCAATTACTGAAATTTCAGTTACTGTGCGTCCCTCTGCTGAGCAGAGCTGGAATGTAACCATGTGCGATTACTCAATTACTGTACTTAAGTACAAGTCTGAGGAACTTTAACAGTACTTGAGGATCTTAATCTCATGCCACTTTCTACTTCTACTCCACAAGACTTTAGAGGGAATTATGGTTCTTTTTATACTCCAATATGTTTGATTGTTAGATGACTACTTTAACAATTAAGATTTTTGTGCACAAACAAAAACTATGAAAATATACAAGTGCAGTGAAACATGCAGTGTGAAACATTTAGTCGATTAAGTATTTCAATTATTTAGATTTATTCAATTATTTAAACCTTTTTGCATGCATACTTTTACTTTTAATACTTCAATACATTTCCCTGAAATCACACTTACTTTTACTTTGTTTCTATTTATTTAACAAAATTTCACTACTGCAGAAGCTCTTCTTCTTGCCTCTTATAGCCTTCTTTGGTGCCATGGCTCTGGTCCATGTGCCAGAGTCTTTGCACATAGCACTGAACCTGCCCTTATATATAGTGTTTAGGGGATGATCAGTGGGATTCATCATTGAGCACATCTGGTCAGAGCAGATTGGGGTTGTTAAGAGCATTTGGTGCATCTGGAATTGACTTCTCTTATATTATCTCTTAACAGAAATTTTTTTTAAAAAGATCATTTTAATTGTACCATACAAGCAGCTGTGCATCTAAAGAATTTTGTGCACAGCTCAATTTTTACATGCACTACCATGCACATTCACATGCTATTTTGAGCACTGTGCACACACTGTCACTGCAGATTAAATTACAGTGACCACCTGCAACTTTTTAGCTGTCGATCAGCTTTCCTAATACAAAATTTAAGCATTTCAACTTGCTCTCCCTTTCAATAATATAAGACATGGGTCCGAATTAGATATAGTGTCTCTCTCCATCTTGTTAGAAATCTTCCTCAGGGGATTAAGTGTTGAGCTCCAGAGGCATGCTGATGAATATCTGCTGGTATAAAGCTGTGGAGTGTAAATTCGTACATTTACTCAAGATTTTGAGGTACTTTTAATGTTTCTATCATATAGCGAGGGATACTTCTGCGCTACCATGTTGCTGTGCTTTTTACTCTACAATATTTGACAGCTGACGATGATCTGCTTCTGAAATATAAGACATTATTCAGTAAGCTTTTAAAAAGTAAAGAAATTGAATTTCAACTAACATCAAAGTTTCATTTTTCATAACTCTATTTCAGCAACTAATCTCTTTCTGTCTGTTTTTATTACAGCTATGATAACCATTTTATACATGTTGAATTTACCCTTTCAAAATCAATTCAAAAAATCAGTTTTCTTGTGCTGCTTCAGACCCCTTTGAGCAACTATTTAACCCTTTGAATTCTGAGCAAATAGGTGTGGTTTCTTCAAAAACATTAAAAAAAAAAAGGAATGAAGCATCTTGGTAAGAAATGTCCCACAAATTGCAAGAAATAAGTAGGTTTTTGAAAAGGCTAGGGGAAAAAATGTTGAGGAAAAAATAGTTTTGTTTTTTTTTTGATTTCTTATTAGTTTTTTGTTTGTTTGGGGTTTTTTTATTTTTAGGTAAGTTTCTTGCAATTTTTAATTTTCCTGGAAATTTTTGGGTCATTTCTTTTTTTGTTTCTCATGCCTTCCTCTCATTGTTGTCACAATTTGTTCAACATGGTTTTCCAACATGGTGGAAAATCTATACATCTAAAAACTGAACACTTTCACTGTGCTAATACAAACTCTGCTCCTGAAATGCACTACAAGAAAATTGATGTTAATCCAGGTGTTGAGGGGTTAATCCCCATGATGGAGCATCTTTTTTTTTCTCCTGATGTTATTAGAAATGCTTATGGGCAAATATGTTTTTGAAAAACAATGCAGGATTTAAAAGTCCATTACAGAATGAAGGAATTAGTTGAGCTCGAGGCTGTGGCAGAATGCAGCTGCAGAGCAGTTTCATAATGGATGTTCATAATCAGGCTCTAAATCTGATTGGTGTTGACACACAGCTCTGCTCCTCCCAGGTGACCAGTAAGTCCACTTGCCATGTTACTTAGACTATATGTATCCAGTTTGCTCATCAGAGGTCTAACATGGAGAATTAGATCTCTAATGTACTTTTATTGTACTTGTACTTTTGTTGATCTGTTCTGTAAACACCACATCTATTGCATGTCTGTCCATCTTAGAGGGGGGATCTATCCTCAGTCGCTCTTCAGAGGTTTCCTCGTTAAAGGAGTTTTTTTGGGGGGGTTTCCATAGTTGTGGTGAGGGTCCATGGACAGAGGGATGGCGTACGCTGTAAGGCTCTCTCAGGCAAACAGTGATTTGTCACAGTGGGCCTCATAAAAAATTAAATGCATGAATGCATCCTAGGTTTGTTTATTTCAAATCATTTAAAATAACCTTTCTATCTCCTAGACCCTTTGTCTGTACTTTTTCTTAATTTTAATTCTTAAATCATTTAGCATGTAATCTTACATTTTATATATTATCTCTTTACTCTTTTATTGTAAATATGTGTACTTTATTATGTTTTTTTTTATATTTTATTGCTCTGTAAAGCATGTGAGTACCCTGTTGTATGAAATGTGATATAAAAATAAAGCTGCCTTGCCTTACCATAGATTATAACAAAAAAAAAATGTATTTAATAATCGGTGTAATGGGGCGGCAGTAGCTCAGTCAGTCCATAGGGACTTGGCTTGGAAACACCTAACCCCCGCAAATGCTCAGGGCACCTCTTCATGGGCAGCCCCTTCACTCTGACATTATTTGTTGCATGTATAGGTCTGTTTGTGCATTTGTGCACAAGAGCGAAAAAAATTGAATTTCCCCCCGGGATGGATAAAGTACATCATCTTCGTCTTCTTATAGCAATGCATTAAGGCCATTTCTGCATTCTGCTACCGTCATCAAATATGCAGTTCCAGATTGTAGCAGATACCACTGCAATACTACTCTGTTGTTTCAAAATGCATATGAGAAAGGACAAGTATATCTATTAACCCTTTGAAACTTGAGCAAATGGACTTGATTTCTTTAAAAATCATGGGAAGGAGGCAAAAAGCAACAAAAGAAGAAATTACCCAAACGACACAAATGACACAAATGACACAAATGACACAAAAACAAAAGACCAAGGAAATTAAAAAGTGCTTATAATATAATAATTCTGTAACATTTTTTTGAATGTGTACTAATAATTATAAATATAGTTTTTCTCCAGATTTTTTTTTTTTCATTTGACATTTTCCCCCATTTTTTAAAATCAGTTTTTTACATTTAATAATTTCTTGCAATCTGCGGAACACTTTTTTACAGAGTTGCTCATTTCCTTTTCCCAATGTTGTTGTTGTTGTTGTTGTTGTTTTAAGGAATCATACCAATTTGCTCCAGGTTCAAAGATACAAATTCCTGTGAAAGATGCTGTAAGTAAAACCAGAAAAGTGATGTTTCTTCAGGTTTAAAAGGCTCATAACTATTGTCATTGTTTCTTAAGTAGCAATGATGTGTAGTTGATGAAGGAACCTCCGCTGACACCGACTTGGTTGCATAAGAATTAATTCATTACAACAAAGTTCAGCATCCACCAGGCACCATGGTCTGCCTAGGAGAAGATTCGGGACCAATGTGAATCTCTCCCTTACAACTCATGCATGTCTCTTATATAGGTACAAGCATCTACACATTCATCAGTGAACATTCCTCACTTATTGTATTTAATCACAAAAATAACCCCCAAGGGCCACAGTCCATATCATGTAAGCCTAGTATCAATATTCTACTCATCTGACTCCGAGACGTAATCATCCCTAGACCTCTGACCTCAAGATAAGACCCATATGAACAGAGCATAATACACCTCACTATTGTAATTAAATATTGAATATATATACAAATAACCAGTTTCTTCTGTGAGACTCCAGTAATTCATTAATTACCAATTACGAGGTTCTCCCTGTACATCAGCATATGATTTAATTATTTTTACATTAAAAAAAACATATTTTGACAGTATTCCTTGTCTCAACCTGTCTGCACATCTTACTCTAATTTCGGTGTCCCGTTGTACCTGAGAGGTTAAACTCAGGGCGAAGAAAGCCTAGAGGTATCCTCACTGTTTAACGGTACAGTGTTTATTTTTGTGCCCACCTGAAGGCGATCCGGCGGGTAGCATCAGCTGATCCATCACACCCGAGCCTGTTTCAGTCTGGATCTCGCGACTGAGCACCATACTTGTTGAGAATAAACATTAAAAGTCAGAAGGAGGTGTTTTGAGTGTGGAGACTGACGCTGTGTCTGCGCTCACACTCGCAGCACATTCAGTTATAGCTGTTGGTTTTTTTTTGTTTGTTTGTTTTTTGTTTTTGTTTTTATTTATATATATATTTGAGCAACATGTAGCCTACCCTAATGGGAGACATGCCACACAAAGAGCGCAGAAATTCCGCTGTACCAAACACGCAGAAAATCCTTAAGAGAAGGTTTGCTTCATGTCTCACCTTGTGTTCATCGGTCATCAGTCATCCTCGGCGGATTTTAATTCCCATAAATAAAGTGTTCCTCTGAAGACGCCGTGCTGTCCAGTCCTGTAGTAAAATATTCCTGAGGTTCAGCAGTTTCTCCTGTGCGCCGCAGAGACGCTCTGACTCCACTGCTGAGCGGCAGCATCGACTCAGTGCGCCCGCCTCCCTGATCACTTACTTTTACAGTCCGCACACCCCGTCAAGTGAGAAGAATCATAACTTCCGGTCTAATCTTTCACAATAAACTCCACCCAATCTTATTGCTTTGCAGAGCTGTCATTGATGACAGAGAGTGACTCAGGCCACATGGAAACACTGAGGTCTGAACAGACAGGACTGTCACTGTGAATGTGTGGGAGAACTCATTGTAGGCTTATTGACAGTTTATATTTTTCTCTGGTGCTGATCAATAAACCAGATGAGCACTTTTTGCTTCTCTCAGTTTTCTTGGCGGATTTCCATTACAAATTTGCACAAAATTCTAGCGATATTCTCTAAATGTTGATAAAACACAATTGTGACATGCGTTTCCTTTGAGCGATGTTTGAGTGATGTTCTCCGGCGATAACTTTCCAAAAAGCATGGTGATGGATGTTCAAAACATGAGCAGCTTTAATTCTATTGCAGCCACGCAAAGTTATGTGATGTTAAAACACCACCTGTAGCTCCTGCTGCATCATGAGGGAGCCAGTTCTGACTGACAGGCACATGGCCATAGCATCATGTGACCTAGAAAAGCCAAGAAGGTGTTTCCATTGCAGTTTTGGGAATTATGGCTTTTTCAAATTACCTGAAATACCACCTTATTACTTTTCTTCATAGAACATAACAACAGTATGTGAGAACAGTCTGCTTTTTCAGGTCCGACAGAAAAAATAACAACTTCTTTTTGGCGCTTTATTAAACTGATTAATCCAACAATGGGGCACAAAAGGCCAGGATATATATATTATAAGAACACAAAACAGAACCATAAAGTTTAGCATAGCTTTGGCCTTTTGAAATAGAAATGGGAAGGAAGTATCACAGTGTAAAACAGTATAATATATGCTGTATACATAACAATAGATATGTATACGTGTTGCGGCTACCAACATTTACCTTAGCCGCCGGAGAGTGTGAGGTTGGATCCTTGGATTTGTATTTGTGTGACGCGCTATAGTTTATTATGACACATAACGCTGAGATCCAAAATGCTTTTCCGTGCATTTATTGTGCAGAAAACACCAGGCTATCACAGCGCTACAAGTTCGATATATGGAAGAAACGGAAACCAGCGGATTTAACTGATAAAAATGTGATGAATGAGTGAATAAAATGGCAAGAGCGGTAAACAAAAAATTACAGCTGCCAACCCTGACTCTCTCTCTCATCTGGACCACCCGGTGAGCGCACACCTTTACACACACACACACACACACACACACACACACACACACACACACACACGCCCACTCCCGTGGGAACCACCCCGAACCCACACACACTCAAACACCGTGATCCTCAGCTTCTATCTGTATGTCTCTTACAATACGTATCAAATGTTTAACCCACACTTGACCCACTAACTTTCAGACTGCAGCTGTCAGCATTCACAGACTCCCCTCTGCTGTCCCACTGACTTCACTGATAAACTGCAGAATTACAAGGAATTGCATTATGCAGTGAAGAATATAGGAAGAATAAACCTTCCTGATGTGAAGATAACATCAGATCAACGTGTGTGCCTCTTCTATTCTTTATCACAGCACTGAGAGAACAGAACAACAGTTGCCCTTCTGACTGCAAAGTTAGGGAGGCAACACATACTCAAATACGTGCGAACCCCATAGTATATAGGGAGGTGGACTCCCACCTTTATACACGCTTCACTCTCTCCAGCTAGCAGTGGTGCAGTAACAGGGTCCCTAGGTAGAGGGCTCTGCCTAAGCTAGTAGAACTGTAACCTTCATCTATCTCACAAAGGCTCTGTCCTCTACTGGACTCTTTGGGTAGAATTGGTGGAGCTCGATGACACAGCATAACATCAAACCACTACACTGAAGACCCCGGGTCTTCAAGGATCACAAATATATGCTGGGGTATTTAGGAGAGAGATAGTGAGTGAGGAGAAACACAGCTAACATACACCCAAATCAGTGTGCTACTTGCTGTTGCTAGAGAGAAGAAGACAAGAGTTTTTCTTAGTGTTTGAAAAACGCTTGTGATTAGAAGAGCATTTCCCAAACAGTCCAGCAGAGGGTGGAGCCTGTGTAAGACAAAACAAGAGAGGTGATGACACAGGTGGCAGATACAGTGAGGTGTCCATTAACAGGAATCAATGAACTATGGGGAGGCAAGGGAGGCCAGAGTATCCAGAGTCGCTGTGACACTCCCAGAGTGTGCTGCTCTGGATAACCAAACGGTACATCCTAATAGTGCTCCAAATCTACCAACAGTGCAGTTTGTGTGCTCCGACACTCAGGTTGAGTGTTTCTGAACATACCTAACTGAAAAAAGCATTGAGGGATTTCAGTTTGGCATGTTAAATAGTTTCAACTGACAGCTGACTATGAATTTTCAATTGGCTTTATCCATATTAGGTAATATAGGGGATAACCACTTCCAAATCAACCCAGCTTCAGGAAACTGTGGAAAAAAAAAACTAAAATTAATTTCAAATTTGGATTGAGGCTAATGTTTGGTCATTTTTGGTACTTTTTACTATGCATGTAGGACCCTAAATTGCAAATAAGTTTTGGGTGATTTGGGTTCGCATTGGCTTTAATGTAGCTACCGTTACTGCCCACTCATACACAGTGATAATTACTGTTTTTTGTTGTTTTTTTGTCAACTACCACAGGTGATTATATGTAATTTGGCTTGGAGCAGTGATGTCCTCGATTTAATGAATATGTAGATCACAACAGATGGAAGTAATATGTCCCTATCAGTCATGTCCAAAAAAAATTACCTGTCCTGTTCTTCTAATAGCAGACATGCGTATGTTGTAAATCTACGTATCAAATGTTTAACCCACACTTGACCCACTAACTTTTAGACTGCAGCTGTCAGTATTCACAGACTCCCCTCTGCTGTCCCACTGACTTCACTGATAAACCACAGAATTACAAGGAATTGCATTATGTAACTAAGAATATAGCTGCTCTCTGTTGCTCTCTCTGTCATGGGTACTTGACATCATAACATAATGATAAGAATGATGATTTAAATGATAATATGTTTTATCATAGAGCACTTTACAAAATATTCTAACATGCTTAACTGGCAAGTTATGTAAAGATAATGATCATAAACATTGTTAAATTAACCTCCACATCTGCGACATCATACACACTATACATGATGTGTGTGTTTTCACACTTGCCATCCTTCAACTTCTCCAGCATCAAATTCATCTGATCTTTAAAAATGGCTCAGATGGGACTCATACCACGGCTGACTGTACAGGACATTTCAGAGACGTGAGATTTACCAGAGACATCTTTGTCAACAAGTTTAAATACTTTGGACTGTAATAGACTGTATATAAAAATGGACGACACACCACTGCTTAACCACACTTACCTCCTCTATGCTGAAGTGAGGTTAAAATATCTGAGTTACAGGCGTTGCCATTTTGCTAAAGTGATGTCATTGAGAGCTAGATTCTGTGCAGTAGTGATAAAAACAAATTACACTTTGGGGGAGCTGTCATGTTGCCCATCTTTATATACAGCATATGATTCAACACTCCAGCAATGCAAAGAGAAAGAGAGACTTCTGGAGCCAAGCGGCAAGTTCCTTGGTCAGAGTTAAAATTACGGTGTGTAGCAGAGGCTTCTGGTAAGCACGTAAACTCGGGTGTGCAGATGCTGTCATCTCTTACAGGTCTTGCACAAGAAGGCCTACATGAACATGGTTCCCCCACTAGGAGCTACAGGCTACAAGTAGGCTAAAAACAAGCTGCCAGTGACGTTTTTCAAAACAATATGGCACATCGGGGCTTCAGAACACTTGTCACCATTTGTGTCAAATGTTTGGGTGATGAGTGCAGCGCCTATTCCCCCTAACCTCATCTGACTTTCCTTCAATATGAGAGTTAGTAGACAATGACTGAATTGTTCATTTTAGGGTGAACTAGACGTGTGTCTCTGTTGAGCCTCCAGCAGCTGCTTTAAAATGTCTGTTGTATCGTTATTCTGTGGCGTAACAGATATGGAGAGGTTAGTAGCCAACTAATAATGCTTACAATCAGTTATTTCTCAGTGAGCTCTAGCACCAAAGAACTTAAAAAAAAACATTTTAGAAAAAGTGCTGCTGCATTAACTCATGTCAGTCACCTGGGCTGGGTCCTGCCCTGACCAAATGTAGCACATGTTTATTTCTACAGAAATGGTTTATATTAACATGGCTGCTGATTGAGTACACCTCTGACGATTGGCACTGACTTGGGTACAACATTTGGGAGGAGGGGGCAAAAAAATGTTAGAAACGTTTGATGATGAGGAAACATGTCATTGAACCTGGAAACCACAGCAAAACAGTGCACACTGTTTTGGGATTGAACCTGCCCCAAATTTTGATTTCCCTACATTGTTCCTGATGATGCTCTGATGATGTAGGATGACAAACACTAAAAGTGTCCAATCATCGAGTTACCTGACTCTTGGTTCGTTTGTCAAGAGTGTGTGTGAAAAGGAACCGAACCAGAACTAAATTTCAACAATGAATCGTGTTTCCCTGCTGGTCTGGATCAAATGAACCCAGCTACAGAGATCAAAACACCTTCAGTCACCTGGCAGAGCTGTGAGCTGAGTCAGGGCTCAGTGTTTTCTCCCTGTCTTTTTTTCTGTTTTTTCCCCTCTCCCTCATGTGTGTCTGTTCCTCCCCTCTCTGTAGGCGGGTTTCGATTAACCTCCATACTTTGCAGGGTGCCCAGTAGCTCACCTGGCAGGGCAGGCGCACCATGTGAAAAAGGCTATATCCTGGCATCAGCCTCAGGTTCGATTCATCTCGGCCCTTTGCTGCGTGTCATTCCAGCTCACTCCCCCTTTCACATTATAGCATTCCTGTCCAAAAAAAGCCCAGAAATCTATAAAGAAAAAAGATAATTAACCCTCAAATTGCACAAATTAGAATTGTGACTTTAAAATATGCCTCATGGGAACGACACATTTTTTTGCAAAAAAAAGCCCTCCTATTTATCACAAAAATGTTACTCTTGCATGAGGTGGTATTTCAGGCAATTTGAAAAACCCATATTTCAAAAAACTGCGAAACACTTTTTTGTCATTTCTGGGTCACATGATGCTGTGGCTGTGTGCTTGTCAGTAGGAAGTGGCTCACTCATGATGCAGCAGGAGCTACAAGAGCTGTGATTGCATCACATAACTCTTCAAAAGTTGAGCGGATCATCTGAAAGTTTTAAAACCACAATTCCTCTGTGAAATCCTGGACTATTACCTCACCAGAAATCCCTCATACGTGGTCGCCTCCACGTATGAGGGGCTTGTCTTTCCATTATGGCTCCATAACACGCCTACGTGGCCTTGACTTGGAAATAATGACGGCTAGTTTGGTGGCTGTAATAGAAATAAAGCTGCTAATGTTTTGAATATCCATCGCCATGGTTCTTGTAATGTTATCACCAGAGGAGAAGTCGCAGAACATCACTCAGTGGAAACACAGTCATCTCACAGTTGTGTTTTATTGACATTTTGAAAATATCACTTATGTTTAGCGCAAATCTGTATTGGAAACCTGCCTGTGTGTGTGTGTGTGTGTGTGTGTGTGTGTGTTGTTTGTCTGATGATGGGCAGAGCCGTGGAGCGGGGGGGGTTGAGTGACACAGACATTGTTTTGTCTTTTCTTGTTTACATTTTTTTTACTGTGTGTGTGTGTGTGTGTGTGTGTGCAAGCGCGAGTGTGTGTGTACGTGTGTGTTTAGGCTATAATGTGCAGAGAAACACTGGGCTGGTTTCGGTTCGGTCCGGCGGGTTTTTAGCAGAAACACGGCCACTTCGGACTCTGATCTTTCTTTCTGTGACCCTCTTTTCAGCATGTAGTAGGCTACACTCACACACACACACGCACACACACACACCCAGGCGCGTAACGCAGGTGTAACATCCAATTGGGTCCGCACCCCGCACTCAGAACCCGGCTGAATTATGAAGAACACGCCGCCGTGAGATTCCCAGACCACTATATGAGTGTTGCCAACTTTCTGGTAAAATCAGACGACTGTCCAAACTCTCTGGAGACTTTTTTATTTAAACTTTCTTGTCAAAGCGACCGACGAAGTTGAGCGAGCCGCCGTAAACACCGCCCGGTCCGAGCAGCATCTGCCCCGCAGCGGAGTTCGGTAAAGTTGGAAAGATATTCACAGATTCGGACTTCCGGCATCAATAACTCATTAGTGATACGTTGTCAAAACATAAACGAGGCCTCTTTCCCATCGTTGTAAGGTAGACAATGTGCTACAAGCCCAGTTTTATCAAAAGTAGCTGTCTTTCAAGCTGCAGAAATAACATTGGTGTCAATGAGCAGCCGGCTGTGAGACGAGTGGATAGGGACCGTCTGCAAATTGCAAAACCGCTACAGCAGCGAAGAGAAACACTACACAGATATTCAATAACTTCAGTCTTATACACCAAAATCACTGCAGCCTTCAACTGGCTCCTGTTGATCATACTACAACACTTGTTTTATAATATATATATATATATATATATATATATATATATATATATATATATATATATATATATATATATATATATATATATATATATATATATATATATATATATATATATATTATATATATAAATAAATAAAATATAATAATATAAATAAATTATATATATATATATATATATAATTTTAAGAAACTTTATAATAAAATGCAATAACTTCACCTTTATGCACTGCAGAAGAATTCAACTCTGTCCAACCATCATCTGGTTCCTGCTGATCATACTACAACACTTGGTTTGATTTTTTTTTCTTTCTTTTTTTTTCTTTATTTCTTTTTATTTCTTTTTTAGAAATAAAATTTAATAACTCCACTTTTATGCACTGTAGTGTCACCAAAATCATTGCAGCCATCAACTGGATGCTGCTGACCATATTACAACAATGGTTTGATTTTTTTTTTTTTTCCTCTGTCCCACTGTCCTTACCTGCCTCACTATGACTCATTAATGGCTCCTTAGTCTCACAAACTGTTTTTTTTGTTCCTTTACTTGAGCTTCATTCAATTCCTGTTGTTTGTTGACTAAATCCCTCACTCCATTACGATTTTTGGTCCATATGACCCAGAGCCAGTGACAGTTTTTTGGGTTATCCTGACCAAATAGTGCTGTAGACAGTTCAGACCATATTTTTGAGGAATAACTGGTATCCCTGTTTGCAATGTTAGCACTCTTCATTGTTCTGGTCAGTGCTTCCATTCCTCCTGCCATTGCCCATAGGTCTTTTCTATGAGCTTTGCTTCCTTTTTTAACTCGTCCCATTGTCTTAACATTGCACCTAACCCTGTTAAATTGAGACAAGCAAAGCTAGAAGTTTTTATCAAGATAAAGTGAGGGGTCCAATATGGAAAGATGCAGTAAAACACATGGGAATGTCATATCAAGAAATGCAAGTTAAGGTTAAAGTATCAATACATAGCTACGAACTAAACGTAATATTACATTTCAGATTTACAAAATTTAATATTCTTATTTGGCAATTTACATAATATTTAGAATAGAATAGAATATTCCTTTATTGATCCCCCATTGGGGGAAATTCCAAATGTTACAGCAGCATGAAAAAAGAAAAGTGAAATGTAACAAAGAAAATAACAATAACAAATAACAATAAATAAGTAATAAAATAAGTATGTACATAGAGGAAATAAGGTATGTACACATAATAATAATTAAGTAATAGAATAGTATGTACACAAAAGATGGATTAGAGAATAATTTCAACATGAGGTTAAAGTTAGATTTATTTCTGGAATACATTTACATTAAAAATCATTTGGAGATTCAGTAACATTTCACTTCCGTAAATATTGTCAAGATTTCAGATACCAAAAGGTAGACAAGCACAGCACAACTCCAATAAAAAACATAAAATTACTTACACATAAAGATGAAACTGAACTGAAGGGGAAAAATTCCAAGAAATCCAATGCCATCTTCTCCTTCATGGTGATCTGCAGGTTATGCAGACTGAAAAGATCTGAGGTAGAGCTTAATTGAAAGTTTTTCCTGATTGGCTAGTGGCTTCATCACACTTTTGTATCCTTGTGTGATTGGTTTAAACAGTGTCCTTGAGGCAGCAATGACATCACCTTTTTCGCTTACGAAAAAATATTTTATATCAAACCAAGACCTGTAGTATGATCAGCAGCAGCCAGTTGATGGCTGTAGTGATTTTGGTGACACTACAGTACGTAAAAGTGGAGTTATTAAATTTTATTTCTAATAACAATTCCATAAAATTATGAGTTTTAAAAAAAAAATCAAACCAAGTGTTGTAGTATGATCAGCAGCATCCAGTTGATGGCTGCAGTAAATTTGGTGACACCACAGTACATAAAAGAGAAGTTATTAAATTTTATTATTAATAAAAATTCTTAAAATTATGATTTTTTAAAAAAAATATCAAACCAAGTGTTGTAGTATGATCAGCAGCATCCAGTTGATGGCTGAATGATTTTGGTGACACTACAGTGCTTAAAAGAGAAGTTATTACATTTTATTTCTAATAAAAAATCCATAAAATTATGAAAAGAAAAAAAAAATCAAACCAAGTGTTGTAGTATGATCAGCAGGAACCAGATGATGGTTGGACAGAGTTGAATTCTTCTGCAGTGCATAAAGGTGAAGTTATTGCATTTTATTATAAAGTTTCTTAAAATTATATCTATCTATATATATATATATCTATATATATATATATATATATATATATATATATATATATATATATATAATTTATTTATATTATTATATTTTATTTATAATATATATATACATATATATTATAAATCAAGTGTTGTAGTATGATCAACAGGAGCCAGTTGAAGGCTGCAGTGATTTTGGTGACACTACAGTGCATAAGACTGAAGTTATTGAATATCTGTGTAGTGTTTCTCTTCGCTGCTGTAGCGGTTTTGAAATTTGCAGACGGTCCCTATCCACTCGTCTCACAGCCGGCTGCTCATTGACACCAATGTCATTTCTGCAGCTTGAAAGACAGCTACTTTTGATAAAACTGGGCTTGTAGCACATTGTCTACCTTACAACGATGGGAAAGAGGCCTCGTTTATGTTTTGACAACGTATCACTAATGAGTTATTGATGCCGGAAGTCCGAATCTGTGAATATCTTTCCAACTTTACCGAACTCCGCGGCAGCAGCAGGAGCAGCAGCAGGAGCAGCAGCAGCAGCAGCAGCAGCAGCAGCAGGAGCAGCAGCAGCAGCAGCAGCAGCAGCAGCAGCAGCAGCAGGAGCAGCAGCAGCAGCAGCAGCAGCAGCAGCAGCAGCAGCAGCAGCAGCAGCAGGAGCAGCAGCAGCAGGAGCAGCAGCAGCAGCAGTAGCAGGAGCAGCAGCAGCAGCAGGAGCAGCAGCAGCAGCAGCAGCAGCAGGAGCAGCAGCAGGAGCAGCAGCAGCAGCAGCAGCAGCAGCAGCAGCAGCAGCAGCAGCAGCAGCAGCAGGAGCAGCAGCAGCAGCAGCAGCAGGCTGTGTTAAGTAACTGCAAAGAGACACAGCACAGCAGACAGGAGGACTAACTTTGGCAGTGGTGGCACTGAAGCTCTAGCAATATCGTACCTCCTGTTGAGGAAGACATTTTCATTCTTTTGCCCCTCAGTTCTCTTCATACCACCATGAATGCTTCCGAAACATAACGTTAAAGGGACGCTCAGGTCCGTGGTGGGCGAAACCAAATCTCAGCGCGGGAGGGGGGGCGCAGACCAGTCACTTTTTTTTTTTTTTTTCTTTTACTGGCATTGAGAAAATCTACCACATTGTCGTGTTTATAATACCTAATATTCATTTTAAATAATTATGATATGAAATTTGGGGGGGTTTGTGGTGGCTGGTTTAAATTATTGGGTGGGTTGCAACCCACCCATCCCCATAAATTACACCTATGGATCAGGCCATCAAGCCTGATCAGCATTAATCCAGAACCCAGTGAAAAACTCCCGAAGGCTTTTTGACAAGGGAACCAGGGTGATGCTAACTTCCATGTCAGCCTCCAGAAAAACTTAAACAGCATATAGAGACACGTTATACTGTTGCACATGGAAGAAACAGCCAAAAACATCATATTTTTACATGTTTTTACCTGAATGCCTCAGGCAAACCTGACCCCCGCGGCCGGTGGGACCGAGGTGAAGAGATTTTTTTTTTTTTTTTTGTCTTTGTTTTTGGGAGTTCTTCCTTGGGTGATGTGAGGGTCTAAGGGCAGAGGGATGTCGTAAACTGTACAGCCCTCTGAGGCAAACCATGTTTGGTGATAATTGGCTCACCAAATAAAATTGACTTGACTCGACTTGACTTGACTCGCCCGAGGCAGCATGTCCCCGCTTCCTATTCAGCACGGGCCGCCGGAAGTGGTTGAAGACGAACCGGCTGACGGTGCTGAGGTCATGGCGCACGACGGGAGCCGCCGCGATGACGTCACCCGGAAGAGCGCCGATGTTGACAGAGCAGCACTCAGATGTCAGGATGTCAAAAGCTTGTTGTCAGTTCTGCGAAACGGTATTTCCGAGTCTGTAAAGGCGGCCGGCAATCGGGAGACCTCGCTGGAGCATGGTGACGCCGTGCTCCAGCGGTCATCGCTCGACATCGAGCCGCCGAGCCGGCAGAGTCGAGACAACGGCGGGAGGCCGTCACCATCCTCCGCGGCGATGGAGTAGGATAACCGCAGCGGTGTAGGGCTGCACGGGGGCAACCGCGTCCTCTTCTTTCCGCTGAGGGTGGCGGACCAGGAGATGCAGAGGAACCATCGGCCAAGCCGTACGTCTGGATGGTGAGCAGAGAGGAGCCAGGTGGAACATGGACCATGGAGGGAACCGAGGGGCCGGCGGCCGGTTGCACTGCCGAGGTTGGCGTCTCCGGCACGGGTGCGACAGAGAAGTTGTCGGCATCGGACCCTGAGGATGCCTGCACGGCCAGGTGGAAACAGTGAGGGCCATCATCACGGCTTCGACCAAACAGGTCGTCATCCGACGGGGACAGAGAGACAGGATCCATAATAGGGGTGAGTGAGCGAACCGCAGTCGACTGAGAGCGAAACGCTACGTGGTGTGTTGGTACGCGCTCGTGATGTCCAAAAAATTGCTGAAAACAACATTAAACAGCATTAGGGCTGAAACGATTCCTCGAATAATTCGAGTAACTCGATTACAAAAAATGATCGAGGAATTTTCTCTGCCTCGAGGAATCGTTTAATTTTGCCAGCTCAAAGCATGGTATTTCGCCCGGTATACTTTTAATGCGGCACAACGCGCGGACGTCACGCACGTAAAGGAATAAAAAATAGGCGGCGGATATGTTTGGTTTTAACCACTGATGTAGAGGTAACGACGAAGAAGGCGACGAAAGCGAAAGGCACAAAGAAAAGGCAGAAAATGTTAAAAGTGTGGGAGCATTTTTAGCTGGACACCAAGGCGAACACTGCTGCGTGTATTCACTGTAAGACAGCGCTTGCATACCACAACAGTACGTCTTCAATGCTGCAGCATCTCCACCGAAGGCCACCCTGTTTACTCCGAGAGCGGAGGACCGTCACCCGAGACAAGGCAAAATGAAGTTAACGTAGCGCTAATTAATGAGATTAACGTTACTGTACCTTGCTAACATAACGTTAGCCCTGCGGAGGGCTAGGTTTCTATTAATTATAACTACTGTCGATGCGTGGCTAACGTGCCTTTCATACAGGCTTTATTTAATCTGTAAAAACACAGCGCTGCAGAGTGATGAGGGTGGAAAATAAAAACAGAATAAAGCTAACTGGGTAGTTAAAAAAGGAAACCAATGGTTCATTGTTAGGTGAAATGTCTTATTGTCTCATGTATATTTATAATTGCTCTTTAACTAAACAAAAATATGTTTTATCCAATTACTCGATTAATCGATGGAATTTTCAGTAGAATACTCGATTACTAAAATATTCGATAGCTGCAGCCCTAAACAGCATATAGAGACACGTTATACTGTTGCACATAAAAGAAACGGCCAAAAACCCCCCAAAAAATCATATTTTTACATGTTGAAAAAATGACCAAAAATCGCATACTATATTATGGCAAAAATGTCAAAATATGACATGTCCAAAAAAGTGCTGAAAAAACATCCAAAAACGGCCAAAAGACCAATAAAATAGCACCTTGAAAAAATGAAAAAAACAGCAAGGCTATAGTATGGCGAAAATGTCAAAATTGGTCATGTCCAAAAAACAGCTGAAAACCACTTAGTATAGCCTGTCGAAGCATTTTATACTGTACAGTGTTGAAAAAACATCCAAAAACGGCCAAAAGACCCATAAAATAGCACCTTGAAAAAATGATAAAAACAGCAAGGCTATAGTATGCCGAAAACATCAAAATTATTCATGCCCAAAAAACTGCTGAAAACCACTTAGTATAGCCTGTTAAAGCATTTTATGATGTACAGTGTTGAAAAAACACCCAAAAAACGGCCAAAAGACCCATAAAATAGCACCTTGAAAAAATGATAAAAACAGCAAGGCTATAGTATGGCGAAAATATCAAAATTGGTCATGTCCAAAAAACAACTGAAAACCACTTAGTATAGCCTGAAGAAGCATTTTATAGTGTACATCAACATCACATGAAAAAACATCAACAAACGGCCAAAAGAATCATAAAATAGCACCTTGAAAAAATGAAAAAAACAGCAAGGCTATAGTATGGCGAAAATGTAAAAATTGGTCATGTCCAAAAAACAGCTGAAAACCACTTAGTATAGCCTGTTAAAGCATTTTATAGTTTACAGTGTTGAAAAAAAACATCCAAAACGGCCAAAAGACCCATAAAATAGCACCTTGAAAAATGAAAAAACAGCAAGGCTATAGTATGGCGAAAATATCAAAATTTGTCATGCCCAAAAACAGCTGAAAACCACTTAGTATAGCCTGAAGAAGCATTTTATGATGTACAATGTTGAAAAAACATCCAAAAACGTCCAAAAGACCCATAAAATAGCACCTTGAAAAAATGAAAAAAACAGCAAGGCTATAAATGTCAAAATTTGTCATGTCCAAAAAACAACTGAAAACCCCTTAGAATCTCCTAAAGAAGCATTTTATAGTGTACAGTATTGAAAAAACATCCAAAAACGGCCAAAAGACCCATTATATAGAATCTTGAAAAAATTTAAAAAAAAACAGCAATGCTATAGTATGGCGATAATGCCAAAATTTTTCATGTCCAAAAAACAGCTGAAAACCACTTAGTATAGCCTGTTAAAGCATTTTATACTGAACAGTGTTGAAAAAACATACAAAAACAGCCAAAAGAACCATAAAATAGCACCTTGAAAAAATGAAAAAAACAGCAAGGCTATGGTATGGCGAAAATATCAAAATTTGTCATGTCAAAAAAACAGCTGAAAACCACTTAGTATAGCCTGTCGAAGCATTTTATGATGTACAGTGTTGAAAAAACATCCAAAAACGGCCAAAAGACCCATAAAATAGCACCTTGAAAAAATGAAAAAAACATCAAGGCTATAGTATGGCGAAAATGTCAAAATTGGTCATGTCCAAAAAACAGCTGAAAACCCCTTAGTATAGCCTGTTAAAGCATTTTATAGTGTACAGTGTTGAAAAAACATCCAAAAACGGCCAAAAGAATCATAAAATAGCACCTTGAAAAAATGAAAAAAACAGCAAGGCTATAGTATGGCGAAAATGTCAAAATTTGTCATGTCCAAAAAACAGCTGAAAATACACTTAGTATAGCCTGTTAAAGCATTTTATGATGTACAGTGTTAAAAAAAACATCCAAAAACGGCCAAAAGACCCATGAAATAGCACCCTGAAAAAATGATAAAAACAGCAAGGCTATAGTATGGCGAAAATGTCAAAATTGGTCATGTCCAAAAAACAGCTGAAAACCACTTAGTATAGCCTGTTAAAGCATTTTATACTGAACAGTGTTGAAAAAACATCCAAAAATGGCTGAAAGAACCATAAAATAGCACCTTGATAAAAACAAAAAAACAGCAAGGCTATAGTATGGCGAAAATGTCAAAATTGGTCATGTCCAAAAAACAGCTGAAAACCACTTAGTATAGCCTGAAGAAGCATTTTATAGTGTACAGTGTTGAAAAAACATCCAAAAACGGCCAAAAGACCCATAAAATAGCACCCTGAAAAATGATAAAAACAGCAAGGCTATAGTATGGCGAAAATGTCAAAATTGGTCATGTCCAAAAAACAGCTGAAAACCACTTAGTATAGCCTGTTAAAGCATTTTATACTGAACAGTGTTGAAAAAACATCCAAAAACGGCTGAAAGAACCATAAAATAGCACCTTGAAAAAAAACAAAAAAACAGCAAGGCTATAGTATGGCGAAAATGTCAAAATTTGTCATGTCCAAAAAAAACGCTGAAAACCACTTAGTATAGCCTGTTAAAGCATTTTATGATGTACAGTGTTGAATAAGCATCCAAAAACGGCCAAAAGACCCATTAAATAGCACCTTGAAAAAATGAAAAAAAACAGCAAGGCTATAGTATGGCCAAAATGTCAAAATTGGTCATGTCCAAAAAAACCGCTGAAAACCACTTAGTATAGCCTGTTAAAGCATTTTATACTGAACAGTGTTGAAAAAACATCCAAAAACGGCCAAAAGAACCATAAAATAGCAACTTGAAAAAATGAAAAAAACAGCAAGGCTATAGTATGGCAAAAATGTCAAAATTTGTCATGCCCAAAAAACAGCTGAAAACCACTTAGTATAGCCTGTTAAAGCATTTTATATTGTACAGTGTTGAAAAAACATCCAAAAACGGCCAAAAGACCCATTAAATAGCACCTTGAAAAAATGAAAAAAACAGCAAGTATGATGAAAATGTCAAAATTTGTCATGCCCAAAAAACAGCTGAAAACCACTTAGCATAGCCTGTTAAAGCATTTTATACTGAACAGTGTTGAAAAAACATCCAAAAACGGCCAAAAGAACCATAAAATAGCACCTTGAAAAAATGAAAAAAACAGCAAGGCTATAGTATGGCGAAATATCAAAATTTGTCATGCCCAAAAAACAGCTGAAAACCACTTAGTATAGCCTGTCGAAGCATTTTATGATGTACAATGTTGAAAAAACATCCAAAAATGTCCAAAAGACCCATAAAATAGCACCTTGAAAAAATGAAAAAAACAGCAAGGCTATAAATGTCAAAATTTGTCATGTCCAAAAAACAACTGAAAACCCCTTAGAATCTCCTAAAGAAGCATTTTATAGTGTACAGTATTGAAAAAACATCCAAAAACGGCCAAAAGACCCATTATATAGAATCTTGAAAAAATTAAAAAAAAAAACAGCAATGCTATAGTATGGCGATAATGCCAAAATTTTTCATATCCAAAAAACAGCTGAAAACCACTTAGTATAGCCTGTTAAAGCATTTTATACTGAACAGTGTTGAAAAAACATACAAAAACAGCCAAAAGAACCATAAAATAGCACCTTGAAAAAATGAAAAAAACAGCAAGGCTATAGTATGGCGAAAATGTCAAAATTGGTCATATCCAAAAAACAGCTGAAAACCACTTAATATAGCCTGTTAAAGCATTTTATGATGTACAGTGTTGAAAACATCCAAAAACGGCCAAAAGAATCATAAAATAGCACCTTGAAAAAATGAAAAAAACATCAAGGCTGTAGTATGGCGAAAATTTCAAAATTGGTCATGTCAAAAAAACAGCTGAAAACCACTTAGTATAGCCTGTTAAAGCATTTTATGATGTACAGTGTTGAATAAACATCCAAAAACGGCCAAAAGACCCATAAAATAGCACCTTGAAAAAATGAAAAAAACAGCAAGGCTATAGTATGGCGAAGATGTCAAAATTGGTCATGTCCAAAAAAACTGCTGAAAACCACTTAGTATAGCCTGTTAAAGCATTTTATACTGAACAGTGTTGAAAAAACATCCAAAAATGGCCAAAAGACCCATAAAATAGCACCTTGAAAAAATGAAAAAAACAGCAAGGCTATAGTATGGCGAAAATGTCAAAATTGGTCATGTCCAAAAAACAGCTGAAAACCACTTAGTATAGCCTGAAGAAGCATTTTATATTGTACAGTGTTGAAAAAACATCCAAAAACGGCCAAACGACCCATAAAATAGCACCCTGAAAAAATGAAAAAAACAGCAAGGCTATAGTATGGCGAAAATGTCAAAATTGGTCATGTCCAAAAAACAGCTGAAAACCACTTAGTATAGCCTGTTAAAGCATTTTATACTGAACAGTGTTGAAAAAACATCCAAAAATGGCTGAAAGAACCATAAAATAGCACCTTGAAAAAAAACAAAAAAAAAAGCAAGGCTATAGTATGGCGAAAATGTCAAAATTGGTCATGTCCAAAAAACAGCTGAAAACCACTTAGCATAGCCTGTTAAAGCATTTTATACTGAACAGTGTTGAAAACACATCCAAAAACGGCCAAAAGACCCATAAAATAGCACCTTGAAAAAATGAAAAAAACAGCAAGGCTATAGTATGGCGAAAATGTCAAAATTGGTCATGTCCAAAAAACAGCTGAAAACCACTTAGTATAGCCTGTTAAAGCATTTTATACTGAACAGTGTTGAAAAAACATCCAAAAACGGCCAAAAGAACCATAAAATAGCACCTTGAAAAAAAACAAAAAAAACAGCAAGGCTATAGTATGGCGAAAATGTCAAAATTGGTCATGTCCAAAAAACAGCTGAAAACCACTTAGTATAGCCTGTTAAAGCATTTTATACTGAACAGTGTTGAAAAAACATCCAAAAACGGCTGAAAGACCCATAAAATAGCACATTGAAAAATGAAAAATCAGCAAGGCTATAGTATGGCGAAAATGTCAAAATTGGTCATGTCCAAAAAACAGCTGAAAACCACTTAGTATAGCCTGTTAAAGCATTTTATACTGAACAGTGTTGAAAAAACATCCAAAAACGGCCAAAAGACCCATAAAATAGCACCTTGAAAAAATGAAAAAAACAGCAAGGCTATAGTATGGCGAAAATGTCAAAATTGGTCATGTCCAAAAAACAGCTGAAAACCACTTAGTATAGCCTGTTAAAGCATTTTATACTGAACAGTGTTTAAAAAACATCCAAAGACGTCCAAAAGACCCATGAAATAGCACCGTGAAAAAATGTAAAAAACAGCAAGGCTATAGTATGGCGAAAATGTCAAAATTGGTCATGTCCAAAAAACAGCTGAAAACCACTTAGTATAGCCTGTTAAAGCATTTTATACTGAACAGTGTTGAAAAAACATCCAAAAACGGCCAAAAGAACCGTGAAATAGCACCTTGAAAAAATGAAAAAAACAGCAAGGCTATAGTATGGCGAAAATGTCAAAATTGGTCATGTCCAAAAAACAGCTGAAAACCACTTAGTATAGCCTGTTAAAGCATTTTATAGTGTACAGTGTTGAAAAAACATCCAAAAACGGCCAAAAGACCCATAAAATAGCACCTTGAAAAAATGTAAAAAAAACAGCAAGGCTATAGTATGGTGAAAATGTCAAAATTGGTCATGTCCAAAAACAGCTGAAAACCACTTAGTATAGCCTGAAGAAGCATTTTATAGTGTACAGTGTTGAAAAAACATCCAAAAACGGCCAAAAGACCCATAAAATAGCACCTTGAAAAAATGAAAAAAACAGCAAGGCTATAGTATGGCGAAAATGTCAAAATTGGTCATGTCCAAAAAACAGCTGAAAACCACTTAGTATAGCCTGTTAAAGCATTTTATACTGAGCAGTGTTTAAAAAACATCCAAAGACGTCCAAAAGACCCATGAAATAGCACCTTGAAAAAATGAAAAAAACAGCAAGGCTATAGTATGGCGAAAATATCAAAATTTGTCATATCCAAAAAACAGCTGAAAATACACTTAGTATAGCCTTTTAAAGCATTTTATAGTGTACAGTGTTAAAAAAAACATCCAAAAACGGCCAAAAGACCCATAAAATAGAACCTTGAAAAAATGAAAAAAACATCAAGGCTATAGTATGGCGAAAATGTCAAAATTGGTCATGTCCAAAAAACAGCTGAAAACCACTTAGTATAGCCTGTTAAAGCATTTTATAATGTACAGTGTTGAAAAAACATCCAAAAACGGCCAAAAGACCCATGAAATAGCACCTTGAAAAAATGAAAAAAAACAGCAAGGCTATAGTATGGCGAAAATATCAAAATTTGTCATATCCAAAAAACAGCTGAAAATACACTTAGTATAGCCTGTTAAAGCATTTTATATTGTAGAGTGTTGAAAAAACATCCAAAACCGGCCAAAAGACCCATAAAATAGCACCTTGAAAAAATGTAAAAAAAACAGCAAGGCTATAGTATGGTGAAAATGTCAAAATTGGTCATGTCCAAAAACAGCTGAAAACCACTTAGTATAGCCTTTTAAAGCATTTTATTGTGTACAGTGTTGAAAAAACATCCAAAAACGGCCAAAAGACCCATAAAATAGCACCTTGAAAAAATGAAAAAAACAGCAAGGCTATAGTATGGCGAAAATGTCAAAATTGGTCATGTCCAAAAAACAGCTGAAAACCACTTAGTATAGCCTGAAGAAGCATTTTATAATGTACAGTGTTGAAAAAACATCCAAAAACGGCCGAAAGACCCATAAAATAGCACCTCGAAAAAATGAAAAAAAAAAAGCAAGGCTATAGTATGGCGAAAATGTCAAAATTGGTCATGTCCAAAAACAGCTGAAAACCACTTAGTATAGCCTGAAGAAGCATTTTATAGTGTACAGTGTTGAAAAAACATCCAAAAACGGCCAAAAGACCAATAAAATAGCAGCTTGAAAAAATGACAAAAACAGCAAGGCTATAGTATGGCGAAAATGTCAAAATTGGTCATGTCCAAAAAACAGCTGAAAACCACTTAGTATAGCCTGTTAAAGCATTTTATACTGAACAGTGTTGAAAAAACATCCAAAGACGTCCAAAAGACTCATGAAATAGCACCTTGAAAAAATGTAAAAAAACAGCAAGGCTATAGTATGGCGAAAATGTCAAAATTGGTCATGTCCAAAAAACAGCTGAAAACCACTTAGTATAGCCTGTTAAAGCATTTTATACTGAACAGTGTTGAAAAAACATCCAAAAACGGCCAAAAGAATCATAAAATAGCACCTTGAAAAAATGAAAAAAACAGCAAGGCTATAGTATGGCGAAAATGTCAAAATTGGTCATGTCCAAAAAACAGCTGAAAACCACTTAGTATAGCCTGTTAAAGCATTTTATAATGTACAGTGTTGAAAAAACATCCAAAACGGCCAAAAGACCCATAAAATAGCACCTTGAAAAATGAAAAAACATCAAGGCTATAGTATGGCGAAAATGTCAAAATTGGTCATGTCCAAAAAACAGCTGAAAACCACTTAGTATAGCCTGTTAAAGCATTTTATACTGTACAGTGTTGAAAAACATCCAAAAAGGCCAAAAGAATCATAAAATAGCACCTTGAAAAATGAAAAATCAGCAAGGCTATAGTATGGCGAAAATGTCAAAATTGGTCATGTCCAAAAAACAGCTGAAAACCACTTAGTATAGCCTGTTAAAGCATTTTATACTGAACAGTGTTGAAAACATCCAAAAACGGCCAAAAGAATCATAAAATAGCACCTTGAACAAATGAAAAAAACAGCAAGGCTATAGTATGGCGAAAATGTCAAAATTGGTCATGTCCAAAAAACAGCTGAAAACCACTTAGTATAGCCTGAAGAAGCATTTTATAGTGTACAGTGTTGAAAAAACATCCAAAAACGGCAAAAAGACCCATAAAATAGCACCCTGAAAAAATGAAAAAAACAGCAAGGCTATAGTATGGCGAAAATGTCAAAATTGGTCATGTCCAAAAAAACAGCTGAAAACCACTTAGTATAGCCTGAAGAAGCATTTTATACTGAACAGTGTTGAAAAAACATCCAAAAACGGCTGAAAGAACCATAAAATAGCACCTTGAAAAAATGAAAAAAAACAGCAAGGCTATAGTATGGCGAAAATGTCAAAATTGGTCATGTCCAAAAAACAGCTGAAAACCACTTAGTATAGCCTTTTAAAGCATTTTATACTGTACAGCGTTGAAAAAACATCCAAAACGGCCAAAAGAACCGAAAAATAGCACCTTGAAAAAAAGAAAAAAAACAGCAAGGCTATAGTATGGCCAAAATGTCAAAATTGGTCATGTCCAAAAAACAGCTGAAAACCACTTAGTGTAGCCTGTTAAAGCATTTTATACTGTACAGTGTTGAAAAACATCAAAAAAGGCCAAAAGACCCATAAAATAGCACCTTGAAAAATGAAAAAACAGCAAAGGCTATAGTATGGCGAAAATGTCAAAATTGGTCATGTCAAAAAACAGCTGAAAACCACTTAGTATAGCCTGTTAAAGAATTTTATAGTGTACAGTGTTGAAAAAACATCCAAAAATGGCCAACAGACCCATAAAATAGCACCTTGAACAAATGAAAAAAACAGCAAGGCTATAGTATGGCGAAAATGTCAAAATTGGTCATGTCCAAAAAACAGCGAAAACCACTTAGTATAGCCTGTTGAAGTATTTTATAATGTACAGTGTTGAAAAAACATCCAAAAATGGCCAAAAGACTCATAAAATAGCACCTTGAAAAAATGAAAAACACAGCAAGGCTATAGTATGGCGAAAATGTCAAAATTGGTCATGTCCAAAAACAGCTGAAAACCACTTAGTATAGCCTGTTAAAGCATTTTATACTGTACAGTGTTGAAAAACATCCAAAACGGCCAAAAGACCCATAAAATAGCACCTTGAAAAATGAAAAAAAACAATCAAAGGCTATAGTATGGCGAAAATGTCAAAATTGGTCATGTCCAAAAACAGCTGAAAACCACTTAGTATAGCCTGAAAAGCATTTTATAGTGTACAGTGTTGAATAAAACATCCAAAAAGGCCAAAAGACCCATAAAATAGCACCTTGAAAAATGAAAAAACAGCAAGGCTATAGTATGGCGAAAATGTCAAAATTGGTCATGTCCAAAAAACAGCTGAAAACCACTTAGTATAGCCTGAAGAAGCATTTTATAAAGTACAGTGTTGAAAAAACATCAAAAAACACACAAAAGAACCATAAAATAGCACCTTGAAAAATGAAAAAACAGCAAGGCTATAGTATGGCGAAAATGTCAAAATTGGTCATGTCTAAAAAACAGCTGAAAACCACTTAGTATAGCCTTTTAAAGCATTTTATACTGAACAGTGTTGAAAAAACAACCAAAAACGGCCTAAAGACCCATAAAATAGCACCTTGAAAAAATGAAAAAAACAGCAAGGCTATAGTATGGCGAAAATGTCAAAATTGGTCATGTCCAAAAAACAGCTGAAAACCACTTAGTATAGCCTGAAGAAGCATTTTATAGTGTACAGTGTTGAAAAAACATCCAAAAACGGCCAAAAGACCCATAAAATAGCACCTTGAAAAAATGAAAAAAACAGCAAGGCTATAGTATGGCGAAAATGTCAAAATTGGTCATGTCCAAAAAACAGCTGAAAACCACTTAGTATAGCCTGTTAAAGCATTTTATACTGAACAGTGTTGAAAAAACATCCAAAAAGGCCTAAAGACCCATAAAATAGCACCTTGAAAAAATGAAAAACACAGCAAGGCTATAGTATGGCGAAAATGTCAAAATTGGTCATGTCCAAAAAACAGCTGAAAACCACTTAGTATAGCCTGAAGAAGCATTTTATAGTGTACAGTGTTGAAAAAACATCCAAAAACGGCCAAAAGACCCATAAAATAGCACCTTGAAAAAATGAAAAAAAACAGCAAGGCTATAGTATGGCAAAAATGTCAAAATTGGTCATGTCCAAAAAACAGCTGAAAACCACTTAGTATAGCCTGTTAAAGCATTTTATAGTGTACAGTGTTGAAAAAACATCCAAAAACGGCCAAAAGACCCATAAAATAGCACCTTGAAAAAATGAAAAAAACAGCAAGGCTATAGTATGGCGAAAATGTCAAAATTGGTCATGTCCAAAAAACAGCTGAAAACCACTTAGTATAGCCTGAAGAAGCATTTTATAGTGTACAGTGTTGAAAAAACATCCAAAAACGGCTGAAAGACCCATAAAATAGCACCTTGAAAAAAAACAAGAAAACAGCAAGGCTATAGTATGGCGAAAATGTCAAAATTGGTCATGTCCAAAAAAACAGCTGAAAACCACTTAGTATAGCCTGTTAAAGCATTTTATACTGTACAGTGTGGAAAAAACATCCAAAAACGGCCTAAAGACCCATAAAATAGCACCTCGAAAAAATGAAAAAAAAAAAGCAAGGCTATAGTATGGCGAAAATGTCAAAATTTGTCATGTCCAAAAAACAGCTGAAAACCACTTAGTATAGCCTTTTAAAGCATTTTATAATGTACAGTGTTGAAAAAACATCCAAAAACGGCCAAAAGACCCATAAAATAGCACCTTGAAAAAATGAAAAAAACAGCAAGGCTATAGTATGGCGAAAATGTCAAAATTGGTCATGTCCAAAAAACAGCTGAAAACCACTTAGTATAGCCTGAAGAAGCATTTTATAGTGTACAGTGTTGAAAAAACATCCAAAAACGGCCAAAAGAATCATAAAATAGCACCTTGAAAAAATGAAAAAAACAGCAAGGCTATAGTATGGCGAAAATGTCAAAATTGGTCATGTCCAAAAAACAGCTGAAAACCACTTAGTATAGCCTGTTAAAGCATTTTATAGTGTACAGTGTTGAATAAACATCCAAAATGGCCAAAAGACCCATAAAATAGCACCTTGAAAAATGATAAAAACAGCAAGGCTATAGTATGGCGAAAATGTCAAAACTGGTCATGTCCAAAAAACAGCTGAAAACCACTTAGTATAGCCTGAAGAAGCATTTTATAGTGTACAGTGTTGAAAAAACATCCAAAAACGGCCAAAAGAATCATAAAATAGCACCTTGAACAAATGAAAAAAACAGCAAGGCTATAGTATGGCGAAAATGTCAAAATTGGTCATGTCCAAAAAACAGCTGAAAACCACTTAGTATAGCCTGTTAAAGCATTTTATACTGAACAGTGTTGAAAAAACATCCAAAAACGGCCAAAAGACCCATAAAATAGCACCTTGAAAAAATGAAAAAAACAGCAAGGCTATAGTATGGCGAAAATGTCAAAATTGGTCATGTCCAAAAAACAGCTGAAAACCACTTAGTATAGCCTGAAGGAGCATTTTATACTGTACAGCGTTGAAAAAACATCCAAAAAAGGCCAAAAGAATCATAAAATAGCACCGTGAAAAATGAAAAAAAACAACAAGGCTATAGTATGGCGAAAATGTCAAAATTGGTCATGTCCAAAAAACAGCTGAAAACCACTTAGTATAGCCTTTAAAGCATTTTATACTGTACAGTGTTGAAAAACATCCAAAAAGACCAAAAGACCCATAAAATAGCACCTTGAAAAAATGAAAAAAAAAAGCAAGGCTATAGTATGGCGAAAATGTCAAAATTGGTCATGTCCAAAAAACAGCTGAAAACCACTTAGTATAGCCTGAAGAAGCATTTTATAGTGTACAGTGTTGAAAAAATCACCAAAAACGGCCAAAAGAATCATAAAATAGCACCTTGAAAAAATGAAAAAAACAGCAAGGCTATAGTATGGCGAAAATGTCAAAATTGGTCATGTCCAAAAAACAGCTGAAAACCACTTAGTATAGCCTGTTAAAGCATTTTATATTGTACAGTGTTGAAAAAACATCCAAAAACGGCGAAAAGAATCATAAAATAGCACCTTGAAAAAATGAAAAAAACAGCAAAGGCTATAGTATGGCGAAAATGTCAAAATTGGTCATGTCCAAAAAACAGCTGAAAACCACTTAGTATAGCCTGAAGAAGCATTTTATACTGTACAGTGTTGAAAAACATCCAAAATGGCCAAAAGACCCATAAAATAGCACCTTGAAAAAATGAAAAAACAGCAAGGCTATAGTATGGCGAAAATGTCAAAATTGGTCATGTCAAAAAACAGCTGAAAACCACTTAGTATAGCCTGAAGAAGCATTTTATACTGTACAGTGTTGAAAAAACATCCAAAAAGGCCAAAAGAATCATAAAATAGCACCTTGAAAAAATGAAAAACACAGCAAGGCTATAGTATGGCGAAAATGTCAAAATTGGTCATGTCCAAAAAACAGCTGAAAACCACTTAGTATAGCCTTTTAAAGCATTTTATACTGAACAGTGTTGAAAAAACATCCAAAAAAGGCCAAAAGACCCATAAAATAGCACCTTGAAAAATGAAAAAAAACAACAAGGCTATAGTATGGCGAAAATGTCAAAATTGGTCATGTCCAAAAACAGCTGAAAACCACTTAGTATAGCCTGAAGAAGCATTTTATACTGTACAGTGTTGAAAAACATCCAAAAAGGCCAAAAGAATCATAAAATAGCACCTTGAAAAAATGAAAAAACAGCAAGGCTATAGTATGGCGAAAATGTCAAAATTGGTCATGTCCAAAAAACAGCTGAAAACCACTTAGTATAGCCTGTCGAAGCATTTTATGATGTACAGTATTGAAAAAACATCCAAAAACGTCCAAAAGACCCATAAAATAGCACCTTGAACAAATGAAAAAAACAGCAAGGCTATAGTATGGCGAAAATGTCAAAATTGGTCATGTCCAAAAACAGCTGAAAACCACTTAGTATAGCCTGAAGAAGCATTTTATAGTGTACAGTGTTGAAAAAACATCCAAAAACAGCCAAAAGAATCATAAAATAGCACCTTGAAAAAATGAAAAACACAGCAAGGCTATAGTATGGTGATAATGGCTGAATTGGTCATGTCCAAAAAACAGCTGAAACCCACTTCGTATAGCCTGTTAAAGCATTTTATACTGTACAGTGTTGAAAAAACATCCAAAAAAGCCAAAAGACCCATAAAATAGCACCTTGAAAAAATGAAAAAACAGCAAGGCTATAGTATGGCGAAAATGTCAAAATTGGTCATGTCCAAAAAACAGCTGAAAACCACTTAGTATAGCCTTTTAAAGCATTTTATAATGTACAGTGTTGAAAAAACATCCAAAATGGCCAAAAGACTCATAAAATAGCACCTTGAAAAATGAAAAAAACATCAAGGCTATAGTATGGCGAAAATGTCAAAATTGGTCATGTCCAAAAAACAGCTGAAAACCACTTAGTATAGCCTGTTAAAGCATTTTATAGTGTACAGTGTTGAAAAAACATCCAAAAACGGCTGAAAGAACCATAAAATAGCACCTTGAAAAAAAACAAAAAAAACAGCAAGGCTATAGTATGGCGAAAATGTCAAAATTGGTCATGTCCAAAAAACAGCTGAAAACCACTTAGTATAGCCTTTTAAAGCATTTTATAGTGTACAGTGTTGAAAAAACATCCAAAAAAGGCCTAAAGAATCATAAAATAGCACCTTGAAAAAATGAAAAAAACATCAAGGCTATAGTATGGCGAAAATGTCAAAATTGGTCATGTCCAAAAAACAGCTGAAAAGCACTTAGTATAGCCTGAAGGAGCATTTTATAGTGTACAGTGTTGAAAAACATCCAAAACGGCCAAAAGACCCATAAAATAGCACCGTGAAAAAATGAAAAAAACAGCAAGGCTATAGTATGGCGAAAATGTCAAAATTGGTCATGTCCAAAAAACAGCTGAAAACCACTTAGTATAGCCTGAAGAAGCATTTTATAGTGTACAGTGTTGAAAAAACATCCAAAAATGGCCAAAAGACCCATAAAATAGCACCTTGAAAAAATGAAAAAAAACAGCAAGGCTATAGTATGGCGAAAATGTCAAAATTGGTCATGTCCAAAAAACAGCTGAAAACCACTTAGTATAGCCTGAAGAAGCATTTTATAGTGTACAGTGTTGAAAAAATCACCAAAAAACGGCCAAAAGAATCATAAAATAGCACCTTGAAAAAAATGAAAAAAACAGCAAGGCTATAGTATGGCAAAAATGTCAAAATTGGTCATATCCAAAAAACAGCTGAAAACCACTTAGTATAGCCTGTTAAAGCATTTTATACTGAACAGTTTTGAAAAAACATCCAAAAATGGCCAAAAGACCCATAAAATAGCACCTTGAAAAAATGAAAAAACAGCAAGGCTATAGTATGGCGAAAATGTCAAAATTGGTCATGTCCAAAAACAGCTGAAAACCACTTAGTATAGCCTGTTAAAGCATTTTATACTGAACAGTGTTGAAAAACATCCAAAAAGGCCAAAAGAATCATAAAATAGCACCTTGAAAAATGAAAAAAACAGCAAGGCTATAGTATGGCAAAAATGTCAAAATTGGTCATGTCCAAAAAACAGCTGAAAACCACTTAGTATAGCCTATCGAAGCATTTTATAATGTACAGTGTTGAAAAAACATCCAAAAACGGCCTAAAGACCCATAAAATAGCACCTTGAAAAAATGAAAAAAACAGCAAGGCTATAGTATGGCGAAAATGTCAAAATTTGTCATGTCCAAAAAATAGCTGAAAACCACTTAGTATAGCCTGTTAAAGCATTTTATACTGTACAGTGTTGAAAAACATCCAAAAACTGCCAAAAGACCCATAAAATAGCACCTTGAAAAAATGTAAAAAAAAACCAGCAAGGCTATAGTATGGCGAAAATGTCAAAATTGGTCATGTCCAAAAAACAGCTGAAAACCACTTAGTATAGCCTTTTAAAGCATTTCATAGTGTACAGTGTTTAAAAAACATCCAAAAATGGCCAAAAGAATCGTAAAATAGCACCTTGAACAAATGAAAAAAACAGCAAGGCTATAGTATGGCGAAAATGTCAAAATTGGTCATGTCCAAAAAACAGCTGAAAACCACTTAGTATAGCCTGAAGAAGCATTTTATAGTGTACAGTGTTGAAAAAACATCCCAAAACGGCCAAAAGAGCCATAAAATAGCAACTTGGAAAAAATTAAAAAAAACAGCAAGGCTATAGTATGGCGAAAATGTCAAAATTGGTCATGTCCAAAAACAGCTGAAAACCACTTAGTATAGCCTGTAAAGCATTTTATACTGTACAGTGTTGAAAAAACATCCAAAAAGGCCAAAAGAATCATAAAATAGCACCTTGAAAAAATGAAAAAAACAGCAAGGCTATAGTATGGCGAAAACGTCAAAATTGGTCATGTCCAAAAAACAGCTGAAAACCATTTAGTATAGCCTTTTAAAGCATTTTATAGTGTACAATGTTGAATAAACATCCAAAAACGGCCAAAAGACCCATAAAATAGCACCTTGAAAAAATGAAAAAAACAGCAAGGCTATAGTATGGCGAAAATGTCAAAATTGGTCATGTCCAAAAAACAGCTGAAAACCACTTAGTATAGCCTGTTAAAGCATTTTATAGTGTACAGTGTTGAAAAAACATCCAAAAAAGGCCAAAAGAATCATAAAGTAGCACTTTGAAAAAATGAAAAAAACAGCAAGGCTATAGTATGGCGAAAATGTCAAAATTGGTCATGTCCAAAAAACAGCTGAAAACCACTTAGTATAGCCTTTTAAAGCATTTTATAGTGTACAATGTTGAATAAAACATCCAAAAACGGCCAAAAGAATCATAAAATAGCACCTTGAACAAATGAAAAAACAGCAAGGCTATAGTATGGCGAAAATGTCAAAATTGGTCATGTCCAAAAAACAGCTGAAAACCACTTAGTATAGCCTGTCGAAGCATTTTATATTGTACAGTGTTGAAAAACATCCAAAATGTCCAAAAGACCCATAAAATAGCACCTTGAACAAATGAAAAAAACAGCAAGGCTATAGTATGGCGAAAATGTCAAAATTGGTCATGTCCAAAAAACAGCTGAAAACCACTTAGTATAGCCTGTTAAAGCATTTTATACTGAACAGTGTTGAGAAAACATCCAAAAACGTCCAAAAGACCCATAAAATAGCACCTTGAAAAAATGAAAAAAACAGCAAGGCTATAGTATGGCGAAAATGTCAAAATTGGTCATGTCCAAAAAACAGCTGAAAACCACTTAGTATAGCCTTTTAAAGCATTTTATACTGTACAGCGTTGAAAAAACATCCAAAAAAGGCCAAAAGAATCATAAAATAGCACCGTGAAAAAATGAAAAAAACAGCAAGGCTATAGTATGGCGAAAATGTCAAAATTGGTCATGTCCAAAAAACAGCTGAAAACCACTTAGTATAGCCTTTTAAAGCATTTTATAATGTACAGCGTTGAAAAACATCCAAAAAAGGCCAAAAGAATCATAAAATAGCACCGTGAAAAATGAAAAAACAGCAAGGCTATAGTATGGCGAAAATGTCAAACTTTGTCATGTCCAAAAAACAGCTGAAAACCACTTAGAATCTCCTAAAGAAGCATTTTATAGTGTACAGTGTTGAAAAAACATCCCAAAACGGCCAAAAGACCCATAAAATAGCAACTTGGAAAAAATTAAAAAAACAGCAAGGCTATAGTATGGCAAAAATGTCAAAATTGGTCATGCCCAAAAAACAGCTGAAAACCACTTAGTATAGCCTTTTAAAGCATTTTATACTGAACAGTGTTGAAAAAACATCCAAAACGGCCAAAAGAATCATAAAATAGCACCTTGAAAAAATGAAAAAAACAGCAAGGCTATAGTATGGCGAAAATGTCAAAATTGGTCATGTCCAAAAACAGCTGAAAACCACTTAGTATAGCCTGAAGAAGCATTTTATAGTGTACAGTGTTGAAAAAACATCCAAAAACGGCAAAAAGACCCATAAAATAGCACCCTGAAAAAATGAAAAAAACAGCAAGGCTATAGTATGGTGAAAATGTCAAAATTGGTCATGTCCAAAAAACAGCGAAAACCACTTAGTATAGCCTGTCGAAGCATTTTATACTGTACAGTGTTGAAAAAACATCCAAAAAAGGCCAAAAGAAACATAAAATAGCACCTTGAAAAAATGAAAAAACAGCAAGGCTATAGTATGGCGAAAATGTCAAAATTGGTCATGTCAAAAACAGCTGAAAATACACTTAGTATAGCCTGTTAAAGCATTTTATATTGTAGAGTGTTGAAAAAACATCCAAAACCAGCCAAAAGACCCGTAAAATAGCACCTTGAAAAAATGAAAAAAACAGCAAGGCTATAGTATGGCGAAAATGTCAAAATTGGTCATGTCCAAAAAACAGCTGAAAACCACTTAGTATAGCCTGAAGAAGGATTTTATAGTGTACAGTGTTGAAAAAACATCCCAAAACGGCCAAAAGAGCCATAAAATAGCAACTTGAAAAAATGTAAAAAAAACAGCAAGGCTATAGTATGGCAAAAATGTCAAAATTGGTCATGTCCAAAAACAGCTGAAAACCACTTAGTATAGCATGTTAAAGCATTTTATACTGTACAGTGTTGAAAAAACATCCAAAAACGGCCAAAAGACCCATAAAATAGCACCTTGAAAAAATGAAAAAAACAGCAAGGCTATAGTATGGCGAAAATGTCAAAATTGGTCATGTCCAAAAAACAGCTGAAAACCACTTAGTATAGCCTGTTAAAGCATTTTATACTGTACAGTGTTGAAAAAACATCCAAAAACGGCCAAAAGACCCATAAAATAGCACCTTGAAAAAATGAAAAAAACAGCAAGGCTATAGTATGGCGAAAATGTCAAAATTGGTCATGTCCAAAAAACAGCTGAAAACCACTTAGTATAGCCTGTTAAAGCATTTTATACTGAACAGTGTTGAAAAAACATCCAAAAACGCCAAAAGACCCATAAAATAGCACCTTGAAAAAATGTAAAAAACAGCAAGGCTATAGTATGGCGAAAATGTCAAAATTGGTCATGTCCAAAAACAGCTGAAAACCACTTAGTATAGCCTGTTAAAGCATTTTATACTGTACAGTGTTGAAAAAACATCCAAAAGCGCCAAAAGACCCATAAAATAGCACCTTGAAAAATGAAAAAACAGCAAGGCTATAGTATGGCGAAAATGTCAAAATTGGTCATGTCCAAAAACAGCTGAAAACCACTTAGTATAGCCTTTTAAAGCATTTTATACTGAACAGTGTTGAAAAAACATCCAATAACGGCCAAAAGAGCCATAAAATAGCAACTTGGAAAAAATTAAAAAAACAGCAAGGCTATAGTATGGCAAAAATGTCAAAATTGGTCATGCCCAAAAAACAGCTGAAAACCACTTAGTATAGCCTGTTAAAGCATTTTATACTGTACAGTGTTGAAAAAACATCCAAAAACGGCCAAAAGAACCATAAAATAGCACCTTGAAAAAATGAAAAAAACAGCAAGGCTATAGTATGGCGAAAATGTCAAAATTGTTCATGTCCAAAAAACAGCTGAAAACCACTTAGTATAGCCTGTCAAAGCATTTTATATTGTACAGTGTTGAAAAAACATCCAAAATGGCCAAAAGACCCATAAAATAGCACCTTGAAAAATGAAAAAACAGCAAGGCTATAGTATGGCGAAAATGTCAAAATTGGTCATGTCCAAAAAACAGCTGAAAACCACTTAGTATAGCCTGTTAAAGCATTTTATAGTGTACAGTGTTGAAAAAACATCCAAAAAGCCAAAAGACCCATAAAATAGCACCTTGAAAAAATGAAAAAACAGCAAGGCTATAGTATGGCGAAAATGTCAAAATTGGTCATGTCCAAAAACAGCTGAAAACCACTTAGTATAGCCTGTTAAAGCATTTTATACTGAACAGTGTTGAAAAAACATCCAAAATGGCCAAAAGACCCGTAAAATAGCACCTTGAACAAATGAAAAAAACAGCAAGGCTATAGTATGGCAAAAATGTCAAAATTGGTCATGTCCAAAAAACAGCTGAAAACCACTTAGTATAGCCTTTTAAAGCATTTTATAGTGTACAGTGTTGAAAAACATCCAAAACGGCCAAAAGACCCATAAAATAGCACCTTGAAAAATGAAAAAACAGCAAGGCTATAGTATGGCGAAAATGTCAAAATTGGTCATGTCCAAAAACAGCTGAAAACCACTTAGTATAGCCTTTTAAAGCATTTTATACTGTACAGTGTTGAAAAACATCCAAAAAAGGCCAAAAGACCCATAAAATAGCACCTTGAAAAATGAAAAAACAGCAAGGCTATAGTATGGCGAAAATGTCAAAATTGGTCATGTCCAAAAAACAGCTGAAAACCACTTAGTATAGCCTGTTAAAGCATTTTATACTGTACAGTGTTGAAAAAACATCCAAAACGGCCAAAAGACCCATAAAATAGCACCTTGAAAAATGAAAAAAACAGCAAGGCTATAGTATGGCGAAAATGTCAAAATTGGTCATGTCCAAAAACAGCTGAAAACCACTTAGTATAGCCTGTTAAAGCATTTCATAGTGTACAGTGTTTAAAAAACATCCAAAAATGGCCAAAAGAATCGTAAAATAGCACCTTGAACAAATGAAAAAAACAGCAAGGCTATAGTATGGCGAAAATGTCAAAATTGGTCATGTCCAAAAAACAGCGAAAACCACTTAGTATAGCCTGTTGAAGCATTTTATAGTGTACAGTGTTGAAAAACATCCAAAACGGCCAAAAGACCCATAAAATAGCACCTTGAAAAATGAAAAAAACAGCAAGGCTATAGTATGGTGAAAATGTCAAAATTGGTCATGTCCAAAAAACAGCTGAAAACCACTTAGTATAGCCTGAAGAAGCATTTTATACTGTACAGTGTTGAAAAAACATCCAAAACGGCCAAAAGAATCATAAAATAGCACCTTGAAAAATGAAAAAACAGCAAAGGCTATAGTATGGCGAAAATGTCAAAATTGGTCATGTCCAAAAACAGCTGAAAACCACTTAGTATAGCCTGAAGAAGCATTTTATACTGTACAGTGTTGAAAAAACATCAAAAACGGCCAAAAGACCCATAAAATAGCACCGTGAAAAAATGAAAAAACATCAAGGCTATAGTATGGCGAAAATGTCAAAATTGGTCATGTCCAAAAAACAGCTGAAAACCACTTAGTATAGCCTTTTAAGCATTTTATAGTGTACAGTGTTGAAAAAACATCCAAAATGGCCAAAAGAATCATAAAATAGCACCCTGAAAAAATGAAAAAACAGCAAGGCTATAGTATGGCGAAAATGTCAAAATTGGTCATGTCCAAAAACAGCTGAAAACCACTTAGTATAGCCTGAAGAAGCATTTTATAGTGTACAGTGTTGAAAAACATCCAAAATGGCCAAAAGACTCATAAAATAGCACCTTGAAAAAATGAAAAAACAGCAAGGCTATAGTATGGCGAAAATGTCAAAATTGGTCATGTCCAAAAAACAGCTGATAACCATTTAGTATAGCCTGTTAAAGCATTTTATACTGAACAGTGTTGAAAAAACATCCAACAACGGCCAAAAGACCCATAAAATAGCACCTTGAAAAAAATGAAAAAAACAGCAAGGCTATAGTATGGCGAAAATGTCAAAATTGGTCATGTCCAAAAAACAGCTGAAAACCACTTAGTATAGCCTTTTAGAGCATTTTATACTGAACAGTGTTGAAAAAACATCCAAAAAAGGCCAAAAGAATCATAAAATAGCTCCATGAAAAAATGAAAAAAACAGCAAGGCTATAGTATGGCGAAAATGTCAAAATTGGTCATGTCCAAAAAACAGCTGAAAACCACTTAGTATAGCCTTTTAAAGCATTTTATACTGTACAGCGTTGAAAAAACATCCAAAAAGCGGCCAAAAGAATCATAAAATAGCACCTTGAAAAATGAAAAAACAGCAAGGCTATAGTATGGCGAAAATGTCAAAATTGGTCATGTCCAAAAAACAGCTGAAAACCACTTAGTATAGCCTGTTAAAGCATTTTATAGTGTACAGTGTTGAAAAAACATCCAAAATGGCCAAAAGACCCATAAAATAGCACCTTGAAAAATGAAAAAACAGCAAGGCTATAGTATGGCGAAAATGTCAAAATTGGTCATGTCCAAAAAACAGCTGAAAACCACTTAGTATAGCCTGTTAAAGCATTTTATGATGTACAGTGTTGAAAAAACATCCAAAAACGGCCAAAAGAATCATAAAATAGCACCTTGAAAAAATGAAAAAAACAGCAAGGCTATAGTATGGCGAAAATGTCAAAATTGGTCATGTCCAAAAAACAGCTGAAAACCACTTAGTATAGCCTGTTAAAGCATTTTATAGTGTACAGTGTTGAAAAAACATCCAAAAACGGCCAAAAGACCCATAAAATAGCACCTTGAAAAAATGAAAAAAACAGCAAGGCTATAGTATGGCGAAAATGTCAAAATTGGTCATGTCCAAAAACAGCTGAAAACCACTTAGTATAGCCTGTTAAAGCATTTTATAATGTACAGTGTTGAAAAAACATCCAAAAAAGCCAAAAGACCCATAAAATAGCACCTTGAAAAATGAAAAAAAAACAACAAAGGCTATAGTATGACGAAAATGTCAAAATTGGTCATGTCCAAAAAACAGCTGAAAACCACTTAGTATAGCCTGACGAAGCACTTTATAGTGTACAGTGTTGAAAAAACATCCAAAAAGCCAAAAGACCCATAAAATAGCACCTTGAAAAATGAAAAAACAGCAAGGCTATAGTATGGCGAAAATGTCAAAATTGGTCATGTCCAAAAAACAGCTGAAAACCACTTAGTATAGCCTGTTAAAGCATTTTATAGTGTACAGTGTTGAAAAAACATCCAAAAACGGCCAAAAGAATCATAAAATAGCACCTTGAAAAAATGAAAAAAACAGCAAGGCTATAGTATGGCGAAAATGTCAAAATTGGTCATGTCCAAAAAACAGCTGAAAACCACTTAGTATAGCCTTTTAAAGCATTTTATAGTGTACAGTGTTGAAAAAACATCCAAAAACGGCCAAAAGACCCATAAAATAGCACCTTGAAAAAATGAAAAAAACAGCAAGGCTATAGTATGGCGAAAATGTCAAAATTGGTCATGTCCAAAAAACAGCTGAAAACCACTTAGTATAGCCTGTTAAAGCATTTTATATTGTACAGTGTTGAAAAAACATCCAAAAACGGCCAAAATAATCATAAAATAGCACCTTGAAAAATGAAAAAACAGCAAAGGCTATAGTATGGCGAAAATGTCAAAATTGGTCATGTCCAAAAAACAGCTGAAAACCACTTAGTATAGCCTTTTAAAGCATTTTATACTGTACAGCGTTGAAAAAACATCCAAAAACGGCCAAAAGACCCATAAAATAGCACCTTGAACAAATGAAAAAAACAGCAAGGCTATAGTATATGAAAATGTCAAAATTGGTCATGTCCAAAAAACAGCTGAAAACCACTTAGTATAGCCTGAAGAAGCATTTTATAGTGTACAGTGTTGAAAAAACATCCAAAAACGGCGAAAAGAATCATAAAATAGCACCTTGAAAAAATGAAAAAAACAGCAAGGCTATAGTATGGCGAAGATGTCAAAATTGGTCATGTCCAAAAAAACTGCTGAAAACCACTTAGTATAGCCTGTTAAAGCATTTTATACTGAACAGTGTTGAATAAACATCCAAAAACGGCTGAAAGACCCACAAAATAGCACCTTGAAAAAAAACAAAAAAACAGCAAGGCTATAGTATGGCGAAAATGTCAAAATTTGTCATGTCCAAAAAACAGCTGAAAACCACTTAGTATAGCCTTTTAAAGCATTTTATACTGTACAGCGTTGAAAAAACATCCAAAAACGGCCAAAAGACCCATAAAATAGCACCGTGAAAAAATGAAAAAAACAGCAAGGCTATAGTATGGCGAAAATGTCAAAATTGGTCATGTCCAAAAAACAGCTGAAAACCACTTAGTATAGCCTTTTAAAGCATTTTATACTGAACAGTGTTGAAAAAACATCCAAAAACGCCAAAAGACCCATAAAATAGCACCTTGAAAAAATGAAAAAACAGCAAAGGCTATAGTATGGCGAAAATGTCAAAATTGGTCATGTCCAAAAAACAGCTGAAAACCACTTAGTATAGCCTTTAAAGCATTTTATACTGTACAGTGTTGAAAAAACATCCAAAAGCGGCCAAAAGACCCATAAAATAGCACCTTGAAAAATGAAAAAACAGCAAAGGCTATAGTATGTGAAAATGTCAAAATTGGTCATGTCAAAAACAGCTGAAAACCACTTAGTATAGCCTTTTAAAGCATTTTATACTGTACAGTGTTGAAAAAACATCCAAAAAGGCCAAAAGAATCATAAAATAGCACCGTGAAAAAATGAAAAAACAGCAAAGGCTATAGTATGGCGAAAATGTCAAAATTGGTCATGTCCAAAAAACAGCTGAAAACCACTTAGTATAGCCTGAAGAAGCATTTTATAGTGTACAGTGTTGAAAAAACATCCAAAAATGGCCAAAAGACCCATAAAATAGCACCTTGAAAAAATGAAAAACACAGCAAGGCTATAGTATGGCGAAAATGTCAAAATTGGTCATGTCCAAAAAACAGCGAAAAACAACTAGGATAGCCTGTTTAAGCATTTTATACTGTACAGTGTTGAAAAAACATCCAAAAAGGCCAAAAGAATCATAAAATAGCACCTTGAAAAAATGTAAAAAAAAACCAGCAAGGCTATAGTATGGCGAAAATGTCAAAATTGGTCATGTCCAAAAACAGCTGAAAACCACTTAGTATAGCCTGAAGAAGCATTTTATAGTGTACAGTGTTGAAAAAACATCAAAAACGGCCAAAAGAACCATAAAATAGCAACTTGAAAAAATGAAAAGAACAGCAAGACTATAGTATGGCGAAAATGTCAAAATTGGTCATGTCCAAAAAAACAGCTGAAAACCACTTAGTATAGCCTGTCGAAGCATTTTATATTGTACAGTGTTGAAAAACATCCAAAAAGGCCAAAAGAATCATAAAATAGAACCTTGAAAAATGAAAAAACAGCAAGGCTATAGTATGGCGAAAATGTCAAAATTGGTCATGTCCAAAAACAGCTGAAAACCACTTAGTATAGCCTTTTAAAAGCATTTTATACTGAACAGTGTTGAAAAAACATCCAAAACGGCCAAAAGACCCATAAAATAGCACCTTGAAAAATGAAAAAAACAGCAAGGCTATAGTATGGCGAAAATGTCAAAATTGGTCATGTCAAAAAATAGCTGAAAACCACTTAGTATAGCCTTTTAAAGCATTTTATAGTGTACAGTGTTAAAAAAACATCCAAAAAAGGCCAAAAGAATCATAAAATAGCACCGTGAAAAAATGAAAAAAAACAGCAAGGCTATAGTATGGCGAAAATGTCAAAATTGGTCATGTCCAAAAAACAGCTGAAAACCACTTAGTATAGCCTGAAGAAGCATTTTATACTGTACAGTGTTGAAAAAACATCCAAAAAAGGCCAAAAGAATCATAAAATAGCAGCTTGAAAAAATGAAAAAAACAGCAAGGCTATAGTATGGCGAAAATGTCAAAATTGGTCATGTCCAAAAAACAGCTGAAAACCACTTAGTATAGCCTGAAGAAGCATTTTATAGTGTACAGTGTTGAAAAAACATCCAAAAATGGCCAAAAGACCCATAAAATAGCACCTTGAAAAAATGAAAAACACAGCAAGGCTATAGTATGGCGAAAATGTCAAAATTGGTCATGTCCAAAAAACAGCTGAAAACCACTTAGTATAGCCTTTTAAAGCATTTTATACTGTACAGTGTTGAAAAAACATCCAAAAAAGGCCAAAAAGAATCATAAAATAGCACCGTGAAAAAATGAAAAAACAGCAAGGCTATAGTATGGCGAAAATGTCAAAATTGGTCATGTCCAAAAAACAGCTGAAAACCACTTAGTATAGCCTGAAGAAGCATTTTATAGTGTACAGCGTTGAAAAAACATCAAAAAACGGCCAAAAGACCCGTAAAATAGCACCTTGAACAAATGAAAAAAACAGCAAGGCTATAGTATGGCGAAAATGTCAAAATTGGTCATGTCCAAAAAACAGCTGAAAACCACTTAGTATAGCCTGAAGAAGCATTTTATAGTGTACAGCGTTGAAAAAACATCAAAAAACGGCCAAAAGAACCGTGAAATAGCACCTTGAAAAAATGAAAAAAACAGCAAGGCTATAGTATGGCGAAAATGTCAAAATTGGTCATGTCCAAAAAACAGCTGAAAACCACTTAGTATAGCCTTTTAAAGCATTTTATACTGAACAGTGTTGAAAAAACATCCAAAAACGGCCAAAAGACCCGTAAAATAGCACCTTGAACAAATGAAAAAAACAGCAAGGCTATAGTATGGCGAAAATGTCAAAATTGGTCATGTCCAAAAAAACAGCTGAAAACCACTTAGTATAACCTTTTAAAGCATTTTATAGTGTACAGTGTTTAAAAATATCCAAAACGGCCAAAAAAATCTTAAAATAGCACCCTTGAAAAAATGAAAAAAACAGCACGGCTATAGTATGGCGAAAATGTCAAAATTGGTCATGTCCAAAAAACAGCTAAAAACCACTTAGTATAGCCTGAAGGAGCATTTTATAGTGTACAGTGTTGAAAAAACATCCAAAAACGGCGAAAAGAATCATAAAATAGCACCTTGAAAAAATGAAAAAAACAGCAAGGCTATAGTATGGCGAAAATGTCAAAATTGGTCATGTCCAAAAAACAGCTGAAAACCACTTAGTATAGCCTTTTAAAGCATTTTATACTGAACAGTGTTGAAAAAACATCCAAAAACGGCCAAAAGACCCATAAAATAGCACCTTGAAAAAATGAAAAAAACAGCAAGGCTATAGTATGGCGAAAATGTCAAAATTGGTCATGTCCAAAAAACAGCTGAAAACCACTTAGTATAGCCTGTTAAAGCATTTTATAGTGTACAGTGTTGAAAAAACATCCAAAAACGGCCAAAAGAATCTTAAAATAGCACCTTGAAAAAATGAAAAAAACAGCAAGGCTATAGTATGGCGAAAATGTCAAAATTGGTCATGTCCAAAAAACAGCGAAAACCACTTAGGATAGCCTGTCGAAGCATTTTATACTGTACAGCGTTGAAAAAACATCCAAAAAAGGCCAAAAGAATCATAAAAAAGCTCCATGAAAAAATGAAAAAAACAGCAAGGCTATAGTATGGCGAAAATGTCAAAATTGGTCATGTCCAAAAAACTGCTGAAAACCACTTAGTATAGCCTTTTAAAGCATTTTATACTGAACAGTGTTGAAAAAACATCCAAAAACGGCCAAAAGAATCATAAAATAGCACCTTGAAAAAATGAAAAAAACAGCAAGGCTATAGTATGGCGAAAATGTCAAAATTGGTCATGTCCAAAAAACAGCTGAAAACCACTTAGTATAGCCTGTTAAAGCATTTTATAGTGTACAGTGTTGAAAAAACATCCAAAAACGGCCAAAAGAATCATAAAATAGCACCTTGAAAAAATGAAAAAAACAGCAAGGCTATAGTATGGCGAAAATGTCAAAATTGGTCATGTCCAAAAAACAGCTGAAAACCACTTAGTATAGCCTTTTAAAGCATTTTATAGTGTACAGTGTTGAAAAAACATCCAAAAAAGGCCAAAAGAATCATAAAATAGCACCGTGAAAAAATGAAAAAAACAGCAAGGCTATAGTATGGCGAAAATGTCAAAATTGGTCATGTCCAAAAAACAGCTGAAAACCACTTAGTATAGCCTGTCGAAGCATTTTATACTGAACAGTGTTGAAAAAACATCCAAAAACGGCCAAAAGAATCATAAAATAGCACCGTGAAAAAATGAAAAAAACAGCAAGGCTATAGTATGGCGAAAATGTCAAAATTGGTCATGTCCAAAAAACTGCTGAAAACCACTTAGTATAGCCTTTTAAAGCATTTTATACTGAACAGTGTTGAAAAAACATCCAAAAACGGCCAAAAGAATCATAAAATAGCACCTTGAACAAATGAAAAAAACAGCAAGGCTATAGTATGGCGAAAATGTCAAAATTGGTCATGTCCAAAAAACAGCTGAAAACCACTTAGTATAGCCTTTTAAAGCATTTTATAGCGTACAGTGTGGAAAAAACATCCAAAAGAGGCCTGAAGAATCATAAAATAGCACCAAGAAAAAAGGAACCACACAGCAAGGCTATAGTATGGCGAAAATGTCAAAATTGGTCATGTCCAAAAAACAGCTGAAAACCACTTAGTATAGCCTGTCGAAGCATTTTATATTGTACAGTGTTGAAAAAACATCCAAAACGGCCAAAAGAATCATAAAATAAGAATCATAAAATAGCACTTTGAAAAAATAAAAAAAACAGCAAGGCTATAGTATGGCGAAAATGTCAAATCGGTCATGTCCAAAAAACAGCTGAAAACCACTTAGTATAGCCTGTTAAAGCATTTTATAGTGTACAGTGTTGAAAAAACATCCAAAAACGGCCAAAAGAATCATAAAATAGCACCTTGAAAAAATGAAAAAAACAGCAAGGCTATAGTATGGCGAAAATGTCAAAATTGGTCATGTCCAAAAAACAGCTGAAAACCACTTAGTATAGCCTGTTAAAGCATTTTATAGTGTACAGTGTTTAAAAAATATCCAAAAACGGCCAAAAGAATCATAAAATAGCACCCTTGAAAAAATGAAAAAAACAGCAAGGCTATAGTATGGAGAAAATGTCAAAATTGGTCATGTCCAAAAAACAGCTGAAAACCACTTAGTATAGCCTGTTAAAGCATTTTATAGTGTACAGTGTTGAAAAAACATCCAAAAACGGCCAAAAGAATCGTAAAATAAGAATCATAAAATAGCACCTTGAAAAAATGAAAAAAACAGCAAGGCTATAGTATGGCGAAAATGTCAAAATTGGTCATGTCCAAAAAACAGCTGAAAACCACTTAGTATAGCCTGTCGAAGCATTTTATACTGTACAGCGTTGAAAAAACATCCAAAAAAGGCCAAAAGAATCATAAAATAGCTCCGTGAAAAAATGAAAAAAACAGCAAGGCTATAGTATGGCGAAAATGTCAAAATTGGTCATGTCCAAAAAACTGCTGAAAACCACTTAGTATAGCCTTTTAAAGCATTTTATACTGAACAGTGTTGAAAAAACATCCAAAAACGGCCAAAAGACCCATAAAATAGCACCTTGAAAAAATGAAAAAAACAGCAAGGCTATAGTATGGCGAAAATGTCAAAATTGGTCATGTCCAAAAAACAGCTGAAAACCACTTAGTATAGCCTTTTAAAGCATTTTATACTGAACAGTGTTGAAAAAACATCCAAAAACGGCCAAAAGACCCGTGAAATAGCACCTTGAACAAATGAAAAAAACAGCAAGGCTATAGTATGGCGAAAATGTCAAAATTAGTCATGTCCAAAAAACAGCTGAAAACCACTTAGTATAGCCTGTTAAAGCATTTTATAGTGTACAGTGTTGAAAAAACATCCAAAAACGGCCAAAAGAATCATAAAATAGCACCTTGAAAAAATGAAAAAAACAGCAAGGCTATAGTATGGCGAAAATGTCAAAATTGGTCATGTCCAAAAAACAGCTGAAAACCACTTAGTATAGCCTGTCGAAGCATTTATACTGAACAGTGTTGAAAAAACAACCAAAAAAGGCCAAAAGAATCATAAAATAGCTCCATGAAAAAATGAAAAAAAACAGCAAGGCTATAGTATGGCGAAAATGTCAAAATTGGTCATGTCCAAAAAACAGCTGAAAACCACTTAGTATAGCCTTTTAAAGCATTTTATACTGAACAGTGTTGAAAAACATCCAAAAACGGCCAAAAGAATCATAACATAGCACCTTGAAAAAATGAAAAAAACAGCAAGGCTATAGCATGGCGAAAATGTCAAAATTGGTCATGTCCAAAAAACAGCTGAAAACCACTTAGTATAGCCTGTTAAAGCATTTTATAGTGTACAGTGTTGAAAAAACATCCAAAAAGCGGCCAAAAGAACCAGAAAATAGCACCTTAAAAAAATGAAAAAACAGCAAGGCTATAGTATGGCGAAAATGTCAAAATTGGTCATGTCCAAAAAACAGCTGAAAACCACTTAGTATAGGCTTTTAAAGCATTTTATAGTGTACAGTGTTGAAAAACATCCAAAAAGGCCAAAAGAATCATAAAATAGCACCGTGAAAAATGAAAAAAAACAGCAAGGCTATAGTATGGCGAAAATGTCAAAATTGGTCATGTCCAAAAAACAGCTGAAAACCACTTAGTATAGCCTGTCGAAGCATTTTATACTGAACAGTGTTGAAAAAACATCCAAAAACGGCCAAAAGAATCATAAAATAGCACCGTGAAAAAATGAAAAAAACAGAAAGGATAAAGTATGGAGAAAATGTCAAAATTGGTCATGTCCAAAAACTGCTGAAAACCACTTAGTATAGCCTTTTAAAGCATTTTATACTGAACAGTGTTGAAAAAACATCCAAAACGGCCAAAAGAATCATAAAATAGCACCTTGAACAAATGAAAAACACAGCAAGGCTATAGTATGGCGAAAATGTCAAAATTGGTCATGTCCAAAAAACAGCTGAAAACCACTTAGTATAGCCTTTTAAAGCATTTTATAGTGTACAGTGTTGAATAAACATCCAAAAGCGGCCAAAAGAATCATAAAATAGCACCTTGAAAAATGAAACAAACAGCAAGGCTATAGTATGGCGAAAATGTCAAAATTGGTCATGTCCAAAAAACAGCTGAAAACCACTTAGTATAGCCTGTCAAAGCATTTTATAGTGTACAGTGTTGAAAAAACATCCAAAAACGGCCAAAAGAATCATAAAATAAGAATCATAAAATAGCACCTTGAAAAAATGAAAAAAACAGCAAGGCTATAGTATGGCGAAAATGTCAAAATCGGTCATGTCCAAAAAACAGCTGAAAACCACTTAGTATAGCCTGTTAAAGCATTTTATAGTGTACAGTGTTGAAAAAACATCCAAAAACGGCCAAAAGAATCATAAAATAGCACCTTGAAAAATGAAACAAACAGCAAGGCTATAGTATGGCGAAAATGTCAAAATTGGTCATGTCCAAAAACAGCTGAAAACCACTTAGTATAGCCTGTTAAAGCATTTTATAGTGTACAGTGTTTAAAAAATATCCAAAAACGGCCAAAAGAATCATAAAATAGCACCCTTGAAAAAATGAAAAAAACAGCAAGGCTATAGTATGGCGAAAATGTCAAAATTGGTCATGTCCAAAAAAACAGCTGAAAACCACTTAGTATAGCCTGTTAAAGCATTTCATGATGTACAGTGTTGAAAAAACATCCAAAAACGGCCAAAAGAATCATAAAATAAGAATCATAAAATAGCACCTTGAAAAAATGAAAAAAACAGCAAGGCTATAGTATGGCGAAAATGTCAAAATTGGTCATGTCCAAAAAACAGCGAAAACCACTTAGTATAGCCTGTCGAAGCATTTTATACTGTACAGCGTTGAAAAAACATCCAAAAAAGGCCAAAAGAATCATAAAATAGCACCGTGAAAAAATGAAAAAAACAGCAAGGCTATAGTATGGCGAAAATGTCAAAATTGGTCATGTCCAAAAAACTGCTGAAAACCACTTAGTATAGCCTTTTAAAGCATTTTATACTGAACAGTGTTGAAAAAACATCCAAAAACGGCCAAAAGACCCATAAAATAGCACCTTGAAAAAATGAAAAAAACAGCAAGGCTATAGTATGGCGAAAATGTCAAAATTGGTCATGTCCAAAAACAGCTGAAAACCACTTAGTATAGCCTTTTAAAAGCATTTTATACTGAACAGTGTTGAAAAAACATCAAAAACGGCCAAAAGACCCGTGAAATAGCACCTTGAACAAATGAAAAAAACAGCAAGGCTATAGTATGGCGAAAATGTCAAAATTAGTCATGTCCAAAAAACAGCTGAAAACCACTTAGTATAGCCTGTTAAAGCATTTTATAGTGTACAGTGTTGAAAAAACATCCAAAAACGGCCAAAAGACCCATAAAATAGCACCCTTGAAAAAATGAAAAAAAACAGCAAGGCTATAGTATGGCGAAAATGTCAAAATTGGTCATGTCCAAAAACTGCTGAAAACCACTTGGTATAGCCTGAAGAAGCATTTTATAGCGTAGTGTTGAAAAAACATCCAAAAACGGCCAAAAGAATCATAAAATAGCACCGTGAAAAAATGAAAAAAACAGCAAGGCTATAGTATGGCGAAAATGTCAAAATTGGTCATGTCCAAAAAACAGCTGAAAACCACTTAGTATAGCCTTTTAAAGCATTTTATACTGAACAGTGTGAAAAAACATCCAAAAACGGCCAAAAGACACATAAAATAGCACCTTGAAAAAATGAAAAAACAGCAAGGCTATAGTATGGCGAAAATGTCAAAATTGGTCATGTCCAAAAAACAGCTGAAAACCATAGTATAGCCTGTCGAAGCATTTTATACTGTACAGCGTTGAAAAACATCCAAAAAAGGCCAAAAGAATCATAAAATAGCTCCGTGAAAAATGAAAAAACAGCAAGGCTATAGTATGGCGAAAATGTCAAAATTGGTCATGTCCAAAAAACAGCTGAAAACCACTTAGTATAGCCTGTTAAAGCATTTTATAGTGTACAGTGTTGAAAAAATATCCAAAAACGGCCAAAAGAATCATAAAATAGCACCCTTGAAAAAATGAAAAAAACAGCAAGGCTATAGTATGGCGAAAATGTCAAAATTGGTCATGTCCAAAAACAGCTGAAAACCACTTAGTATAGCCTGTTAAAGCATTTTATAGTGTACAGCGTTGAAAAAACATCCAAAAACGGCCAAAAGAATCATAAAATAGCACCCTTGAAAAAATGAAAAAAACAGCAAGGCTATAGTATGGCGAAAATGTCAAAATTGGTCATGTCCAAAAAACAGCTGAAAACCACTTAGTATAGCCTGAAGAAGCATTTTATAGTGTACAGTGTTGAAAAAACATCCAAAAACGGCCAAAAGAATCATAAAATAGCACCCTTGAAAAAATGAAAAAAACAGCAAGGCTATAGTATGGCGAAAATGTCAAAATTGGTCATGTCCGAAAAACAGCTGAAAACCACTTAGTATAGCCTGTCGAAGCATTTTATACTGTACAGCGTTGAAAAAACATCCAAAAAAGGCCAAAAGAATCATAAAATAGCTCCGTGAAAAAATGAAAAAAACAGCAAGGCTATAGTATGGCGAAAATGTCAAAATTGGTCATGTCCAAAAAACAGCTGAAAACCACTTAGTATAGCCTTTTAAAGCATTTCATAGTGTACAGTGTTTAAAAAACATCCAAAAGCAGCCAAAAGACCCATAAAATAGCACCTTGAAAAATGAAAAAAACAGCAAGGCTATAGTATGGCGAAAATGTCAAAATTGGTCATGTCCAAAAAACAGCTGAAAACCACTTAGTATAGCCTTTTAAAGCATTTTATACTGTACAGCGTTGAAAAAACATCCAAAAAAGGCCAAAAGAATCATAAAATAGCACCGTGAAAAAATGAAAAAAACAGCAAGGCTATAGTATGGCGAAAATGTCAAAATTGGTCATGTCCAAAAAACAGCTGAAAACCACTTAGTATAGCCTGTTAAAGCATTTTATACTGAACAGTGTTGAAAAACATCCAAAAAGGCCAAAAGAATCAAAAAATAGCACCCTTGAAAAAATGAAAAAAACAGCAAGGCTATAGTATGGCGAAAATGTCAAAATTGGTCATGTCCAAAAAACAGCTGAAAACCACTTAGTATAGCCTGAAGAAGCATTTTATAAGCGTACAGTGTTGAAAAACATCCAAAAAAGGCCAAAAGAATCGTAAAATAGCACCTTGAAAAAATGAAAAAACAGCAAAGGCTATAGTATGGCGAAAATGTCAAAATTGGTCATGTCCAAAAAACAGCTGAAAACCACTTAGTATAGCCTTTAAAGCATTTTATACATAACAGTGTTGAAAAAACATCCAAAAAAGGCCAAAAGAATCATAAAATAGCACCGTGAAAAAATGAAAAAAACAGCAAGGCTATAGTATGGCGAAAATGTCAAAATTGGTCATGTCCAAAAAACAGCTGAAAACCACTTAGTATAGCCTTTTAAAGCATTTTATAGTGTACAGTGTTGAAAAAACATCCAAAAACGGCCAAAAGAATCATAAAATAGCACCTTGAAAAAATGAAAAAAACAGCAAGGCTATAGTATGGCGAAAATGTCAAAATTGGTCATGTCCAAAAACAGCTGAAAACCACTTAGTATAGCCTGTTAAAGCATTTTATAGTTTACAGTGTTGAAAAAAAACATCCAAAAAGCGGCCAAAAGAATCATAAAATAGCACCCTTGAAAAATGAAAAAACAGCAAGGCTATAGTATGGCGAAAACGTCAAAATTGGTCATGTCCAAAAAACAGCTTAAAACCACTTAGTATAGCCTGGAAAAGCATTTTATAGCGTACAGTGTTGAAAAACATCCAAAAAGCGGCCAAAAGACCCATAAAATAGCACCTTGAACAAATGAAAAAAACAGCAAGGCTATAGTATGGCGAAAATGTCAAAATTGGTCATGTCCAAAAAACAGCTGAAAACCACTTAGTATAGCCTGAAGAAGCATTTTATACTGTACAGCGTTGAAAAAACATCCAAAAAAGACCAAAAGACCCGTAAAATAGCACCTTGAACAAATGAAAAAAACAGCAAGGCTATAGTATGGCGAAAATGTCAAAATTGGTCATGTCCAAAAAACAGCTGAAAACCACTTAGTATAGCCTGTTAAAGCATTTTATAGTCTACAGTGTTGAAAAACATCCAAAAGCGCCAAAAGACCCTTAAAATAGCACCTTGAAAAAATGAAAAAACAGCAAGGCTATAGTATGGCGAAAATGTCAAAATTGGTCATGTCAAAAAACAGCTGAAAACCACTTAGTATAGCCTGTTAAAGCATTTTATAGTGTACAGTGTTTAAAAATATCCAAAAAGCCAAAAGAATCATAAAATAGCACCCTTGAAAAATGAAAAAACAGCAAGTCTATAGTATGGCGAAAATGTCAAAATTGGTCATGTCCAAAAACAGCTGAAAACCACTTAGTATAGCCTTTTAAAGCATTTTATACTGAACAGTGTTGAAAAAACATCCAAAAACGGCCAAAAGACCCATAAAATAGCACCTTGAAAAAATGAAAAAAACAGCAAGGCTATAGTATGGCGAAAATGTCAAAATTGGTCATGTCCAAAAAACAGCTGAAAACCACTTAGTATAGCCTGAAGAAGCATTTTATACTGTACAGCGTTGAAAAAACATCCAAAAAAGGCCAAAAGAATCATAAAATAGCACCGTGAAAAAATGAAAAAAACAGCAAGGCTATAGTATGGCGAAAATGTCAAAATTGGTCATGTCCAAAAAAACAGCTGAAAACCACTTAGTATAGCCTTTTAAAGCATTTTATACTGAACAGTGTTGAAAAAACATCCAAAAGCAGCCAAAAGACCCATAAAATAGCACCTTGAAAAATGAAAAAACAGCAAAGGCTATAGTATGGCGAAAATGTCAAAATTGGTCATGTCCAAAAAACAGCTGAAAACCACTTAGTATAGCCTGTCGAAGCATTTTATACTGAACAGTGTTGAAAAAACATCCAAAAACGGCCAAAAGAATCATAAAATAGCACCCTTGAAAAAATGAAAAAAACAGCAAGGCTATAGTGTGGCGAAAATGTCAAAATTGGTCATGTCCAAAAAACAGCTGAAAACCACTTAATATAGCCTGAAGAAGCATTTTATAGCGTACAGTGTTGAAAAAACATCCAAAAAAGGCCAAAAGAATCGTAAAATAGCACCGTGAAAAAATGAAAAAACAGCAAGGCTATAGTATGGCGAAAATGTCAAAATTGGTCATGTCCAAAAAACAGCTGAAAACCACTTAGTATAGCCTTTTAAAGCATTTTATAGTGTACAGTGTTGAAAAAACATCCAAAAACGGCGAAAAAGACCCTTAAAATAGCACCTTGAAAAATGAAAAAAACAACAAGGCTATAGTATGGTGAAAATGTCAAAATTGGTCATGTCCAAAAACAGCTGAAAACCACTTAGTATAGCCTGTCAAGCATTTTATACTGAACAGTGTTGAAAAACATCAAAAAGCGGCCAAAAGACCCATAAAATAGCACCTTGAAAAAATGAAAAAAACAGCAAGGCTATAGTATGGCGAAAATGTCAAAATTGGTCATGTCCAAAAAACAGCTGAAAACCACTTAGTATAGCCTGTTAAAGCATTTTATAGTGTACAGTGTTGAAAAAACATCCAAAAACGGCCAAAAGACCCATAAAATAGCAGCCTGAAAAAATGAAAAAAACAGCAAGGCTATAGTATGGCGAAAATGTCAAAATTGGTCATGTCCAAAAAACAGCTGAAAACCACTTAGTATAGCCTGTTAAAGCATTTTATAGTGTACAGTGTTGAAAAAACATCCAAAAACGGCCAAAAGAATCATAAAATAGCACCCTTGAAAAAATGAAAAAAAACAGCAAGGCTATAGTATGGCGAAAATGTCAAAATTGGTCATGTCCAAAAAACAGCTGAAAACCACTTAGTATAGCCTGTTAAAGCATTTTATAGTGTACAGTGTTGAAAAAACATCCAAAAACGGCCAAAAGACCCATAAAATAGCACCTTGAAAAAATGAAAAAAACAGCAAGGCTATAGTATGGCGAAAATGTCAAAATTGGTCATGTCCAAAAACAGCTGAAAACCACTTAGTATAGCCTGTTAAAGCATTTTATAGTGTACAGTGTTGAAAAAACATCCAAAAACGGCCAAAAGAATCATAAAATAGCACCCTTGAAAAAATGAAAAAAACAGCAAGGCTATAGTATGGCGAAAATGTCAAAATTGGTCATGTCCAAAAAACAGCTGAAAACCACTTAGTATAGCCTTTTAAAGCATTTTATACTGAACAGTGTTGAAAAAACATCCAAAAACGGCCAAAAGACCCATAAAATAGCACCTTGAAAAAATGAAAAAAACAGCAAGGCTATAGTATGGCGAAAATGTCAAAATTGGTCATGTCCAAAAAACAGCTGAAAACCACTTAGTATAGCCTGAAGGAGCATTTTATACTGTACAGCGTTGAAAAAACATCCAAAAAAGGCCAAAAGAATCATAAAATAGCACCGTGAAAAAATGAAAAAAACAGCAAGGCTATAGTATGGCGAAAATGTCAAAATTGGTCATGTCCAAAAAACAGCTGAAAACCACTTAGTATAGCCTTTTAAAGCATTTTATACTGAACAGTGTTGAAAAAACATCCAAAAACGGCCAAAAGACCCATAAAATAGCACCGTGAAAAAATGAAAAAAAACAGCAAAGGCTATAGTATGGCGAAAATGTCAAAATTGGTCATGTCCAAAAAACAGCTGAAAACCACTTAGTATAGCCTGAAGAAGCATTTTATACTGTACAGCGTTGAAAAAACATCCAAAAAAGACCAAAAGACCCGTAAAATAGCACCTTGAACAAATGAAAAAAACAGCAAGGCTATAGTATGGCGAAAATGTCAAAATTGGTCATGTCCAAAAACAGCTGAAAACCACTTAGTATAGCCTGTTAAAGCATTTTATAGTGTACAGTGTTGAAAAAACATCCAAAAAGCCAAAAGACCCTTAAAATAGCACCTTGAAAAATGAAAAAACAGCAAGGCTATAGTATGGCGAAAATGTCAAAATTGGTCATGTCCAAAAAACAGCTGAAAACCACTTAGTATAGCCTGTTAAAGCATTTTATAGTGTACAGTGTTTAAAAAATATCCAAAAACGGCCAAAAGAATCATAAAATAGCACCCTTGAAAAAATGAAAAAAACAGCAAGGCTATAGTATGGCGAAAATGTCAAAATTGGTCATGTCCAAAAAACAGCTGAAAACCACTTAGTATAGCCTTTTAAAGCATTTTATACTGAACAGTGTTGAAAAAACATCCAAAACGGCCAAAAGACCCATAAAATAGCACCTTGAAAAAATGAAGAAAAAACAGCAAGGCTATAGTATGGCGAAAATGTCAAAATTGGTCATGTCCAAAAAACAGCTGAAAACCACTTAGTATAGCCTGTAAAAGCATTTTATACTGAACAGTGTTGAAAAAACATCCAAAAGCGGCCAAAAGAATCATAAAATAGCACCCTTGAAAAATGAAAAAACAGCAAGGCTATAGTGTGGCGAAAATGTCAAAATTGGTCATGTCCAAAAAACAGCTGAAAACCACTTAGTATAGCCTGATGAAGCATTTTATAGCGTACAGTGTTGAAAAAACATCAAAAAACGGCCAAAAGAATCGTAAAATAGCACCGTGAAAAAATGAAAAAAACAGCAAGGCTATAGTATGGCGAAAATGTCAAAATTGGTCATGTCCAAAAAACAGCTGAAAACCACTTAGTATAGCCTGTTAAAGCATTTTATAGTGTACAGTGTTGAAAAAACATCCAAAACGGCCAAAAGACCATAAAATAGCACCTTGAAAAAATGAAAAAACAGCAAGGCTATAGTATGGCGAAAATGTCAAAATTGGTCATGTCCAAAAACAGCTGAAAACCACTTAGTGTAGCCTGTTAAAGCATTTTATAGTGTACAGTGTTGAAAAAACATCCAAAACCGGCCAAAAGACCCATAAAATAGCACCTTGAAAAAATGTAAAAAAAACAGCAAGGCTATAGTATGGCGAAAATGTCAAAATTGGTCATGTCCAAAAACAGCTGAAAACCACTTAGTATAGCCTGTTAAAGCATTTTATAGTGTACAGTGTTGAAAAAACATCCAAAAACGGCCAAAAGACCCTTAAAATAGCACCTTGAAAAAATGAAAAAAACAGCAAGGCTATAGTATGGCGAAAATGTCAAAATTGGTTATGTCCAAAAAACAGCTGAAAACCACTTAGTATAGCCTGTTAAAGCATTTTATAGTGTACAGTGTTGAAAAAACATCCAAAAACGGCCAAAAGAATCATAAAATAGCACCTTGAAAAAATGAAAAAAACAGCAAGGCTATAGTATGGCGAAAATGTCAAAATTGGTCATGTCCAAAAAACAGCTGAAAACCACTTAGTATAGCCTGTTAAAGCATTTTATACTGAACAGTGTTGAAAAACATCCAAAACCGGCCAAAAGAATCATAAAATAGCACCTTGAAAAAATGAAAAAAACAGCAAGGCTATAGTATGGCGAAAATGTCAAAATTGGTCATGTCCAAAAAACAGCTGAAAACCACTTAGTATAGCCTGTTAAAGCATTTTATAGTGTACAGTGTTGAAAAAACATCCAAAAACGGCTGAAAGAACCATAAAATAGCACCTTTGAAAAAATGAAAAAAACAGCAAGGCTATAGTATGGCGAAAATGTCAAAATTGGTCATGTCCAAAAAACAGCTGAAAACCACTTAGTATAGCCTTTTAAAGCATTTTATACTGAACAGTGTTGAAAAAACATCCAAAAAAGGCCAAAAGACCCATAAAATAGCACCTTGAACAAATGAAAAAAACAGCAAGGCTATAGTATGGCGAAAATGTCAAAATTGGTCATGTCCAAAAAACAGCTGAAAACCACTTAGTATAGCCTGTTAAAGATTTTTATAGTGTACAGTGTTGAAAAAACATCCAAAAACGGCCAAAAGAATCATAAAATAGCACCTTGAACAAATGAAAAAAACAGCAAGGCTATAGTATGGCAAAAATGTCAAAATTGGTCATGTCCAAAAAACAGCTGAAAACCACTTAGTATAGCCTGAAGAAGCATTTTATAGCGTACAGTGTTGAAAAAACATCCAAAAAAGGCCAAAAGAATCGTAAAATAGCACCGTGAAAAAATGAAAAAAACAGCAAGGCTATAGTATGGCGAAAATGTCAAAATTGGTCATGTCCAAAAAACAGCTGAAAACCACTTAGTATAGCCTTTTAAAGCATTTTATACTGAACAGTGTTGAAAAAACATCCAAAAGCGGCCAAACGACCCATAAAATAGCACCGTGAACAAATGAAAAATACAGCAAGGCTATAGTATGGCGACAATGTCAAAATTGGTCATGTCCAAAAAAACAGCTGAAAACCACGTAGTATAGCCTGAAGAAGCATTTTATACTGTACAGCGTTGAAAAACATCCAAAAAAGACCAAAAGACCCGTAAAATAGCACCTTGAACAAATGAAAAAAACAGCAAGGCTATAGTATGGCAAAAATGTCAAAATTGGTCATGTCCAAAAAACAGCTGAAGACCACTTAGTATAGCCTGTTAAAGCATTTTATAGCGTACAGTGTTGAAAAAACACCCAAAAACGGCCAAAAGACCCTTAAAATAGCACCTTGAAAAATGAAAAAACAGCAAGGCTATAGTATGGCGAAAATGTCAAAATTGGTCATGTCCAAAAAACAGCTGAAAACCACTTAGTATAGCCTGAAGAAGCATTTTATACTGTACAGTGTTTAAAAATATCCAAAAGCGGCCAAAAGAATCATAAAAAAGCACCCTTGAAAAAATGAAAAAAACAGCAAGGCTATAGTATGGCGAAAATGTCAAAATTGGTCATGTCCAAAAAACAGCTGAAAACCACTTAGTATAGCCTTTTAAAGCATTTTATACTGAACAGTGTTGAAAAACATCCAAAAAGCCAAAAGACCCATAAAATAGCACCTTGAAAAAATGAAAAAAACAGCAAGGCTATAGTATGGCGAAAATGTCAAAATTGGTCATGTCCAAAAAACAGCTGAAAACCACTTAGTATAGCCTGAAGAAGCATTTTATACTGTACAGCGTTGAAAAAACATCCAAAAAGCGGCCAAAAGACCCATAAAATAGCACCTTGAAAAATGAAAAACAGCAAGGCTATAGTATGGCGAAAATGTCAAAATTGGTCATGTCCAAAAACAGCTGAAAACCACTTAGTTTAGCCTGTCGAAGCATTTTATACTGAACAGTGTTGAAAAAACATCCAAAAAGCGGCCAAAAGAATCATAAAATAGCACCCTTGAAAAATGAAAAAAACAGCAAGGCTATAGTGTGGCGAAAATGTCAAAATTGGTCATGTCCAAAAACAGCTGAAAACCACTTAGTATAGCCTGAAGAAGCATTTATAAGCGTACAGTGTTGAAAAAACATCCAAAAAAGGCCAAAAGAATCGTAAAATAGCACCGTGAAAAAATGAAAAAAACAGCAAGGCTATAGTATGGCGAAAATGTCAAAATTGGTCATGTCCAAAAAACAGCTGAAAACCACTTAGTATAGCCTGTTAAAGCATTTTATAGTGTACAGTGTTGAAAAAACATCCAAAAACGGCCAAAAGACCCTTAAAATAGCACCTTGAAAAAATGAAAAAAACAGCAAGGCTATAGTATGGCAAAATGTCAAAGTTGGTCATGTCCAAAAAACAGCTGAAAACCACTTCGTATAGCCTGTTAAAGCATTTTATAGTGTACAGTGTTGAAAAAACATCCAAAAACGGCCAAAAGACCCTTAAAATAGCACCTTGAAAAAATGAAAAAAACAGCAAAAATGTCAAAGTTGGTCATGTCCAAAAAACAGCTGAAAACCACTTAGTATAGCCTGTCGAAGCATTTTATACTGAACAGTGTTGAAAAAACATCCAAAAACGGCCAAAAGACCCATAAAATAGCACCTTGAAAAATGAAAAAACAGCAAGGCTATAGTATGGCGAAAATGTCAAAATTGGTCATGTCCAAAAAACAGCTGAAAACCACTTAGTATAGCCTGAAGAAGCATTTTATAGTGTACAGTGTTGAAAAAACATCCAAAAACGGCCAAAAGACCAATAAAATAGCTCCGTGAAAAAATGAAAAAAACAGCAAGGCTATAGTATGGCGAAAATGTCAAAATTGGTCATGTCCAAAAAACAGCTGAAAACCACTTAGTATAACCTTTTAAAGCATTTTATACTGAACAGTGTTGAAAAAACATCCAAAAACGGCCAAAAGAATCATGAAATAGCACCTTGAACAAATGAAAAAAAACAGCAAGGCTATAGTATGGCGAAAATGTCAAAATTGGTCATGTCCAAAAAACAGCTGAAAACCACTTAGTATAGCCTGTTGAAGCATTTTATGATGTACAGTGTTGAAAAAACATCCAAAAATGGCCAAAAGAACTATAAAATAGCACCTTGAAAAAATGTTAAAAAACAGCAAGGCTTTAGTATGGCGAAAATGTCAAAATTTGTCATGTCCAAAAAACAGCTGAAAACCACTTAGTATAGCCTGTCGAAGCATTTTATGATGTACAGTGTTGAAAAAACATCCAAAAATGGCCAAAAGAACTATAAAATAGCACCTTGAAAAAATGTAAAAAAAAACAGCAAGGCTTTAGTATGGCGAAAATGTCAAAATTTGTCATGTCCAAAAAAGTGCTTAAAACAACATTAAACAGCATATAGACACACGTTATACTGTTACACACAGAAGAAACGGCCAAAAACCTCCAAAAACACCGTGTTTTTGCATGGTGAAAAAATTACAAAAAATCACATACTATAGTATGGCAAAAATGTAAATATATGACATGTCCAAAAAAGTGCTGAAAACAACATGTAACAGCATATAGAGACACGTTATACTGTTGCACATAGACGAAAACGGCGAAAACCCTACAAAAACCTCATGTTTTTGCATGGTGAAAAAATTACAAAAAATTGCATACTATAGTATGGCAAAAATGTAAATATATGACATGTCCAAAAAAGTGCTGAAAACAACATGTAACAGCATATAGAGACACGTTATACTGTTGCACATAGAAGAAACGGCCAAAACCCTCCAAAAACATCATGTTTTTGCATGGTGAAAAAATTACAAAAAATTGCATACTATAGTATGGCAAAAATGTCAAAATATGACATGTCCAAAACAGTGCTGAAAACAACATTAAACAGCATATAGAGACACCTTACACTGTTGCACATTGAAGAAACGGCCGAAAACCTCCAAAAATATCATATTTTTACATGTTGAAAAAATGACCAAAAGTCGCATACTATAGTATGGCAAAAATGTCAAAATATGACGTCCAAAAAAGTGCTGAAAACAACATTAAACAGCATATAGAGACACGTTATACTCTTGCACATAGAAGAAAACGGCGAAAAACCTACAAAAACATCATATTTTTACAGAATAATGAATGACCAAAAATTCACATATGGCAAAAATGTCAAAATATGACACATCCAAGAAAGTGCTGAAAACAACATTAAACAGCACATAAAGACAAATGACAGAAAAATCGCATACTATAGTATGGCAAAAATATCAAAATATCACATGTCAAAAAAGGGCTGAAAACAACATAGAAAAGCATGTTGACCCATGTTATAGTGTAGCATGTTGAAGACAGGACTGAAAACACCCCAAAATATCATATTTTCACATCAAAAAAATGAACAAAAATCGCATACTATAGTATGGCAAAAACTGTCAAATATAAAATGTTACAAAAAGGCCTGAAAACAACATAATATAGCATGTTGAGAAACTTCATAGTTTAGTATGTTGAAATAACAGCCAAAGACATCAAAATATACTATGTCCAAAAAATGGCGGAAAACGTACCTATGTCAAAAAAAGTCTAAATGTTACGTTGGAAAACAGGGCTTACGACCACATACAGTGGCATGTCATGTTGTAGTTGTTGTTTTTTTCTAAAAATAAAGCTTTACTATTTTCAGAATGTGCCTGACAAATGTGTCTTTTTTTTCTAAATGAACTGATATTGTGACAGGTGTCTCCAGAAACTGTAAAATATTATTAACAATTATTATATCCGTAATAATAATACCAGTAATAAATTATTATTATTGTTATAGAAATATTAATGGGAAGGGCAGACAACCCACTGTCCAGCAGGGTGTCCATCCCAGTTGAAAAATGCTAGGTTTGGTTTAGTGAGTAAAGCAGGTGAATATTTTGCCTGACAGATAAATAAAACTTAAATAAAACCAGTATCGGCAGCGACGTCTGTCGATTTTAGACAGATATATAAAAGCCGATATTTTTTTTTATTATTGTTTAAAATATTAGTTGGCTGTAGTTTAACACATTCGAGATGCTAATTGTGATATTACAGAACAAATTAAGTCATGAAAAATTGATTAATATATCATTTTGGCTGAAAAACTGGTGAAGTGGTCCCAAAACAGGTAAAACCAGTATCGGCAGCGACGTCTGTCGATTTTAGACAGATATATAAAAGCCGATATTTTTTTAAATTATTGTTTAAAATATTAGTTGGCTGTAGTTTAACACATTCGAGATGCTAATTGTGATATTACAGAACAAATTAAGTCATGAAAAATTGATTAATATATCATTTTGGCTGAAAAACTGGTGAAGTGGTCCCAAAACAGGTAAAACCAGTATCGGCAGCGACGTCTGTCGATTTTAGACAGATATATAAAAGCCGATATTTTTTTAAATTATTGTTTAAAATATTAGTTGGCTGTAGTTTAACACATTCGAGATGCTAATTGTGATATTACAGAACAAATTAAGTCATGAAAAATTGATTAATATATCATTTTGGCTGAAAAACTGGTGAAGTGGTCCCAAAACAGGTAAAACCAGTATCGGCAGCGACGTCTGTCGATTTTAGACAGATATATAAATGCCGATTTATTTTTTTTTATTACATAAAATATAATTTGGCTGTTGTTTAATACAGTCTAGACACAGATTGTGATATTGCAGAACAAATTAAGGCATGTAAAGTTGATTAATATATCGTTTTGGCTGAAAAACAGGTCAAGTGGTCCCAAAACAGGTAAAACCAGTATCGGCAGCGACGTCTGTCGATTTTAGACAGATACATAAAAGCAGATATTTTTTTTAAAATTATTGTTTAAAATATTAGTTGGCTGTAGATTAACACAGTCGGGACGCTAATTGTGATATTACAGAACAAATTAAGTCATGAAAAGTTGATTAATATATCATTTTGGCTGAAAAACAGGTGAAGTGGTCCCAAAACAGGTAAAACCAGTATCGGCAGCGACGTCTGTTGATTTTAGACAGATATATAAAAGCCAATATTTTTTTAAAATTATTGTTTAAAATATTAGTTGGCTGTAGTTTAACACAGTCGAGGCGCTAATTGTGATATTACAGAACAAATTAAGTCATGAAAAGTTGATTAATATATCATTTTGGCTGAATAACAGGTGAAGTGGTCCCAAAACAGGTAAAACCAGTATCGGCAGTGACGTCTGTCGATTTTAGACAGATATATAAAAGCCGATTTTTTTTTTTTTGCATAAAATATAATTTGGCTGTTGTTTAATACAGTCTAGACACTGACTGTGATATTGCAGAACAAATTAAGGCATGTAAAGTTGATTAATATATTGTTTTGGTTAATTAACAGGCAAAGTGGTTCCAAAACAGGTAATCAACTTTACATACCTTAATTTGTTCTGCAGTATCACAATCAGGGTCTCAACTTTATGAATCTACAGCCAAATTATATATTATGGCATAAATAAAATAAGAAATATCAGCCACTGTATCTGTCTGCTCTAATTAGAGCTCTACACTAAGACATCAGCTACTGAAAATCACCTGTTTCAGACAGGATTTGAACCAGCTATCTCTTGTTTGACAACCTCCTGCTCTACCCACTGAGCTAAACCTGTAGATGCTGCAATTCTTTTCGGCATCCTATTTAGCTCAGTTTCACCAGTGAAAGCTATTGAAAACTGCACTGATATACGAGTCAGACTGATAAGGTACTAAGTTCTTGGTGAGGCTGATATTTTTATTGAATTTGCGGAATAAGAATGAAGTGTGTCTTGTGTTGGCCGGGTCTTGAACTACCAACCTCTTACACTCCAGGCAATTGCTCTATCCACTGAGCCAACCTCCACATAACAAATGAAGTTTGGATGTTCCATTTAGCATGATATATGAGTCAGACCGATAAGCAACTAAGTTCTTGGCCAGGCCAATTTTTTAATTTGATTCATGACATAAACGTCAAATGTAACTTGTGTCAAGTAAGCCTGTAATCAACAACCTCAGCAACTGGAGACACCTGGACAACTGGAGTCACAATATCAGTTCATTAAGAAAAAAAGACACATTTACCAGGAATATTTTTAGTAAAGCTTTATTTTTTAGACAAAAAAAAAAACAACTTCAAAATAAATAAATAAATAAATAAATAAATAAGAACATCTCTGCTGTATTGCTTATTACATGACATGCATGGGGTCGTATGCAGTCGGTGGCCAAGATTGCTCTCCTCGCTTCCAGCAGCTGAAAACACAAGCAGTACAATTAATACTGCTCTGTGGTGTTAACACAACACATTCACATTCAGCACAGTGCATTCAGCTTTTTTCTTTAAATCTTACCCTTGCATGGGATCATAGTGCCTGTCATTTCCATCAGTTTCCTATAAAACACAGAAAACAACATCAAAGTCACTTTGGTGAACATATATATGTGGGTTTGAGCAGCAGGCACAGTCAATGTGGCACATTACACATTTATATTCTTGACTTGTAACATTTAATTCACTCAGAGAGTCGTGCAAAGAGATTTACTTAAAGTACAGAGTAAAAAATAAGTTACTCACCTAATATCTCCAAAGTGTCCGCTGTCCTGCGTGTCCTCCTCCTTCTGCTGCATCAGCTGACTGTGATGAGGATCAGCTGCAGCGTCGCGAGACCCCTCCTTCGAAAAAATGATTCCAGCGCCTCTTCAGCTATTTACCGTCATTTTGACATTTTGGGCTCGCGTTTTGCTGAGCTCTGTCTTGCTACTCTGTTATTTTTGGGTATGTTTTCCATGTAAACAAACACGCGTACTTCGTCTCGTTTTCCCTCCATGAGTTCAAATTTCCATGAAGAGCAGATAGAGACTAACATTGTCATCCAATCGGGACACAGGAGGCGGGACAAAGCCTTCGCAGCCGTCGCTGTTTGGCTCAGAGAACGGAACAACATGGGTTTCGCTGGCGAATCAATGCGCAGAAACTGATGATGTAATCAGGTTCAGTGCGGAGCGTCTGGATGTCGAAACAGGGCATATCTGATATCAGTGGAAAGTCTAGATTCTCCACTTTATGTCTCTTTTAAAGCATGTTGATAGGATTAGTGGCTCAAAAGTCACACTTTAGATGGAATTCTTTATAAACACAACACATCGCTGGTCTCTCATCCAGCTACTTTCCATTGCTTCCGTTTTTATCAGGGCCAGATTTAGTTTTTTGTGGTCTGGTGCCCCAGCCTAACTGTCTTTGATTACACCCATTCTCCCAGTGGGAATTATGTTGGGCTGTTGGCAGCTTTAGAAGAAGTAATGCTGTTCTCTACACCCTCACTGTAACTATAATAGACTAGTGCAGGTGATGAAGAGTTGCAGGAATTTAAATGACATTTAAACACAGGGCACACCACGGGATGACAGGCTTTGACCCGACTTGGCAGTCAGAGAGGAAGTAATATAATTAAAAAACAATATATGAATATAGTGCATAGAATGTGAATGGGGAAACATTTAAGTTTTCTCTATTGGTTGGTAATAGGAGCCACAAGGAGACTCAACCTCATGAATTACAAACCTCAATTAAAGCTGCGAGCAGTGATGAACAGGCCCTCGCACCCACACGTATGTCAGGAGCACTGGTGGGACTCCAGCTAAAGCAGTCGTTCATTTCTTTGAAAGTCGAATAATGTACGCAGAGAGTTTGGACCCTGGAGTGAGCTGTTTCACATGGTGTAGTACCACTAGGTGGCAGCAGAGAGGAGACAAATTCCATGTTGTCTTGGTGTGCATCATTTATAGACCAAACTGTGCAAATCAAACATCCAAAAAACAACCAAAAACTTAATATTTTGGCACGTTGGAAATATGACCAAAATCACATAATCAAAAATCACATGGTATAATATGGCAAAAAATGTCAGAATATGACATGTCAAAAAAAGGGCTGAAAACAACATAGAATAGCATGTCAAGACACGTTATAGTGTAGCATGTTGAAGAAAGGACCACAAAACAACCAAAAACATCATATTTTAGCATGTCAAAAAACAAAAATTGCATACTGTAGTATGGCAAAAATGTCAAAGTATGACATGTCAAAAAAATGGGCTGAAATCAACATAGAATAGCATGTTGAGACACGTTATAGTGTAACATGGTGAAGAAAGGACAAAAAACAATCTTGGACATTATATTTTAGCTTGTCGAAAAAACAGCCAAAAATGACAAATATATATATATACACACCACACACACACATATACATACATATATATATATATATATATATATATATATATATATATATATATGTCTGCTTTACTATAGTGTCATGTTTTTTTTTCCACCATGACACTGTAGTAAAAAGATCTTATCTGAACCAACCCTGTCAAGCAAATGTCTTTCATGCTGTGTGTATTAGTGTTTTAAAGGCAGAAAGCCAGATGTCTCTGTTGAATCTTTACAAGTCAAATATCTTGGACGTTAATCTGCCCACGATTAGATGTTATGGCCAAAGGTAGGTATGCTGCATGGAGACAATCATCTCCAAACTGTATGAAATCATGTGCTTTGCACTTGTTTAATAGCATGATGCTTTTGGTGTTTTGTCTCCACAGTCCACGCTCTCTTACCATTTCTTGGTGAACAGCATTTCTTGGATTAGTTTGACAGAAATTGTGAAACTTTGGTTCAAATTCCAAACTGTTGTATAGAGTTTAAAATGAAAACAGATTCTGTAGAGAATGCATGCCCACATTCCTTAAAACAAGGTTTCAAAAGTGTAATTTTTAAATACCTTGCTTTGAGGAATACAGCTGTGGTTGGTTCAACAAAATAAGCTTAAGTGCTTTTTAAAAAAAAAACAACTTTTGCACAAGAAGTTTGTATTCATGCAACAGTGTAAAATGATTAAAATTAACTGTATAGATACCTGAGGTAGTCAAAATTAAATTAAATGTCAGATTAAAATGATTATAAAATTTTGCTTGATTCCACAGCGCCAAAGGAAGAGGCAAGGGCAAAGGCAGGCTGAGACAGACGCCATTACCAGCAGGAGTTCTCAAAGGAAGCACCTGAAAACGAGCAACAGCACTGACATTTATGTATGCTTAACAATAAAACTGAAATGCAACAGCTGGTTTCAGACCTTAACAATTAAAAGAACTATTGTGCTTTTGAGTTCTAGTGTGCCTGTTTTTGTTTTTGTAATTTTTATGTTACATTCAATTACCCACACTCTGCACTTTTTCAGCCTACAAATGAACCAAATCATTCAATTGGCAATAAAATCGCTCTATTTATTTTTTGGGGAACCATACACAGAACCACAGTGCACGATAAATTTCACACATAGGCAGCAATATGTAAACATAATAAAACGTACTAATAGTGCTCAACGTTATTCACACATTTAAATAACATTAATAAATAAAGGTTCTGGTGGCAATACAGTGTCAGGGTGATGGGCTTTTGTACAGTACAGTGTAGTGATGACAGTGCAAAAAATTAACTGGAGTATGTACACAGGTAAAAGGACCAACATTTTTAGGTCAGGATCAACCTGTGTGTTTAAATTTAGTGACCCAATCCCTGCTGTATTGTTACACTGTGACTTCTGAGGTTCCATGGTTTCTCACACATGACAGCTAACTCCTAAATCAAATGGATGCAGATGAGAAGATGAATGAGGTTTCTGATTTTTTTATCCTAGAGCCAAAATATTAGCACATTGCTTTGTGGAGGTGCCAAAATTGCATTAAAACTTCCATTTCCATTTCACACTAAAGTCCATTTCCACACTGGTTAACCATAATCTGTCAAATATGAAAAGTACTTTGCCTTTGGCTGCACTCTCAATTCCTGCAGGAGCCGTGGGTGGCAACGGTAGTTCCTAAAATCTTACATAAGCTATCAGAGGCATTTTACTCTAGAACACTGAGCATTTTAAATAAACGGGTAACTTACATTTCTCTCAGGTAGCTTGTGAGCCACTGTGATACCTACATTGGGCAGGATCAGAACAGTGCATTTTCACGTCCAAACTTCACGTTCACACATGATGAGTGCATGAAGCGTCAGTCCTCGAGGCATGATGACACGATGAAGGATCAGGTTCAGCTCCCTTTGTTGACGTTTTTACCAAAGATGCGTTTCCCTGATCTCAGCGATCACTTGCTTTCTGCAGCGCCTGTGCATAAAACAAAATAAACAATATAATAAACTATAAAAAAATCTCAATTCATCATGGAGAAGTAGACAGAAAGTGTGTGTGTGTTTGTTGGGGGGGGGGTTACCTGTAGCATGTCAGCAGCCTCCTTGCGTCGCTGGGCCATGTCCTCCGATTCAGTCAGCAGGTCGTTGAGGAGGCCGGATTTATAAAGCTGGCCAACGAGCTCGCTCTGGAGGCTGTCCTTCACATGGTTGACCAGGAAGTGCATCACTGCCTTCGGCACACTGCGAGAGAGAGAAGTAACAGAGCGAACAGGTGGCTGAGAACAAGGGGTAAGACGTCCTGGTGGTTGTGTCGTCCCTCAGATGGAGGGGCTCGAGTTTGACCCACCAGGTGGCCGTGTCTGACAAAGCATCGAGCGGAGGTAAATTAAATAAATGTTTCTGTATTAAGCTCCAGGGGGCAACAATCCGAAAAAAAAATCCACTTTGGTAGGACAGAAGAGTGGATCAGATTAGCTTGTATGGCATGAACAGGTTACATTAAAGCAGGTTGAAATGCACATATTGCAGACTGCATTCAGCCATGGTTTATGAAGGGAATTGTAGAGAGTATTTAGTTATCATCAGGCTGTGATCAGGCTTACAAGATATAACAGCTGAGATTTTCACAGATGACATATTTTAATATAAAGCTGGCAATATTCTACATTCTGCTTACTGAAAAATAAAATCCCATTTCAATCTAAAAAAACATGTTTGTTTGTCTTTCAGTACTTTGATCCTGTCTGTAGCTCCTGGTGACAATCTTAACAGCTTCGAATATCCTTAGTTTAATCTTTGAAAAAGGCTCAGTAATTTCCGACAACAGCTGGTAACTGTGCTTTGAAGCAAATGTTTCTCAGACAGGAGTTAACACTGCATTTCACCATTTTCAGTCACAAATTTAGACACATTTGGCACCCTAGCGAGTGTTTACGGCAGCAGGAGGGCATACGTGCTATTGACTCAAAATTAAACATCTTTTTTTTTTGTTTACAAAGCCATGCCAACCAAGAAAACAGCATGACAATAATCGCCCAGTCACGTTGGTGAGAAAGGCTCCTGCTAAAACCTACCCGTGAACAATAACCAGCCAATTCTCCCAAGAAAAAACCCCGCAGTATCAGCAGAACACACACAGAACAGCTTCTCAAACGCAACAAGCAGCTAACAGGCCGGTCATGACAGCTTTTGTTGGACAATATATTGTCCCAGAATTAACTGCAATCACGATATTATTGTCTATTTTGAGGCCATTTTATGTAAGTACACCCTTTCAAAGAGCGCCTAATTCTTAATAATATTCTGACATTGGAAATGAAACGTCAAGAAAATATATAATATCCTAAATAGAATTAATTCATAACACTGTAAGCTGTATGAGCATAGACCTTGATAATTTTTGCTGACCTTATTAAGTCAATTATCATGAACGGCCAAACTGCTAATGCAATCACGACGTATTTCTTCTTCTGGTAATCTTTCTATGCGATCAATCACTTTAACTGGAACATATGTGGAACTTACGGACATCTGGTAGCCGAATGTGGTATAACAAACTCCGTTTCAAAGATTTAAAGGCTATTGCAACTCTAATTGTGCGTTGCTTTCTGTTTTGCAATACGCTTCAACTGCAAGACGATATTTGTTAGATCATTGTTTTGGTGTATTTGGTGGATTTGTTGACAAAAAAATAAATAGAAAATCTCCAGACTTCTCCAGATCTCCAGACCTTTGAAGACGAGCTTGCTAGCCTACCTGTCCTGGATGTTTTTGCGAACGATGAGGAAGTACGATTTGATGATGCGCTGGATGACCTCACAGTCCCGCTGCTCACATGACAACAGCTTCCTGGCGACCGGCACAGGCTTGAGGGGAGAAAGAGACAGTATTTTTATCAGTGAAAATCGCTGCGATCTTCACACTGTAATCCTCATACTGGGGCATGCTGATGCTGTTAGATACCACGTCAAGCAGGTTGACGGCTCCTTTCAGGGGGCTGCCGGGTCCGGAGCCGGGGGCTTCCTCTCCTTTCTTCAGCATCCCCCTCCAGTTTCCTGTGCCGTCCTGCTCCCCCTGTGGCCCTGCAGCTGGGGCCTGAGGAGCTACGCACATTTTTAAAATAAATGAAGATAAACTGTCATTAGGCCACCACCTGATGAACAGCACCTCCTCTTGTCAGTAGGGTTCACAAGGAGACGATGGTTACGGTACGCAGCATAAAACTCTTTGACCGCTTCATATGCAAGAGTACAAACAGGCATGTACACACAGAGATTATTAGGAACTTAAAGCTAAATACTCAAAATAAAGCAAGTAGAAGTAAATTGAACTAAAGCATCACAGCAGATGCAGTAAAACTTAAAAAGAAACAAGACTGACAGTCCTCGGCCATGCTAGCGGCCCTTTAGCATTGTTCTTCACAATGGTGCTTGTAGCTAAATGCTAATATCAGCACACTTACATTCTCACAGTGAATATTCTAAAACACTGATGCAAAGCAGCTACAATGTTTACTCCATCAACCATCTTAGTTTGTCATGTTTAGCATTTGCTTATTAGCATTAAACGCTAAGTACAACTGAGGCTGATGGGACTGTCATTAGTGGTATAGGCATTTGGTCATTAACTGGAGTACTGGACAAATACACATTTCCACCTCATATTGGCAGCAGATCAAATGTAAATTGGGTTTTTTTCAAACTGGGCTCTATTTTTCCATGTTTTTGAGTCTAAGTGACTAATGGAAACAACATTTTTTTGAATTTGGTCCGGTACTGAGCAAAACCACTGCAGACTGCAGCAGTGACTCAGGCTGCGATGTCACCACTTACAGCATTGTACACTGACATGTTTAGTGTGTGACAACTTTATACAAAGGATAACTACAGAGATCGAACTTTCTAAAAAAGAGAAAGATCCTTTTGGATCTGGACTCAAGTGGTGGATTTACCAATTGCCACCCCTAAAACAACCACCGTCATAGAGTAAAATACGCACCGACAGACCAAAAAGGCTTGGTTAGATGATGCATAGTGGCCGAACTTCCACAATCACATAGTAATTGCTATAAATTAAGAACAAACAGCAGGACGACCAAAGCATTGCCCTGGTTGGAAAAGGTTGGAAAAGGAAACAGAGTAGAGGAAGGCATTTTCTGTGAGACAGGTGGACCAACTTTGGGGGCACAGACTCTGCAGGAAACACAACGGTTGTTAATGCACACAGGCTGAGGGAGAGCAAAACAAGAGCATGGCATCAGCAGACAAAGATCAGAGTGCATGCCAGCAGCCCATGCTCATCCATCCATCCATCCATCCATCCATCCATCCATCCATCCATCCATCCATGCCCCACAGCCAGCGCCACATACAGCCAGCAAGCTGCGTACGTGCCCACCTTGGCACCATCCATGTCTTCATCTGTTTATTGATTTTCAAGTGGTGTTACAAAACAGCAAAACCACAGTACAAACATTCAATAAAGAAAAAAAAGAGGAAAGAAAGAAAAAAAAGTGTATCAACATCTGACATTAAGACATGGCTGAACTATCTTGTAATTAACCATGTAATTATTTCAACCTTTCAATCAGACTAATGACAGGTTGCCAGACTTTCAGAAATAGGTCCTCCCTGCATGACATTGTGAATCTAATTTTCTCTAAGTGTAACACATTCCCTAATTCTTTCAGCCACATATCAAATGTAGGAGGCTTCTCAGATTTCCAGAGCTGTAGCAGTAATTTTCTGGCTAACAGGGTTGAAAGAGAGATGGCCTGAGCTTCATGCTTGTTCATCACCCCGCCCGGCTCAACAACCCCAAAAAGTGCAGTTAGAGGGGCAGGGGAGAGCTCTTTGCCAAAAGCTTTGGCAAGAAAATCAAACAAGTGACCCCAGAAAGGCTGCAACTTCTGACATTGTGAAAATTGGTGGGACAATGTCCCTTGGTCTTTTGAGCATTTTAAACAAAGTGGTGAAGCTTCTTTAAATATTTTATGTAATCTAGTGGGAGAAAAATGCAATCTGTGGACCACTTTAAATTGTATCAGAGCATGCCTAGCATTTACAGAACTACTATGAATGTTTTTAGTACAGGTTTTCCACAATTCTTCGGCGATATCTATACCCAGTTCATTCTGCCAGTTTGCCCAAAAAGAATTTAACGATGGACTGTTCGAATTTTGTAAAATATTGTAAAAACGAGACACATTGCCTTTCACGTAAGGTTTAATGTTCAATATGCTGTCAAGTGCGGCATGGTACGGCCTCCGCTCAAAAAATGGTACATGAACCTTTAAGAAATTGCGCAGTTGTAGGAAGCGGAAGAAGTGTGAATTTGAGAGTTGAAACTTCTGTTGGAGTTATTGAAATGAAGGAAGGTCATTGTTAATATAGAAATCTCTCAGGGTGATAATTCCCTTCTGACTCCAAATTGCAAAAACTGGATCCTCAGATCCTGGTTTAAACGCATGATTGGCACATATCGGGCTATCTAGATAAACCTTGGGAACCTTCAAAACAGACACCACCTGAGACCATACTTTCAACGAGTTTTGGATTATAGGATTATACTCATATATGTCTTTCTTAATCTTTACTGGACTGTTAAGGAGTGCTGGAAGACATGAATGCTTACAGGAAAGGTGCTCAATCTGTAGCCATGCTGGCATTTCTCCCAGCTTACTGTTGGGCAGGCAGCTGCGCCAGAAAGAAAAAATATTTAAATTAACAGCCATATAGTATAGTTTAAACTGGGGAAGACCAAACCCTCCTTCACTTCTAGCCTTATTTAAATGCTTCCTAGAGATTCTAGGCACTTTACTGGACCAGATAAAAGATGAAACAATAGAGTCTAATTTCTTAAAATACGACTGTGGAATACTGTTTGGAATAGATTGGAAAATGTACAGAAATCTAGGCAATGTCACCATTTTGACTGCATTAATACGTCCCACCATTGAAATCGGCAAGGTATTCCAAAATTCAATGTTTTTTTCCAGTTGCTTTATTTTTTTCCTCCAATTTTGCTCCAGCAGTTTGCCTAGTTCGCTTGTGACTATTATACCTAAACTTGTAAATTTATCTAAGACAATCTTAAATGGGGTGGTTTTCAAGAAAACCTTGTCCACTGATTGGGATAAAGGCATTAGTTCACTCTTTTTCCAGTTTATCTTATATCCCGCAAATGAGCCGAAATGATTTATTAATTCTAATAAAGGGGGGATAGAGTCCTCAGGATTTGAAATGAAAAGGATAACGTCATCAGCGTAAGCCGAGATCTTATGTAAAGTTCTTTGACATACTACCGGTTGTATCTCCGGACATAAGCGTATATGTGAAGCCAGGGGTTCCAATGCTAAAGCAAATATAAATGGGGAAATTGGATCACCCTGGCGTGTTCCCCTGTACAGCCGAAAGGGATTTGAAATATTTTGATTTGTAACAACAGAGGCTGAGAGTTCTCTGTAAATCATCCTTATCCACTTAATGAATGATTCGCTAAAAGCAAATTTGGCTAAGACAGAAAACATATAGGGCCACTCAATTTGATCAAAAGCCTTTTCGGCATCGAGTGAAATTATAACTGAATTTTCTAATTTACGCTCAGGGCTGCACATAATATTAAAAAGTCTCCGCATGTTGAAATATATATGTCGATTGGGAATAAACCCAGTCTGGTCTGGATGTATAATCTTAGAGATGTGACTCTTTAAACGATTTGTTAAGATTTTAGATAGTAATTTTGTTTCAACAGGGAGAAGAGAGATAGGCCTGTATGAGGAGACAAGAGCAGGGTTGCGATCTTTTTTAAGTATTAAAGAAATTCTTCCACGATATAATGAACTTGGGAGAGTGCCCATCGCCTTTGAATGATTAAACATACGAATGATGAGAGGAGCCAATATGGAGCTATATGCTTTATAAAATTCTGCCCCAAACCCGTCTGGTCCGGGAGCCTTATTGTTTGGAAACTGCTGTATTGCGGCTTTGACCTCATCTAGTGTAAAGTTTGCATCAAGATCAGTCACGGCCTGCTCATCTAATTTAGGCAGTTGACTTTGCACCAAGAACTCATCAATTGTAGCTTGGCTGGCTGAACTACTTGAGCTATAAAGCTCACGATAAAATTCCTCAAAACATTTATTTATTTCCTTTGGGTTAGTAACTAACTGTGACTTTTTGTTCTTAATTGTGAATATGGATTGTGAGACCTGTGATTTTCTCAGTAGCCTAGCAAGTAACTTTTGTGGTTTGTCACGCAATTCAAATATTTTCTGCTTACAACTGATCAATTGAGAACATACTTGCTTTGTTAGTAATGAACTATAATCATAACTTAATTTTGTAATTTTACCTAGCAATTCCGTCCACGTCTGCTCCAGACGCAGAGGGCTCGCCAGAAACCCCAGTTGGGCCAGCCGGACCTTTGCCAACAGACTAGCAGGAATATGAGAGCAGGAATGGGGAGAGAGAGAGAAAAGCACTAAGAAGAAATGTGGAAAGATCGGGGGAAAGAGTTTGGCAGCTGAAAGTCATTTGAGGGGAGGAGAGGAGACTTTCTGAGGGGAGATGTGGGATAAAATTCTTCGATGGAAACTATCCGAGACATTCGGTTCACAGATCCTCATCCTGTAGTGCTATGAGTGATTAACACAGCACAAGTCCCCTTTATACTCAGGACACTGCAGACGGCAACCAAATATTACAACAGATGAGCTGCTATATTTCAAAGTAGGTTGTTTTTTTTACCTTATCCCGGTGTACTGCAGCGGGAAGCTCTCTCATCCTGTTTCTCCTCTGCTCCTACAAATACACGAAAACACGTTTATACGACCGATGGTTTTGTTACGAGGACAAAATCTTCAACACATCCTCGGAAAGTATGAAAGATTATTAAGCAAAAAACACATAATGAAAGAAGTTATCCTACTTCTTAAGGAAATATTTCATTCTGCTCATTATACACACATCATTTTCTGCGTGTGATATATACAAATCCCACCAGCATTTTTTAACAGACTAATGATTACTTACATAAAATGAAACTACTCAAAGTAAAGTTTCTGAAATTCTTTGGGAAGCAAAAAAAATGCCAGACTTTTAATTGTCTCTCCACTTTAATCACTACTGAATCATTTATAGCGCGGAAGTATTTTTCTAGCTGAATTTATGTTGTTTAAATTCCCTTTTTAGAAAATGATATTTAGGTTGCTTAAATTCAAGTGGTACATTTCTGATCTAAAAATTCAAGTCGGGTTAAATAAATAAATAAATAAATAAATAAAAATGGTTGCTCAAACAGAATAAGTGTTCTGTTCTTCCTCAGCGTGCTCTCTACGAGCATGTGTTGAGATCAACAGGCAGCTAAACTCTTAACCATACTATTTCCTCCAAGGAACAGGCCAGTGTTGTAGTTGGCAGGCTTTTATATGGCAAAGTGTGAAACTGAAAATACAAATACAAATTCACATTAGATATGAGGTGATTTACAGGTAAACAATAAAGTAATTAACAAAAGTGGTGAGTATAACTTAAATATTCTTTTCCCGGTACAAGGATAACATATGGTACATAAAAGGTAAGTAAAAACTAATTCAAAATGTTTTAACACAGAATTTTCCCCTACAGTATCATAAAGGTAAGTATGACAATACAATTTTCACTTTACAGTTAAACAAAGGTAAGTATGGTAATCCATCATCTAATGTGAACAAATAAGCACTACAAGTCTATAATTAGCTACTATGCACCAAGTAAACAGAGGTATTAGCTGTAATACATTCAACAGACATGTCACAATTAGCCAAAAATGCTCTTCAATACTTAAAAAATATGAACCGAAATCATTAAATAATCACTTGACAACAAACCTAAAACACTCTAGTATTGCAAAACTTACAGATGGTGCCATTGAAAGGAAGGTACACAAAGGGATGGCAGTGAATTGAGCAGGCCTCATGACAGCAACATGGTCGACCTGGAACTAACAGGAGAAAACACACTTCCTGTCTAACTTCTTCTTCTGTGGATCTTACAGGAAGTATAAAATCTACAGTCTGCACTACTGAAATGCACCACAAGGGGGCTTAACTTTCCTGCAGTTACAACACAATGAGCAATACCCAAACACCAGAATATAAATGGGTAAATTCAAATTTGAACGATAAGGCTACAAAAGAAAATCAGCTGATCAAAACAAAACTGTCCCATCAGGTAAAATTCTGTCACTCACATGATTTTAGTGTCATCGGCTTCAAATAAAAAAGAAAAAAAAGTATCTTTGATAACCTTCAATAACTTTGATAATGTTCATGTTTACATTCTTTATTTAATTTTGTTGACTTAAACTTTTTGATCTAAAAATGACTGAATTTAAGAAACTTAATTCTTCTTTTTTTTTTTTTTTTACATTGGACACTTTAATTTCCTATTTATGTTAACTGCAAAAAAACCTAAAATGTTTTTTTCTAAATTGTAAAACTTGTAATTATGTGCAAAGGGGAGAAACTTTAACAGATTTAACATAAAGTTAAATATTTCATAACTACAATGTCAGTTATGTTCAATTTACAATGAGTAGGTCACAATCCATGCGGTATTCATTTGCTGATAAAAAAGATCAAAATTCTACAGCTTATATTTGCCTCCATGCATTCATACATCGAAAAATACCGACAAACAATCTCTGGCCTACAAATAAGCAATGCTTGTCCATTTATTCTGCCGCAGGAATGTATGTATTTTATCATATTTTGGAACAGTTACAGACCTCTATGTTGTTATTCATGACCCCACAGGCATCTGCAAAGTCCGGATGTTTGGTGTTGATGTAGGCCAGCTCTTTTGCAACCAAGTTGTGCACCTGTGACAAGAAGAGAGGACGACTTCAGTTATCAAGCAAGTGCTGTGATTAGGAATGTCCTGGAATAATAGACCACTCAATCTTAGGAGCCTGATTCAACTGCCAGTCTCACCGTCACACTGTTGCAGCAGCAGGAAAATGTGGTTATAAAACAAAGTATGGCCTATTTTGGTTGACCTTTTATTAATCACAACACTTAAGAAGAACATGTTGCTAACATAGAACTAAATATTTTGAGAAAAGTTCTCTGTCAAAATCAGCAGGGGAGGCGTGTAGAAACTGTTTGCAGCTTGCAGCTTTCTGTCTGTTTCTCTCTGAGAAAGTCGAATGTTCTGTTTACAACCACCAAAACTAAGTTACGTGTTTTTTCTATCGATCTCTTCCACTCCTTTTCAGTGCTGTGCACAGCGCCTCTACTGCGCCTGCACACAACAAATAGCACTGATTTAATACATGCTATAATAAGAAAAGTTTTTATTAGAGCTGCACAGATAATCAACATATTATTTAAATGTGGCAACAGTGCAATATCCAAATCACAGGAGCTGCAGTTTTTTGTTTTTTTTTTAATAAAAGTAAAACGTGTCACAACATACCAATATAAAAGAAGCATTGTGATGCTACAGAGGCGCTACAACCTACAAATCATGTTCCAGATGCTTGTTTCACTAAAATCGCAACTTATATCACATTCACAATATCTGTAAAAGAAATAATAGCAATATAATTTTTTTGCACACCCTGCAGCTCTAGTTTTTCTGCCAAATCAAGAAGGCGAATTGTTTATTTGGGTGTTTTAGCTCCTTTGTCTGGTGTGGGAAAAAAAGGAAGCTATTATTGCAAACGAAGAAAAAAAACAAAAACATTTAACACTTTGGTCTTCCACAGGTTCGCCGTAGCTGCTGAGCAGGGACTGGTACTGGGCTGCCAGGATGTTGATCCGTGTCTTCAGCTCAGGGAGGCAGTCTCGGATGTGATGCATCAGTAACCTGACATTAACAGGGTTCAGTTTTTGTGCAGATATGTCAAATTATTTTCCGAGCTGTGGTTTGTCAAGCTCTGCATCTATTGTCGAAATGATAGTCAATTTCTCTGATGGCTGGTATTCATTACAGAGCTTCTGACTTTTAAAATACTGACGCTGATGTAACTTAAAGGGATACTCCGTCATTTTTTGAAGTGGCGTTGTATTAGGTACTTATTCAAAGTCAGTGTATTAGCTACAGTTGGAACGCCCCCAGTTTGGAGACATGGAAGCTAAGCAATGTGCTGCTGTGGATGGGGACGCAGCAATACGTATATTTGCCACCTTAACAAAAATCATTATCAGTTTAAGTATATGCTATATTTGAATATTTTCACAGCCTACTCTTGCCATCAGTCAGCAATTTGCGACTGAAAACTGAAGCCGTCACATCGCTTTCTTCAAAGCAAAGACTCCGTAAACAAAAACAGGAATTTTAAGTTGCAGAGCACATGAACTGTTGGTCTACTGCTGCCTTCATCGTTTTGTCTGTGTTTTTGTGTGACTTTGGTATTTTAAAGACTTCGTTTGGACTCACCAAAGTCACGTACTATCACAAACAAAATAATGCCAGGTACACACTACACGAGACTCAAGTAGGGCCAGATTCCTCCCCACAGTCATCAGCAAAGCCCAGAATTTTTTGATGCTTCTTAAGATCGTCTTGACAGAATTTTCCTGTGGTGTGAGGTACGTCAAGGGTGTTTTTTTACATCCCCTGAACCACTCAGAAAACCATCCTGGTAACACCGACTTTAAATCACATAAAATTAATCGTGTTCATTGTTTACAATTCAATATACTGCTTTGAGAGGGACCCGAGAGGATTACCAGTGTTTCAATTCAACATCAAATGGGATTTAGTTTACTCATGCTGTGACATGTACAGTGCGCGTCTACACTGTATTCATGACTTATTCCATAATTATTTTTTCATTGTTAATTTTTCTGGAAAAACTAGTGCAGAAACTTCTGCCTGTCACTCTGAAGTCACAATCAAACGCCAGAGATTTGCATGGTTCACACATTTGAGAGTTGGGACTCTGGTCGTTTGTAAATAGAATTTTTCTGAGGGTGGATTGCTGTTTTACTAACACATCTGTTAAATTTATCATCACGTCATTATGTGTCTCTCGCATTCAATCAAACTTAATTTGTATAGCACTTTACAAAGTCAACGTGGCACAAATTGCTTTACAAACAAACAGAAAAATAAAACAAACCAAAAAAAAAAATTGTAAAATATCTGTTAGGTTTTAAATAATCGTTTAGTTTGGGCCAGCAGCCCGAATGTTCTGTGAGATAAAATTACTGTTTTTGTCAAAGGAGTCTGGCGGCTTTGAAGAGAACGTAGTGGTAAGGACGGCAGGTAGGTCCCCATACAACCCACCTTCAAAAGAAAATCCTTACTGTTCCTTTAATCCCTGGGGCACTTTATTGAAACAAAGCTAGCATTATAAAGCTTTGCAGTAATGTTTTAATTTTACACAACACTTTTAAAATTATAACATTTTTTAAATGCTCATTTCAGTTCCAAACTGAAGCAAACACAGTGAGTCGTCCCCAGGATCAGCTGTTGCTGACTGTGTAGAGATTCACTTCAGGCTAACTGAACTAGCTGCCTTCATCTGCAGCTATTTATTGACATTTCTAAATTATTGTAGAACACTCTGAAACCTGCGCAAATTGGCTCGATGTCTTTTTAAAAACATATTAGTAAAAAGCAATAAACAACTTCAGAGAAAATACGGGGATAGACGGTTATTTTTCTTTTTTCATCTATCTTCTTTAAAAGTAATTTTTGAAAAAAGAAAATAAAACAAGCTTTCTTTTTAATTTTAATTTAAAAAGAAAACTTAAAATATTTTTTAATTTATTAAAAATTAATTTTAAAATATATTTTTTATTTTTATTTATTTATTTTTTTGCTGTACAGAAAAACTAATTGAACTAGTTTGCACAGATTGCAAAGGTTTAAATACTTGTGATATCTGACCGCAGCACAAGAAAACCGATGTATAGCCATGTTTCGAAGAGTTAATATGTTGCGATGATTCTGATTCTGCAGAGGTAAACAGATGGTACAGAAATGTTCTGGAAGACAGTAACAACAGAGACACACAGTGACCAATCCTGCTTCATAGTATAAAAAACACTCTTGAGGCAGTGGCTGTACTGCACAAAATCTGTAAGTTGCTTAAAGTTTGAAAGCTGTTTGTGTTTATAAAAGATTGATTTGATTGCCAGCAGTGTCACATCATCCTCTTTGTGCACTTATGAGTCTTATGTCTTTGTGGAGGTGCTATAAGCTGGCAGCAGCTGACACGAATCTTATTTACTCTCCTGAATCCACAGGAGACCTGGTGCATCATGCATGGAAGCGTTTTGCTCAATCTTCCATCACAGTCTCTTCAGTCCATCCAGCCTGTTTCAACACCTTTAATGGAACCTCTTGAAGGTTCAGTCTCGGGTCAGCTCCGAGCTGATGCATTTGTTAAACACCTCAATGAGCTATGAGAGGGCTCGATTTTGGCTCCCACAGTGGAACCAAGATAATGCTCTCATCAGGCTCTAAATCCAACTCCATCCATCCTTACGATGAATCTCCCAGAGAGGAGCAGTCAGCAGGTGGGGATAGGAGCGGAACTGGGTGCATCAAACAAAACTCATCTGCTTTCAATTCTCTTTTTATAACAATGCTGTAAGAACAGGCCTGCTTAATTTGGACTGTACAATGAAACCAAATCTGAACAGCTGTACATTTGTTACAGTCAAAACAGTGCAGAGAAGCCCAAAGTAGTTCACCTTGCTGAGTGATACTTCAAGTCAGTTGGCTTGGTTTCAAAGGGTTACTGGCATTTGACTGATTCTGGACAGAGGTTTTTTTTATGTTCCTGATATCTCCAAATCTGAAGAAAATTGAGTTAAGAGAGCAGCTGTATTTATGGGACACTCTGGATTATCAAAGTCTAGGAAATTGTCTGACGCATATTTCTGTTAATGGCAAGAACAGAGCAGCTCTGTGTATTCTCCACGTAATTGGTTGAGAATTGTTCAGTCAAGTTCCATCTTAGTGAGGACCGAGGGGTCAAGCCTATTACTGTCACACAAACACACACACACACACACAAACACACACACAGCAACACTTGGTGTGGGGTTTAACAGAGATGAAGAGGTGAGGCATAAAGGATCTCAGGGCACTAAGTTCATAATGCTGAGTTATATCACCAAGTTACACCTCTAATCAACACTGTGCCTCAGAAATAGAAGCGCAGGTGTACCTTTATGCTGCACCTCACCACTTTGTCAAAAGTGTAAAAAAAAAGGTGATGTTTCACTCAGAGGATTAGTGTAAATACATATGGCTTGCCTTTTGGTGCGACTATAGTTAGAGCAGTGTGTGTACATTTTAACACATGCTGTTTTTATGTAACGCTGCTTACCTAAATACAATATGTTGCTAATGCAGTGTATAGTTGTGCTCATAAGTTTACATACCCTGGCAGAATTTGTGATTTTTTGGCCATTTTTCAGAGAGTATGAATGATAATACAAAAACTTTTGTATTGATGGCTCTTTACAGTTCTATCATTTTGTCGCCAGAAAGTCCTCCCCACCAGTGTTGCCAGGTATACGATGATTGTATTTATAGGATAATTTTGCCCTCTGTACGATGTACAATCAATAATTCCAAAACTGCGATAATGTGCGATAATTTGACCATTGTGACAATTACAGTAACCACTTAGCTCCTACATCTGAGTTTAAACATCACTTATCACATGATCTGCTTATAGCCAATTGCATTTGGTGTAGGCCATGCTGACATAAATGTGACCTGAACATGACAACTTGTCACATTTGGGTCATGTTTTTCTTTCCGTAAACACTCGGCCGCTGGCGCCAGACTAAGAATACAGAGAAACAGTAGCACAGTAGGTATGGGTAGATTTGTAGACGTGTCAAAAAGGTGTTTAAATACTTGTCTACTAAATGTATAAATTTAACCTATTCGTTCTTGTGATTGTGACTGGCGTACAATCATTTTTCTAAAAAAAAAAACAGGATAATTTTGAGTCTCTGGTATGATAGTTTAACATTTCCAATCTGGCAACACTGCTCTCCACAAAACTGGCATTCCAACATGTTCTCATCCCAAGTTGTCACATGTTGCCGTTTTGCAGTGGACCTAAATCTATATTTTTACGCTTTAGGTATACTCTTCAATTTACTCGCCAGAATGAAGGTATTAAAATTTGGATTATTTGGATTTTAGTAACATGAGGATCACATATAGTGGTGGTGAAGGGATGGTTGACTTAAGACACTGGGTGTGCACAAACAAGAATGCGTGCACCTGTACAGTACATGCAGTCTGGGTCTTGTGGGTAATCCCTCTCTGGGTGACTAACTCAAATGTTCTCGGAAGGAAATTCCTGCGATGTACTCATGGTGAGTTAGAGGGATGTTGTGAGGCTTTTTCCACCTGAACACCACCTCAGTGGAGATCCATTTCAAAGGCAGCTCATGATCACGGGATGAAGTGAAGGCTGCTGCAGTCACATGATAAACCAGATACCACATGGGCTTCAAACAAATCAGCCTAATTCATTGTTCCAGCAACCTTCTCATGAACTTGAATTTGATACCACAGTTTAGGGGATATACTTACCTCCTGTCAAAAGTCTAAGATATACGCTGAAGAAAATCTCTGGGCTTATTCAATCTTCCTACATTATTAGCGTGCAGCTCAGCTATCTCAGGATTTAAAGCATCGAGGTCTAAGACAGCTACAGCTGCAGAACAATAACATCGGACCTGGAGAAGACTGCAGCTTTTCAGACTATTTAAAGACTTATTCCAGACATTCTGACTGCCAAAATTTAAGCAATATTTACGTGTAACTGTAAGAGTTATAGTTGGCATACTGATTTTTCTCCATTTGATAAGACATACACCGAGAACTTCAGTACACCCTTTGAAACCTGCATATTGGTTTGATTTATTTGAAACACATGGGGAAAAGGCAACGAGCAACGAAAGAACAAATGGCAAAGCAAAGCAGTTTTATTGTATCACACATGTACAACACGGCAATTTAAAGTGCCTTACAGAGCAATAAAATATAAAAACATAAGAGAGGATACAGATTTATATAAAAAGTAAAGAGATTCGATATAAAAAGGTTGAATTATTTACTAAATTTAATTTAAAAAAATAAAAATCAATATTAAAAATAGCAAAGAGATATTTAAACTGATATAAAACCAATTTGAAAATAAGTTTGCAGTCATTACTGGGTGGAATACGCAGTGTAGAAAAGGAACATTTTTAGCTTTGACTTAAAAGTGGTCAGAATTGAGGCTTGTCTGACATCATCTGGGAGGTTATTCCAAGTTTGTGCTGCATGAAAACAAAAAGTTGCTTCACTGTGTAGTTATGACTCTTGGGATCATCAGTAGGCTGGCCGCTGAGGGCTGAAGGCCCTGGAAGGTTCAAATGCCACAAATGGCCCAAAAATTAACAAAGTAATTAATTACAAGATAATAAAAAAGATGAAAAAGAAAGTTAAAAAAAGACGAAAATGACCTGACAGAAGTGCTTAAATATATATATATATATATATATATATATATATATATATATATATATATATATATATATATATATATATATATATATATATATAATTATTCTGTGACATAATTCTAAATATGTATTTAGGATTATTATAAATGTCCGTCTTTTTTCCTTAGGCATTTTTTTTCCAGATTTTTAAAAATTATTTTTTTAATATATCAATTTCTTGTAATTTGTTGAACATTTCTTACCAAGTTGCTCATTGCCATTTTAGCCATGTTTTTGACAGAAATGGAAAGCAAGATTTAAGGGTAAATAGCCCGGGGTATTATTTTCTTAAACCACTGAACTCAACAGGCTTATTTTTGGGACAGGCATCTATATGGGACGTACTTTCAACTTCTTTCACATAAAACTGTTGCTCAGCAAAGATGGAAATGCAGTCAAATTGTTTATTTGAACCTCTTTTTGTGTCTCTCATTTACTCTGCAGGTATTACTGTCATCTCTGGTGCTCATGGTTTCAGTCAAATGAAATGAATGATTGTAGAGAATCTACTGATACTGATTCCCAATCAGATACTTATGTTTACCTGCAGAATCCAGCTGCACAATGCACACCGCAAGTACTTTAAAGTTATAATCCAGTTCAATAGCTCTGCAATGCAATACAAGAAAAAAAACGTCTGCATCCAAACAATTCATTAAGGCTTTTTTTTAAAATTATTTTATTTCATTTTTTACAAAAAAACAAGTGAAAACATTTGTATATGGCTCTAATCACAATTCCACTTAGTGCAGCAATTCTTTTTTTTTCAGTAAAATAACAAAGTCAAATTCAGATATTGTTCTCAAATCCATTGTAGCAGCATTGTAACAAAGGTACAAAACACTATTAATTAGTAATATAATCACACTTCCTTCAAAGTCGTGATATAGTTCAACTTTAACATTCCCCGTCACACAAAATAAAGCATCATGTTTAATAAAGCATCATAGTAAAACCAGTTTACCTAAAATGAACAACAAAAATTTGAATTCCACTTAAAATGGCATCTTGAATTGGACTTTCAACATGTTCTCATTTCGAACTTGTCACATGGTGCCGCTTTGTCAATGATCTTCTGCATCTACCTATGCGCCTTAAATTACATTGTTACTAGCAGCATTATTACCTGACTCCAGGGCTTAATTTGAGCCGGATCTTGCCAGAACATGTTCTCCCACATTGGGACTAGAACCTATTCATTAGATCCAACACCTCCTGTTTCACCATGAAAATATGTAAATACATGTTTGTCTAATATTTAATGTTATTTGTCTTGTTAGTCTTTATTTCCAACTAAAGTTGCACAAAAATCCCTCGTTTTCCTATTTTAAATGCATTTTAAATGGGATTTTGGAAGAGAGAGAGAAAGAGAGAGAGAGAGAGGGCACTTCATGTCATGCAGTGCAAGGAGTTTGGAAATTTTGTGCCTGTCACGTGAGCTGATGTGATTTAAAACTGCAATTTGAATAAAGATAGACTGAAACAGGATGGTATGAGGGGCCTGTGGGACATTATTCAGAGTTACCTCTCACATTCACATATGACACCAATATCAACTGAAAACCACACACACACACACACACAACTGAAATGCTTTCACAAACACAAATGAAAACCATACACACACACAACTGAAAACCATACACACACAGCTGAAAACCACATGCACACACAACTGAAATGCTTTCACAAACACAAATGAAAACCATTCACACACACAACTCAAAACCATACACACACAGCTGAAAACCACATGCACACACAACTGAAAACCACACATGCACACAACTGAAAACCATACACGCAGAAACCACACACACACACACACAACTGAAATGCTTTCACTGAAAACCACATGCACACACAACTGAAATGCTTTCACAAACACAAATGAAAACCATTCACACACACAACTCAAAACCATACACACACAGCTGAAAACCACATGCACACACAACTGAAAACCACACATGCACACAACTGAAAACCATACACGCAGAAACCACACACACACACAACTGAAATGCTTTCACTGAAAACCACATGCACACACAACTGAAATGCTTTCACAAACACAAATGAAAACCATTCACACACACAACTCAAAACCATACACACACAGCTGAAAACCACATGCACACACAACTGAAAACCACACATGCACACAACTGAAAACCATACACACACAGCTGAAAACCACATGTACACACAACTGAAATGCTTTCACAAACACAAATGAAAACCATTCACACACACAACTCAAAACCATACACACACAGCTGAAAACCACATGCACACACAACTGAAAACCACACATGCACACAACTGAAAACCATACACGCAGAAACCACACACACACACACACACAACTGAAATGCTTTCACTGAAAACCACATGCACACACAACTGAAATGCTTTCACAAACACAAATGAAAACCATTCACACACACAACTCAAAACCATACACACACAGCTGAAAACCACATGCACACACAACTGAAAACCACACATGCACACAACTGAAAACCATACACACACAGCTGAAAACCACATGCACACACAACTGAAATGCTTTCACAAACACAAATGAAAACCATTCACACACACAACTCAAAACCACACACACACAGCTGAAAACCACATGCACACACAACTGAAAACCACACATGCACACAACTGAAAATCATACACGCAGAAACCACACACACACATTGTTGGATGCATTCTGTGACTCTTGTTTCAAACTTGGTGCAACTTGGTGCTGACTAATTTTGAACAATTTGCAAGGGCTGCTTGGATGTAGACAGACCAAATTGGTTGCAATGCATCATTTTACGAAAAAGGGGCTATTAGTTAATTAGTGGCAACTGGGTGTCATATTCGCCTCGGTGTTGATTGTTGCCAATCGTAGCTGGAGACCATAAATACCCGTGACTCCTGCAGAGTTATTTGAGTCGGGAATTAATGCCAACTGTAACATTTCCTACTAAAGACAAAAGCCAAATGTTGGTGGACTTTTTGTCCAGTGGGAAAGGCCCTACTGTTATTTTCTCAGCTGGAAGTGGGTTGAAGCTGTTTGTATTTCCCATGTTTGCCAAGGCATGACCCCGCCATTTGTTTACCTACATGTTGTGCTTCACACCTCGCAGCATCAGGACATGAGAGGCATCATTCAGCTATAGCATTCAGCTCCATGCCCATGCATTCACTCTGAGATTTATCACCTGACTGAAAAGATCAGAGGCCGAGGAGATCAATCTTTTTTCTTTTGCTCCTTCCTGCTGAAGCAGCTGGGGTGCGGTTGTTTCTCTGCTACCTTCCCATATTCCCGTAGAGCCGCTCTATTCATTTAACTTCAAGTTGCTCCTCATTTAACTGCGGCCTGTTTGTTCAGATAATATCTCACATACATTTCCTAACTCATTTCACAGACAGAGTATGTAGAGCATATAGGCTGACCCTGTTGGCTGTGTCTGTTTCTTTTAGATTGTAAAAAGTTGTGTTTGCAACCAAATTCGGCACACTGGATACCCAGAACAGTTGATATTGACATTTAATTCCACCAGTCAGCAGGCACAGGGCAGGGCAAGTAAACAGCACATGTATCATGTTCAACAGTTCAATATTCCAACAGATTCTCTCCACAAATTCTGTGGTAACTCCGATGGTCTGTGATGAAGCAAATACACACTTGGGCACTGCAGACTTGCCAATTACCAAGTCTGGGGGCAGCTTCCAGCCCCCACTGGTCAGCACCTTGATCTTGCTGTATGCCAAATGTGTGATCCTCTTGTCTCCTGCCCCCTTTTACAATTTGCTAAATTGATAGCCTGACTATTGTGTCACCCCCCTTACAGGTCTATATGTAAATATACCCCACCCCCTTTTCTTTTTTTTGTTTCTATTTGTCCCTTTTATGTATTGTTTATCTGATCACTTCACCTTTTGATCTACATCCTGCCACATCACTGCCTATACTGTACATAAGTGCATTTATTTCCTTTGTTCGTTACAGTTAAACAGTAAGCAATGGTACCGTGTAGAAGCAGGCAGGGAACATAGGTGTGGAGACTAGGGATGTCAACACCTACACGTGTAAACGGGTACACGGATAACAAATCATAACCGTTCAGAAAAATCAATAACTGTTTACACGTCATTTTTTCCTCTCCTCCTTGTTGATTTCTCACCAATAGTATTTTTAGGGGTGATAATGTTGCCTGAAAACTTAAGATAATAACATTAACTAACTATACACTTAAATGTTCCCACTAATGCAGTTATCCGCATACATAATAGATGCACAGGTGGCAATGTTACGTTGATATTAAAAAGAAAAAACGCAGCCACAGCCAGTGTTGCGTCACTTCAAGTTGACTCGGGGCCGCATGGACAACAAGCAACAAGCGATGAACAAGCGGAGCACCGTGTGGCAGTTTTTCCAACAAACTGCCAGTGGAAATAGTGTTGAGTGCAGGCTATGTCAGGCAAAGCTGGCTTACAACAACAGCACGGGATCCATGCGGCCAATTTTAGTGAATAATTGTGAGAGTCCCCCTCTACTTTTTTAACTTTGTGGATATAGAGGTGAAGTTTTTTCCTCTCACTTCAGCTTACTTTGGCTTCTTTTTGAGTTGCTTTCTCTCGCCAGTTCCAGATTACTTTTACCATGAGACGTATATTAAAATTCAGACGCAGCTCCCGTTGCAAGGGAGGGATGCAGTTTGCACTTTAAGTTTAAAAAAATATATTGTACAAAAGTGAGCAATAGTTAAAACAATGATTAAAAAAGAAGGTTAAACCTTTTCCAGCTTTCACTTGTACGTTTTCTTGTCTGTCAAAATTGATGATTTTATTTACTTTCTGTCATAAGTAGGTCTAAGCCTTAAATGGTGATATGGATTGCCTACTTTTTAAGTTCTGTTCGCTGAATAAACGTTTTTGTCCGATAACTAACTACTGGAATGGCTTTGATTTAATGAGATTAGGAGGTATTTGAATGGAGACAGAACCATCTAGTGGTTATATAGCGCAACTGCGATAGAAAAAGATCATAAATCTCCGACGTGTACCCGGTTACACGTCGGAGATTTATGATCTTTTTAGAAGTCCTGTTTACGCGTGTAGAAAAAATTGTAAACGTTGACACCCCTAGTGGAGACACAAAATCTGGAACCAGGTGTAAGCGCACAGTCCAGCCAGAAGAAGCAGGAGGAGACAGGCAGAAGGAAGGTAAGCCAGCCGGTAAGTACTCACAGGATGCACACACAAAGGCCAGTCCATTCTCATTCCAAATCCGTAAAATACCGCTTTGATAGTACTTTTGGCGGAGGTTCGCAACACCAAAAGGCATTTTCGTGTGTGCATGAAACACTGTAGGATGGTGTCTGGTACCTGCCATGTCTAAGTGATACGCACACGGTCGGTGTCACTTGAGAAAGCAGCTGTGATGGTACCTGTTCCTTTCACATGAAATCCGGCAGGACGGTGGTAAATTAAAACACTGCTGGTAACAACATATCATAGGAGAGTGAGAGCGACTACAGGGCCTGTTTGAAGAGTGGTGGGTCCAACAAATGCCAGACTTTCATTTGGGAGTTCGTTGTTTGCTTCCCGCTACCATGCTTCCTTCCCCTAATCCTAACCATCTGTGCATTTGTTGACCTTTCTGCATTGGTTGCCATGTGCTGTTGTTGCCTAAACGTGATCACTTGCAGCATAATCCCACTACGTTGACGTCATGGTAGTGAAATCCCAGAACATAACCAGCAATTGCAAAGGAGAATCTTAAAACACAATATGTAGGCACAGAAGTCCACTGCAAAGCGGCAACATGTGACGACTTTGTATGAGAACACGTTGGGTAAGTAGGCTGGATGTTAGTGCTCAGTGTTTTTTTCCCTTTGTCTTCGTTTCCCTCTTCCTCATGAAGGTGTGTTTGTCCACTGTCTGTTCCTTTTACCTGTGTGTGTGTGTGTGTGTCCTCCTGCAAAGAACTTGGCCGGAGAAAGAGGGCTGGTGCATTTACTGGCAGGCATGCTAGAGGCAGGCAGGGTCAGAAACTGGAAATAAGTCTGTGATAAAGTGTTGGAGAGTCTTGCATGAGTGGAACAATCTGACAACAAATGACTGTGAGGCTAGGGTATATGCTGGCTGAGAGTAATGCATTATAGGTGAACTGACTTGCCTTGATGAGTTGGGCGTGGCTAGCGCTGAGGAGTGGGAAAAATAGTGTAAATGGTAGTAGTGGTAGTGTAAATTATTTCCTGAGAGCTGGGTGACTGGGAATGCAGAAAAGAGCAGGGGTCCAGGAATGCAGCGCTGTGACATATATTTTAACACTGACAGCAACACATTGGCAATTCACAGTATGAGTATGATATAAACTATCAATACAGTAAGTGGCTCAGCGGCTCAGTCCTTAAATACTTATTTCTTAACACTATTACTAAGGTATATAATGCTTATGTGTGATTTTAATTTTTGCTGAAACCTAAGTTAATTCAATAAGCCAATAAACACCCTGTTGACAAAACAGGTGTTTGTACAATAGAGTTGGTTAATATGCACAGGCTGTACATTATTTGCACCTCAAGTGTGAGAGAATAAAACCAAATAAATTATTGCCAGAGCAGATGTTATGTACCAATATGTGAATATGCATAATTGTGTGTTTCATACTGAAGTGAAAAGCCACACTCTCTCTCTCTTCTGATGCTTTCTTTCTTATACAAGAAGCGAGAGCAATTAGTCTAAAAATTGCAGCAAGCTTGTATCTTATGAAACGTTGTTTGCAGTCTGTTACACCATATCTATTTTTGCTCTTTGTAACAGAAGCAACAGCAAAGAGTGTGAAGTCACTTTTACATGAAAATCATCAGACTCAATTACAAAATATCACTTCCCACTCTGAAGCTTTTTCATTCATAGTTCTGCAGTTCTTTTTGTAGTTTGGTAAACAGTGTGGCCATAGTGCCAAATTTATTTTATTTTTTATTATATTATCATTTTATTGCACTTACAGCAATCATAGTGATGACAGCATATTTGTTTTCATTGTGTTAGAACACAGAGCAATTTCAGTGTGCTTTACAAAGCCTGGATAAAAGGAGCGTCCATATTTAAATTATTGAAGAAAGTTCAAAGACATAGAATAGTTATAAAAACAGAGTAAAATCATTAAATGACATTAATATGTATAAACTATACTTGTATTATAGCTTACACCTCAGACTTTAATAAACATCCATACTACAATAATAATAATAATCAATGCTCAACAATTCGTTTAATAACTTATAAAGAATCATATGACAGCATGTTATGTGAGCCTCTTATTATAATCTGCTTACATTTGAAGCCCAGTTTTAAGTCAAAGTTTAAAGCTGCTGTGGTATTATTAACTTCTTAAAGGAGGGACAGCAAAAAATAATTAATAATAACCCTCAAGTATGCATTATGCAATGATCAAATTGATCAATTGGACTGCCAACATTTCCTAGTGTTTCCAGCCACCAGAGATTCACATATGATCTAACTCTCCTCTGCTTCAAAGAGAATCTGTAGACCTCCCCCAGAAAATGCTGTGCATCAAACACTTTATTTCCTGCAATCATGCTGAACTTCCACGCACCAAATAATGATGGAAATGTTATGTGTGTCTTTTGTTTGGGAATGTGTAGCGCCCTCTAGACGTCCGGTCTATTTTAATGAGGTACGCTCCCCAAGTTCTTTATGTTTTAGAAATCTTTTTCTTTATGATTAACTAATATTGGACGATAAGTATACTGTAACACACGATGAAGTGAACTAATACTTATTCTGTGATGGAAGACCCTTTTATTTACCCACTGAGTGTTTTTAAACTGGTTTAAGGGTTGTTTTTTTTTTTCAGAACTGTACATAAATGAAAAGAATTAAATTATTTTTCTTACCTGTAGGTACCCTTTAAGTTTTTAATCTCTCTCTAAGGCACTTGCAAATTCAAATAAAAGTACTCTCTAAAATGTCTGCATAAACATCAACAGCACTATTTCTCAGTCTATACAAATGACTAGAAAAGGTAAATTTTAAAGATTTACTGGTGGAAATATCAACACACAAATATGTTCTTTCAATAACGGAAAATAAAAAATAAAGAAACACTAATATGCAAGTTCAAAGGACTTCTCTGTACCTTTCAATAGACCAATTAACTCAAATCATCAGTTTCTCAGTACACAAATACCTTTTTTTTTTTCAAAATGCACTCAATATCAAAAACACCAAATAATGAAATACTACACCTACAGCCGGCAATTTTAACTAACTGAAAATAAAATGGGTACCCAGTGTGTTTGTGATGCTGGCCTGGAGCGATGCTTGTGTGCGTGGGAGCCAGAAAACGATGATGGCTGCTTCGCGCTACAGCGCTAAAAAAAACACAGTTACCAGCTCACTACGGAAGCCCTAAGCGGACTTGTTTTTTTTTTGTTTTTTTTTACAAGCCGTTTTCTCGATATAACAAGATATTATCTCGTTATAACAAGATATTATCTCGTTATCTCGAGAAAACGAACTTTGTTTTCCCGAGATATTCAGTCGTTATCTCGAGAAAACGAACTCTGTTTTTTTTTGTTTTTTTTTTATTTTATTGAATGAACGTCAGAAGAAGAAGTGGTGGGTGTATGATGTGACAGCAGGTGCCCTGCGGTGTTCAGCGCAGACAAATGCGCAAGGTATGATGATTATTACAGGAACACATCACCCAAATTCATCAGTAATCATAACTAGATTATTATACTGTTGCTCCGGTGCTTTTTGGTACGTGCAGGGGCGAGAACCTGCACGCATTTGTCCGCGCTGAACACCGCACGGCACCTGCTGTCACATCATCCACCCGCCACTTCTTCTTCTGACGTTCATTCAATAAAGTTTAAAAAACAAACCAAAAAACAAAGTTCGTTTTCTCGAGATAACGACTTAATATCTCGGGAAAACAAAGTTTGTTTTCTCGAGATAACGAGATAATATCTCAGGAAAACAAACTCTGTTTTCTCGAGATAACGAGATAATATCTCGTTATATAACGAGATAATATCTCGTTATATAACGAGATAATATCTCGTTATATAACGAGATAATATCTCGTTATCTCGAGAAAACGGCTTGTAAAAAAAAAAAAAACACGTCCGCTTAGGGCTTCCGTAGCTCACTGCAGTAATGGCGTCCTCCTCATCCCGTCTGTGGCACAGCGGGTTGCTGAAGCATGGGATGTAGACGACTCCTCCCACTCTCCTGGTAGAAACTCACCGCAGGTCCTCTCATGCAGGTCTGGTACACAGCAGGCCAACAGCTTCACCGAGTTGAGTAGCTGGTTTAGCTGCACGTGGATGAAGTCTGTCAGATAAACTAATGTGAGCTACATTAGCCGTTAGCAGCTCCTCCGGTTGACTCAAACACGGTGCTGCGCTGAATAACAGTCACTCTGAGACTCACTGTCCGCACTCTTCATAGTGTTTTTCTTACTGTAACATTTTCACCGCCATGCCGCTCCTCACTCGTTTCTTCTTTTTGCTGCACGCTCTTTGCTGCACGCTCACACCAACAAACCACACACACACACCTTTCTCTTCCTGTTTTGCCACACCTTAACCAATTAACTACTATTTTAAAAGGGCACATTTGTATGCTTTTAAAACTTTTTTTCAACTTATTTATTAAACTAGACTCTTAAACAAACTATTTTAACCTTAATGAAATATTCTTTTTAACACTTTTAATCACAGTTTCCCTGAAATGAACATATTTAAACTATTTATTTATTTATCATCTATTTTTAACAGGGTTACAAATGTAACCTCTTCAAATGTGCATGTTGCACTGACTTAGATCAATGGTGCATTCATTCATTATATTCACTTTACAGCTTAAATGTTTTAAGCAAGATTTCTGCTCATTTTCAAAACTGTGCATTCAAAATATCCCCCACATGTCTGTGTTCTCTTCAAAGTCATAATATTTTGAGCAAAAAAATCCTTTCCTACAGTCCGCTTTGTGTTGTCCTTGATGAAGTGCTTGTTTTGGTTTTTTTTTAGCAGGGCTGCTAGTGCTAGCTTTACAGCATATGATATCTCTCTGCTCTTAGACCCTCAAATCACCTTAGGAAAAACTTCCAAAAAAGAACCCCTGTAACGGGGAAAAAAGGAAAAAAACCTCAGGAAGAGCGACAGAGGTTGATGAGAGATCACTCTTCAAGGATGGACAGACGTGCAATAGATGTCGTAAATAACTGAATTACAATTATGACAAAAAGGAAAGAGAAAGAGAGGGGAGGAGAGGGGGAGAGATGCACAGCGATAATGGAAACAGACGCATGTCATATTACAATAACAATAGATGTAAATTTACTAGATGCACTGTGTACTGTAATACTGTGGGTGTTAATAAGAGTCCCATGCATATATTGATAGTGGAGGCGTGGCTCCTAATAATAGCAGTAAAAGGTTGAAAGTGGAAACTGTGTCTGCCTCCGTGACCAAAACTGGACAATGGTTCACTGTACACTGGAGCATGGTAGCTGAAGGCTCTGGCTCCCATCCTACTTTTGGAGACTTTGGGAACCACAAGTAACCCTGCAAACCCCAAATTGCTCCAGATGCTGCATCATCGGAGTGTGAGTGTGTGTGAATGATTACTGAGTAGCAGGTGGCACCTTGTACGGTAGCCTCGGCCACCAGTGTGTGAATGTGTGTGTGAATGGGTGAATGTGACATGTAGTGTTAAAGCGCTTTGAGTGGTCAATAAGACTAGAAAAGCACTATACAAGTATAGTCCATTTACCATTTACCGTTTGGTAAAGAACCATGAGCAGATAGGATGAACCATGACCTGACCATTTAGAGCTTTGTAAGTAAGGAAGAGGATTTTAAATTTAATCCTGGATTTTATGGGGAGCCAGAGCAAAGAAGCTAAAACAGGAGAAATATGGTCCCTTTTCTTGGTTCCCGTTAGAACACGAGCAGCAATGTTCTGCAGCAGTTGGAGAGAAAGAGATTTGTTGGGGCAACCAAATAATAGGGAATTACAGTAATCCAGCCTAGAGGTGACAAATGCATGTACTAATTTTTCAGCAATCTCTTTGGGACAGGATGTCTAATTTTTGCGATGTTACATAAGTGAAAGAAAGCAGTCCTAGAAGTTTGTTTTATATGGGAGGCAAAAGATAGATTTTGATAAAAAAAAAAAAAAAAACTCTGAGGTTCCTTACAGTTGTGCTAGAGGCCAAGGTAATGCCATCTAGAGAAATTACAGCTGAATTCTATGATTTCAGCTGCATTTGCATTTCAATATTGAGTTTTCAGCAGCTATTAAAATTAAAATAGCCCACTTTTTCTGTTTTTGTTTGGTTTCATACACTTTTCCTACTCCCATTGTCACATTATATGCATAATATGCTATTGATGTAACGGGTGTATGGAGGACCCAGATGCAGTACAGTACACTTCACTGACAGTTGGTAATAACTTTTATTAATACCAACACAAATGGAAAACAGGATACAGACTGAGAGTTCGTTCTTCGAGCTGTGAGCCCTAGCAAAGTCTCTGGGAATCACACGAAGCGAAGACACGAAGCTTGTACCCACTGTGGCTGGTGACGAGGAAACCCCGTAGCTCCGTGAGCCGACAACACGTGTGTGAGCGTTGTCGGGGATCGAGCAGAGAGGTGGTCGAGGGCAGGCAGGGGTTCGGTTACCGGGAAGTCCGTCCACGGAAACAACAGTACCAGCAGGGATCAGGCAGGAGAATCGTCGAAGCAGAGCAGAGAGGTCTTTACCAGGGAATCCATCAGATTTCCGGAATGCCGAAACTGAGCACGTGGTCGGGGACAGAAGGCAGGTAGGTTCACGAGGAGTCAGGCGAGGAGAGCAGGTCGGGGACAGGCAGAGTCGCCAACCGTTGATCTGTTTGGAGAGCGCTGGAAAGACATGCATGCTGCAGAGGACGATCTGGCAATGTGTGTGTGAACAGGAGTGTCTTAAATACCGGGTTGATTGCTGATGAGCTGCAGCTGTGGGAGAGCAGGCTGCAGCAGTGGGCGGGGCTTGCAGGTAGAGCAGGTCAGAGGAAGGTGAGTGGAATTTTACTGGCAGTGAGGGGGAGGAGATGCAGGAACCATGACAATTGAAGTGAAAATGAATACTCATAATAACCCTTATGTAGTCTTGACCGCTGCTATGTTTAACAGCATAGAAAACCATCCAAATTATCTTTCTTCAAACTTAAAATTCAATTTCTTTTCCTGGACTGACCCCAATATGAGAAAAATTGAAACATTGCCTTTTTTATTTCCATGAAAGCTGCAAACCATCAGGGTCAAAATCTGGTCATTTTTGACCCAGTAGTTTAAAATCATTTTCATACCACAAAAAATGAAAATTTAAATAAAAAACAAAAATTGGATGTATTTGCTGAATGTAAGTAGCAGTTAATTAAATTCGTAACACAAGTGACTTTAATTTAATTATGTTAAGTCAAAAATCAAAGTCAGCTTTATTGTTACTGCCATGTGTGTTAGACATACAGGAGTCAAAAATATGTTTCTCTCCATGCCCACACCGCAAAGAAGTACAATGACAAAATAAAAAACAATAAATATACACGTAGAATTAAATGATAAGACATTAGAAAAAAAATGTTAAACATAATGTAAATGCATATATGCCTGCCACATATTCACATATGTGCAATATGGTGCAATGTGGTGGGTGGGTCTTTTTGATCATTGGGAAATTAAAAGTAAATTAAATAAATGGTTGTTCATATATATTAAACTTTTTTCCTTGATAATTATGTCTCCAAACTGAGAGATCATACCATTTTACAGTGTACTGTGCTTGTGAAGTGTCATTCTAACATGAGTGTGTGTTACAGCCATTTGCTGTGCTGGTCTTCCTGCGAGACCATGACTACTACAGAGTGTCTGCACGCAGGTCTGAGAGACCCAGGGGACCTGCCGCCCGCAGACTGTTTCCGTGCTACAGCAGCGACCAGTTATGACAACCAATTTTCACATTTTGGATAGAAAAAAATGTTATGTCCTACATTGTTCTCAGTGTAATCCTAATTAGCTGCACATGGCACACTGTGTGGTGAATATTGAAGGTTTTGTCCATTGTACAGACTTGTTGCTTATTGGGTGCATTTACATTACAGTAACCTTCCTTTTAAGTTACATTAAAAAAATCTCACCATCTCACACCTTTACTCAGTAAAACCTTTAGCCCAACTTTTTTTTTATTGTCATATACCAGGCAGATCAGAGCCCGCATTACTGCAGACTGCACCGATCTGTCGTGGTGAAGAGGGAGCTGAGCCAAAAGGCAAAGCTCTCGATTTACTGGTCGATATCGATCGCACCCTCACCTATGATCACGAGCTTTGGGTAGTGACCAAAAGAACAAGATCGCGGGTACAAGAGCTTCCTCCGTAGGTAAATGCTATCTCTAAGGATAGGGTGAGAAGCTCGGCCATCCGGGAGGAGCTCGGAGTAGAGCCGCTGCTCCTCCGCGTTGAGAAGAGCCAGATGAGGTGGCTCAGGCATCTAATTAGGATGCCTCCCAGATTCCTCCCTGGTGAGGTGTTCAGGGCACGTCCCTCCGGTAGGAGACCCTAGGGAAGACCCAGGACATGCTGGAGAGACTATGTCTCTCAGCTGGCCTGGGAACGCCTCGGGTTCCCCCGGGGAGAGCTGGACGAAGTGGTTGGGGAGAGGGAAGTCTGGGCTTCCCTGCTTAGGCTGCTACCCCCGCAACCCCACCCGACTAAGCGGAAGAAAATGGATGGACAAATTTCCATGTATTTAATTTTACTATAAAGCAGACATAGGTGATAAAAAAAATACTGTCAGTATCAAAAATGCACAGAGAAATGCACAAATGTATTCAGAAACTGTGGCTTTAAATGAGCCATCAGGATGTCTGTAAAGTTGTGATGTCATAACTTTACTTTAGACCAAGTCATTGTGATGTCATTCTAACATTTCAGCATGGTTGTCAGCAGAAACAAACAATGAAAATGCCATTTTGATCATTATATTGACTCTTTACCACCTTCAATTACAGTTTTAATATTGTTATCTGTCACAGAGCTAAGGAAATACAAACGTATCTGTTTTACTCAAACTTCCCTGCTTCCGTTTCAAAATAAAAGCCCCATGACACTGTTAACAGAATCTGTTAACAGAATCCAACAGTTGTTGACATGAGACATTTTATTTTGAAGTATTTGCATGGCCATTCTGTTGACAATGCAAGGGCATCATGACTTCATAAACGAGTGGAATATGTGCCTCAAAATGTGGAAACACAAAACTCATAGCAGCACGCAGTCCTGCAGAAGCATCATAGCCACAACGCTGTCAGTGTGAACACCAAGAGCATGCATCAAACTGCAGTTCAGAGATGTTCACACACTGTCTCTGCATCCACAGTGCACCCGGCGTGGAAAAGGTTTTGTGCATTTGCCTTGTCTTGTAAAGTGTAGGCCTCACTATGCTTAAAAACTAGTTTCTGAGGTAAGTGTTTCAAAAGACCGCACTTAAGGTGGGCTAAAAAATGAGCTATAAGGAACGCAGTTATTCTTGGCAGTAACAAGTAATGTAATTTATTACTTTCTGATATTCAGTAACAGCATTACAATTACCTAAATGCAAATAGGTTTGTTACCCATTACTCGTTTCTCCGTGAAAAGAACAGACAACTATGCCCGTTTCACACAGCACTGCATGCATAAGCAGTGCGTCCGCAGTCAGTGAGCAGTGTGTGAGCAGTGCTGAACGGGATGTTTTTTATTTTGGCACCCATGTTATCAAGTTAAAGCATCCACACTGCCTGTCTGAGAAGTGCTGATCAGGAGCGTCTCAGCTGTGTCTCACCTGCAGCACATCGACAGAAACAGTGGCTAGACAATGTTTTATGCGTGCTGCGTGTTTATCAGCAGAAAATGGTGGGGTTTTTTAATGATTAAACTGACTCTAGACCACCTTTTACTGCAGTTTAAAAGGCTCTTACTATCATAGAGATGAGAAAATATAAATATTTTACTCAAACTTCCCTGCTTCTCTTGCGAAATAGAAGCCCTGTGTGAGGGAGGACCCAAGAGCAAACACACGGACAGGTTGAGAGAACAATTAACAAAGTGTTTAATGAAGAAAATGATGAGGAAGGGAATGGCGGTGGGGGAAGGGAGCCAGGGCTCATGAAGGCAGATGTGGCGGTGTGAAGATGATGTGAATGGAGTTGAATAGATTTGAATTGCTGTTAATGTAGCAAAGGATAAACTGTTTAATAAGAAATGACTGTCAAGTGTCTGAGAATCTGTCAGGCTGTGTAATATTTCACACTGTCAAAACTGCACTGGTGCTCAGTTTGAGGGCATGCTAAGGTTACAATAAATATTCCTATGAAAAGTTTTAAAATGGTGTGTTTTGTTGTTCCACTACTTCCTTGCATCATAGCGATAATGGGGCCGGTGTATATAGATTCTGACAGTAAATCTAACTGTGCCAAAGCAACACTAAAATAATGTTTGTGTATATATAATTAAAGCATCAATGGAGATAACAAAAACATACTGCAAAAATGACTTATCTTAGTAAGTAATGACTTTTATTATGCAGTAATTTAAAAGTAATTGAAATACTTTTTGACAGAAGTAACTAGTAATTGTAATTAATAACTAATTATCAGTAACTTGCCCAACACTGGTGAAACATCAGTTACTAAAGCTTGTTTGCAACATTCTAATTTGCATTGTCCCTATTAAATAAACTAGAAATAAACAGGGACAGTCAATCACATGTATGTATGTGGAAGGTGACTTTAGAATGAAGGCAAACAGTTTTCCGAGAAGTCATTAGTTGTGAGGACAAGCTCCCCAGGCCAGGGGATCCCCAACACATTAAGGGGCCTAACTTCCCAAGAACACAAAACAATACAGGCCCTGTAAAAAAATGTTTTTAAAAAATCAACGTTAAGCAGTGAGAACATAAAGCAACACTGGCTCAAGGTAACAGCATACAAGTTCACCACTGTACTGTACCATTTGTTAGCTGCAGGCTGTACTTGTCTAGAATAAGTTATTACCTTTTGCAGATCATAAACATTTTTACTGACTTTCACAGAAATCTTTACAATAGCTGTTGAGATATTTCAACAACAGCAAAACAAGTCAGCCTCATAGTGGTGAGGAAGGAAATGTCAGGAGACTGCCAGAGTCATTAGGACACATCATGTGGACATCATAAATGTGTGTATGAACACATTGTTCATGCCCATTCTGTAGATGTTGATATACTATTTATCACTGAATAAATAAAATCTTGCAATTCTACAATTCTACAATTTCATTTAGCAGACGCTTTTATCCAAAGCGACGTACAACACAAGCAAGAATTTAGACTTAAGGAAAAAACCCTTAGTAAGTGCAAAAAGTGCTTCAGGTGTGATTGGTCACAGGTATTGCCGTCTAGTGGCAGAAGATTTTTTTTTTTGAAACCAAAGTAATAACCAGTAGCGATCCCAGCATCTGAGATTCAACAATCTCAGTGCCACTACTTACGATGACAGTCAATATACAACATCACACAACTTTTGTCAGTGCTAGATAATCATTAAGTGCTGGGTTTTGGACCATCTGACTTAATCTACCCCAAAGGGCAAAGAGGAGAAGAGTCAGGTTAAGTGCCTAGGTGTTCTCGGAACAATTGAGTTTTCAATTGTCTCTTAAAAGTAGAAAGGGACTCAGCAGAACGCACAGAGTTTGGAAGCTTGTTCCACCATTTGGGAACAACAGAAGAGAAGAGTCTGGCTAGAGATTTAGAGCCGTGCTGGGCTGGAAACACCAGGCGTCTTTCGCATGCAGAGCGTAGTGGGCGAGAAGGAGAGTAGACCTGGATCAGGGATTCCAGGTAGGCTGGAGCAGTTCTTGTGATTGTTTTGTTAGCCAAGAGAAGTGCTTTGAATTTGATTCTGGCTGCCACTGGAAGCCAGTGAAGAGAAATTAGCAGCGGGGTGACATGTGCTCTTTTGGGCTGGTTGAAGACCAGACGTGCTGCTGCATTCTGGATCATCTGAAGAGGTTTGAATGAGCATGCAGGGAGGCCTGCCAGAAGAGAGTTGCAGTAGTCAATGCGTGAGATCACAAGAGCCTGAACCAGAAGCTGTGTGTCCTGTTGGGTCAGGAAGGGTCTGATCTTCCTGATGTTGTAGAGGGCATAACGACAAGACCGAGAAACTGAGGCCACATGAACCTTAAAGGTCAGCTGGTCATCAATCATGACACCCAGGTTTCTGGCTGAGCAACTCGCTTATGGACTCAGTTTATGGCCCGTCAGCCTAATCTGACTCCTAGTAAAATTTGGCTGGCCCCCCAACAATTTACTAAATTACATTAAACACTAATTGATTCACACTGGGAATCATTTTTGTACTTTTGGCATACATACGGTGGCAGAGTGCACAAAACAGCATCAAAATAGAGCTTGTTTATCAAAGAAGTTCCAGTAAAGGATCCCCCACACCCCAGAGAGAGGTCCTAGCTAAGACCTAAATGTCCTAAAATCCTAGGAATGTCCTCAAAACCTAGAAATGTCCTGAAATCATAGAGGTGTCCTAAAATCCTAAAAATGTCCTAAAATCATAGAAATACCCTAAAATCCCAGATGTCCTAAAATCAGAAAAAAAATCCCAAAACCCTACAAACATGCTAAAAACCTAGAAATGTTCTAAGATCCTAGAAACATTCTAAAATCATAGTAACAGCCTTAAAACGATATGTCCCAAAATCCTAGATATGTCCTAAAATCAGAGAGAAATGTCTCTGTAGAAATATGCTAAAAATCTAGAAGGGTCCTAAAATCCTAGAAACATCTAAGGGGCTGCTGTGACTGGCCCCTAGACATTTTTTACATGCTTTTCCAGATGGGGTTGCAGACACCCTTAAATTCCAGCTGAATGTTAGCATTGTGATTGCATAGTCCATTTTAATTCAGAGCTAAAGTGATGGAGTACAAGCTACGGCCATAAGACGGTTAGCCTAGCTTAGCATAAGCTAAAGGCAGTAAACATGAAAATATACCTGGATCCAATCAATTTCCCTGATTTATGCATCTCTTGTTTGTTTAATTTGTTGTGATTTAAGTGTAAGCTAAGTGATTCAACAGTCTCCTGGCCAGGGCACTGACTTTATGGCATCTCCTCTAGTTGCCTGGCAACCTCACGGTGATGACCCCAGGAGCCTCTTGGCTTTAGCTCCATTATTAGTGCACGGACATGAGAGTGGTGTGTAAACATCCATCTAATCTTTAGCTGGAAGGTAAATGAGCATTCTTGGCTATACCTAAACCACTGAATACATCCTAGCTGCCATATTTAATAAAGTAGCCCACTGTATCATTGTTTCAGGCTTTATGTTGCCTGCCATTTAGTCTTCAGTAGCCAGACCTGTCTGCATGTCATCACTAAAGCGTGCTGATACAAATTAAATTTCTCAAAAAGCTTAGTCTTTCCCATACATCAACTGGCAGCATTCAGTTGATGTTGAGTTATTCTGTTTGTAATGTTTGTTCAGTGTTTATGTAATTATTTCAGTGTGGGAGTTCAAGTTTTGGAGAACTGGGGTGGTAAAGTCTGTTACACATTCTACATTACAACCCGTCCAACACTCATTTTTAAATACATTCATAACAAAATTGTTTGATAAGGGTCCCATTTTAAATACAGCAGAATTGTGACCAACAAATCAGAAGACTTTACAGCATAAACATAAAGTTGTTGCGCTGTCTGGTGGACAAATTATGTAACAGCGGCACCGTTTGTAAATTAAACAAATTTTATTCAGTTCAGTACTTATTGGCATACATGCTGATAGCTATACATATATGTAAAGATATTGGCCTGCTTTTTTATCAGTCAGCCTTATATTATATTTAATGTTTTAAAGTAACCAACGTCTGCGAAAAGGATGCTATGTTGTTTCATATTGGCTTTTTCTGTGTATGTAGTAATTACTATTGAAACTTGTGTTCTATTGGTCTACATCAAGTCAGTCAAGTCAGTAGCTTTCCTTTCAAATTAGAACTCCAATCCTTCACTTACTTGGGAATAAATGTCACTCAGCTATACAAGGACCTTTATGATTATAATTTCAAACTGCTGTTAGAACCTACTAAGGAGGATTTGCAAAGATGGGCAGCACTACCTATTACACTCGCAGGCCGAGTAAACACGGTCAAAATGAGTATACTGCCACGTTATTCCTATTTATTTCAGATGATTCCTGCCTAGCTAACCAAATCCTGGTTTAAACAGCTGAGTAGTTGCATTACCACTTTCATTTGGAACAACTCTACCCTGAATCAAGACGGCCTGTTTAGAGAGGCCCAAATACAAGGGGGGACTGGGTTTGCCAATTTTTTTTATTTTACTATTTGGCAACCAATATTTCTAAGCTGAATTACTGGGTTTCTATGCATGAAAGTAAAGAAGGACCCATTCAGGTCTCTGTGGAACTTGCACCCAGTACAGCACCATCACCTATTCCTCTTCTAAGGCGTCCCTTGCCCCTCAGTTTAAATCTTCAAAACTTACAACCAATTGTTAAAAACTCCCTTAAGATATGGTTACAATTTAGAAAGCACTTCCGACTCAAACAGGCTCATACTTTTCTCCCATTAGTAGGCAATCACCTCATCTTAAGTGACCTGTTTGTTAATGGTACATGTACTTCATTTGAAACACTGCAGAAAAAAACACAGTATTCCAAAGAACAATTTTTTTCAGATACTTGCAGTTCACAGTTCACAATACAGGATGTTAGAGCTCCCTCGTAGAATGTCACCAAACTGGCATGGGAGAAGGATCTGGACGTCGTAGTGTCTGATGACACATGGCAACGCAGCCTAAAACGTATTCATACCACCTCTTTCTGCATTAGACATGGCCTCATTCAATTCAAAGTCGTACACACTCCTCACCTGCAAAACTGGCCAAGATATATCCTGACGCCAACTTGCCTGAGAGGTCATAGCTGTGATATTCTGTCAGGTCTCTGTTCATGGGTTTGAGTCCACTTCCTGTTTTATTTTGACATGTGTTCTTATTGTGTTTAGTGGCTGTTGTATATAAGCAGAAATATGTAAAGCCCCATAGCCTCCTAGACAATTCATTTTTGTCCTCTGTGGGGGACATGAGTCTGAGACCTCTAAGTCAAGCATAATTTATATAATCTATCCGAATGCTACTGTCCCTTTAAGACTTTAAGTGAGACAATGGGCTCTCATTTGATGGCCCAGTTGTGGGGTAGGGGCCAACACAACAAAGGCATTGTCTTTTCAAAATGGCGGGAATTTCAACTTCAACATTTTATGGCAACAAGAGAGGTAAGTCATCATTTTTTTCCCAGTGATTATGTTTCTGTCGCCAAAAATCAAGTTGTTTCTTTAAAATAAAAGTGTTGGCTTCCATTTAGTAAGATTTTCACATTGACAAATTGCATTAATATAGGTCAAATGGAAAGGTGCCGATGTTTCAACTCCTAAACAGATGTGTTTTCTTCATGTAACTGTCTTCATTTACTTTAATGTTCATGACATGGAAAGAATTTTAAAAGAAATCCACTCAAAAATGAATTCAGTATCATAAAATTACATCATTACATTTTGTATGAAGCAAGTCCCGATGTCCTCTACAAGGGACAGTTAATAAAAAATAATAAAAACTTTTTTGAAAAAAACAGTTGTTGCAAAATGTTTCTTTCTCATAAAAAAATTAAAAAATCTTTTTTTCTTCTAGGTCTCAGGAGGATATGTAACTTTTTATCTGATTATTTAATATTTATTTTAGTTTATTTATTTATTTCTAAACTTATTTATTTATTTATTTTTATTTATTTTTTATTATTTGATTTTTTTCAATTATTTGGCTAATATTTTACCAACTTTCTAATCTAATTAATCAAATTATTTAGGATTATTTAATAATTATTATCTTTATTATTGTTATTAGTGTGAGTCTTATTATTATTACCAGTATTTATTTATTTATGTTATATATGTATTTATTTTTACTTTAAGCTTCTTTGGTTTTATATCTACTCACACTGTGGCATTGATGGGAGGGGGTACTATGTCCTGTATTGTGATTGCAGATTTTTGTCTAGTTTCTGTTGTAAGCCAAAATCTATAAATACAGTACCCAAAATAAATAAATAAATAAACATGCATGAATTCAGAGAAAACTTTCATACCTCGTAAACCTTTGTGCCAGCTCTCCACTACCACACAGACCAAACACAGCTGTACCTTAAATGAAGAGTCTCAGGTGTCCCTGAAGAAGAGCAGTACCTCACTCACTGATTAGAATCACAGCACCCAACCCTGACGCCAGCCCGGCAGTGTTTCGGGCCACAGCACATCAGTGCAAACCTATCATCAGACTCCCACTGAGTGCTGCTCATCACAGGATTGAATTATTGGCCTTTTGAGCCCCACTGACATTCACAGAAACTCAGCAGGCTGACAGCCACTCACATGTCTCTTTCTCATGTCCATCTTTTAGAAGTTATTACGCATTGATGCATGTATAATGTAGGGAGCTTGATGTTGGACTGTAACATCTGACACTTTGATTCTTCTTAAAAAGAAAGGGCAAATTTAACTATTTATCTCAATTTGTGTATATGTATCTAATTAATACGTTTACTCGCAATTTTATGATACGTACTTAATTTTATGAAGTTGTTGCAACTTAAAAAAGGCAAGTGGCATTCTTTTGTTCTGTCTAAGTTTTAGCAGTTTCAGTAGACCATGTTGAACTTTGGAAATCTGCCAGTTCTTTGATTAGTATGCAACTAGCAGAATGCAGATATATCACACAGCAATGTTGCTAAGATTTAGAAAGATTGATTTAATTAAATGTATCTTTTTAAGTTGCAACTTCACAAAATTAAGTTACTATGGCTCAATTTTAAGTAAACTTAACAATGAGATTTTTTAAAAAGTAAACTCTAGTTGTCAATTTTACAGTGCACAGCCCCTGATGAGAGCTGATAAGATGAGTGCAAAAATCTTTTTATTTTAAAAAAATCCCAGACATCTCACGTGCATCAGGTGTGTTTGGTTTTGTTTTTCCATTAAAAAATCTACTTTTGATCCATAAAAGAAAAATATGTGAGAGAAATGCAAATGATGCTTTAATTATGTCAAACATGTCAGATGCATCTGTGTTGGATTTGTCTTTACACAAGAAGCTGTACAAGAATTTTTCCAAAGTCAACAAAAATTAAAACCAATAGTTATATCTACACAAGATCCATGTCCAGCCTGAGCGTGGTCACGGCTATGGTTTTGGGGATTTCCAGCTGTCTCCCCAGGGCGACCTTTAGCTGCCAGTCCCGGGCTGTTGCCAAAAGCACCCCCCGGTGAACTTGTACGACCACCTGTGCAGGAAGTGGCTGATCTTCCTCTCAAAGCCTTTGATGGTATTTAGTAAGATGTCGTAGATAAGCAGCAGCCAAGGCAGGATGCCATGTTTGAATTTACCTCCCAGCCCTTACTTGTCCGCCTCTACAAGCCAGGTTCCCAGTTGACTTTCGGCCTCTCGTAGTGTGGCTGTGTCCCTCAGTGTGCTGTTGAAGACCTGTACTGTAAAGACAGCTATACACACACTCATACGCACACAAACAACCCCCACAACAACAGTCTAACATGTCTTTACAATCTGATCTGTATGAGAAAGAAAGACTAAGCTGTAACTTCTGTGCATGCTCTTGATTTTCAGACATGGTGCTAATGTAATGTCAAGACAAGCACATGATGGGATGGCTGTATGTGATTATTATGTTTAGGCAACACAATGCACATGGCAACCAATTCCAGGATGTCAACAAACACACAAACACACATGCTGGCACATAATGTTAGGTTTAGGCAAAAGAGGCACTTTGTAAGGTGTAGAAAAAAACATCATATTCATACAGGAAGCAAACACAGGACTCCTAATGCCCCCCCTATTGTGTCCTGCTTCATTTTGTAAGCATTTATCTCTGCACAGGTGACTCTCAGATGTTGTTTTATGAATACCTTAATTTTTTTTAGCAAATACTATATTATTACAAAGGCATATACACTCTAAAACTTTTTCAACAAAAAGTGTTTTGTCAGACAAAAAATCCCATTTATTCTGTCTTGTTCCTTAATTTAATCTGGTCCAGTAGAATCTATACTGACGCTTACAGCTCCAAAGTTCATTTCCCATTTGTTATGTTTAGTTTAACAGAACTATATGTAAGATCCACGCATAGTTTTAGTTTAAAACATTTAAAAAATGAAATAACCCTATCAACAGAGTGTAAAAAAGTCACACCTCTGACATTATGTCCAAGATGCCTATGTATTGTATTGCAGAGAAATCCACTGTTAAGCAGCCAGGGATGGGCTGGCCCTTTTGTAATAATACATCCTGGCCAGAGGGGCAACAGTGGGTCACTGCAGCCTCCAGTGAGCAGCAGTAGAGGATGAAGAAGCTGAGCCGGAAAACAAAAAACAAAAAAAAAACAAAAACAAAAGTTGAGCCGTCCCCAGCATTGAGCCAGTGGATACAGCAGAAAAGTTACAGCCTCAATGACCACAGTTATGTCCATAACAAGCAGCTCCCGGAAAGAGGAACGTTCCACAGCGAAAAAAAAAAAGAAGCAATGTAAGAAAAAGCTAAACAAGAGTAAAATTTGGTTTTCCCACACTGGAGACAGCTCTTGTGGAGTAAAACGATGCAGTTTGATGTTGAACTCGCAACATTTCTTTTACATTTATCATTGGCTATTTACTGAAACATATCTTTAGTGTAACTAATGACAACACAGAGGAGATCACTCAGTATACACTACAGTAGCTGACATCTTTGACCATCATCATAACACATTTTAACTATATCATGATGATATTTTGCACATCCCATTATGTAAAAACTGTAAAGCTTTGTAGTTTCAAAACACCTGTATTGTACATACCTGCTATACTATTTTATTTTAATTATTTATGTTGTCAACTGGTTCTCCCCGTGTCTGCGTGGGTTCTCTCCGGGGTCTCCGGCTTCCTCCCACAGTCCAAAGACATGCAGCTCAGGTTGACTGGTGACTCTAAATTGTCCTTAGGTGTGACTGTGAGTGTGTATGGTTGTCTGTCTATATGTGTGTCAGCCCTGCGATGGTCTGGCGAACTGTCCAGGGTGTACCCCGCCTTCCGCCCGATGACGGCTGGGATTGGCTCCAGCCCCCCCGTGACCCTTGCGAGGACAAGCGGTTACGGAAAATGAATGAATGAATGAATGTTGTCAACTGCTGCTGTACTTAGCCTTCACATGATACGCACCAAACAACGACGGAAATTTTAAAAGCATTTGTTGTAATAAATGGCAAAAAATGAGAGGCGTTTTGTGTTGACAGTAAGTGAAATGAAGTATGCCAACCTACTGCAATTCCATCAGAATCTCAGATGGACATTGTGGCTGGAAATTACAAATAGCGCCTTTAAAACATTGATTATTCATATGCGCCTTGTGGTTGTTAATATATACCATATATTTAAATGAAGAGCATTTTCAAGCAGACACCTGAAAAGGGGAGTAGCAAATAACGGGTCACCATATTGTATTCAAATCATGATACGTATGTATGTGCGCATCATGTAAGGTGCTTCTGAATATTGTGAATTCAATTACATAATCATGCTCAAGACAAATTAGAGGCTGCTCTCTCCAACCTTCATTATAATAATAGAGCCTATTTATTGGACAGGAGTCTCAGCACCCACTGTGCTTCCAATTGGGATTCATTCACACTGACAGTCTAATTATCTTATGTGCAATCATGTCTTATGTAATGTGTGTTATTTGCAACCTTTATTCTGTCAGGAAAGACTTGCCTGATCAGACAGAATTGTCAGCTCGTTCCACTTCATTTCCATATTCAGTCTGACACTGTGTCTGCTCAAACTGATTTCTGTGGGGGGAAGGGTTACATTTTTACTATACAGTGACTAGAGCTCCTCTTTTTTCCCTGAACTGAACGTCATTTAAATCCACACAGATGCATAGCTATAATAACAGACCTGCTTCGCTGGGATTTAAATAGTAAAGCGGAGCAAAGTAAAACAAACTAAGATGACGGGTGACACTGAAAATAAATGTCAAATGTTACATACAACAGGACAACCAATTGGCATTGGCAACCAATGCAGACTGGAAAAAAAAACTCCATCCATACGGGAAATGAACTCTGGACTCCCGCCGTCCTTCAGCGTTTCATATGCACACAACTGGTTCCATCCAGCTGTGTTCTCAGGTGTTTTCACTGTTTCATGTTTACGCTCCTGGTGCCCTCCATCCATCCGCCAGTGTATGATAATAACACCCAGACCACCTCGACGCTACCCAGGTGAGGTCACTTCCTCTTTTCCTCACTTCAGTCTGGCTGGTTGACCAGATGAACTGATCCAAAAAACACAGCGTTTTACACCACATTATGTTCTTTGATCTTTGCATTCAGCAGTAAGTTATGTTGGCATGTTTTGTAACTAATAGGTCCTGCTAGTGTAGCGGTTAGAGAGTCTGAAGTATATGGTGGATTACTAATTAGCTCCAGCAAGCGCAGCAGGTAGCAGCCCTAAAGATGCATTCTGGCACCTTATATGTATTAAAAGTACAAAACCAATTCCCAGTGTGAATCACTTTATTTTCATTGTGAGTAGGAAAATGGTTTTGTGTGTGTGTGTGTGTGTGTGGGGGTCCAGCTGCCTTTAAGTAAGTTGAGCATCACTGATCTCTACTTTAAAGTGCAAACATGTGCAGCTGCTGTATGTTATGAAAGCACCTGTGTGAAGATTCACACATGGGCAATCTGGGCCCTGATCTCTTAGACTGATGAGGTCAGGTGGCTTTATCAGCCTGTCAAAGACATGTGAAACATAATGTTATTGCCTTTTAGGTTAGTTTTCAAATGTTAGAAAAAAAATCCTGTTTGGAAAAATTGGTGAGACCAAAAGAGGCTAATAAGAGGAACATGACATGAGCTCACATGTTGCTGATAAGGAGGTCAGGGCAAACAGATAGAAAGGGAAAGAGAGGGGAAGGAGTTTGACTTCAAAGGAAGCACAGCTGTTTTTTGGTGGTTTACCACAGAAAGCCTCTACACATGGCTGACTCTAGCTTATTCAAGCTGCGTCTGCTTTTTAAAACCGAAAAACAGACACTCAACTGACCTGACCTCCATAGCTATAGTTTTGCAATTAACATTTTTGTTGGCTTCTTGGCGCCGATTGTGTCACAGAGTGACCTCTAACAGCCTCTGGAGAGGACTCCTGTGCTGCGGATGCAGAGAGAGCGACAGGCAGCAGTGAAGCAGAGCACTTCTAGCTCAGAAAGAAAGGGAGCGAGGAAAGTAATGATGCTCTGAATCATGGGTCACACTGTATTTCACATTTTCATTGACACATACTGTGTATGCTAAGGTTACAATGCATTCTGGTGACTTAAGGGAAGACACCTGTGCTCTGTATGATTGACTGAGTCCTGTATATGTGTACATCAGCGTGAAATTTTTCATTAGTAATGTATGCTGACAGATGGTACCTGCAGCGACACGATACACGGACAGCATCAGTTCTAATCCCGTGTCGTCACATGTTGCCACTTTGCAGTGGACTTCTTCTTCTTCTGCATATGACGCTCTGGGTATCCTGCTGTTGACTTTCCAGGATGCTGCTTCAGGGATGTCAACAAATGCACATGGTGGGGTTACACTGCACACATTTTTTTTTTGTTTCCAACATCCAATACAGTGGAAAATTTATATATATATATATATAAATATATATATATATATATATATATATATATATATATATATATATATATATATATATATATATTTATTTTTTATGTATTTATTTTTATTTTTTATATTATTTATATATATATATATTATTTATATTTATTTATTTATATACAGTATTTTTAACAAACTATAGAAGGTAGAAGAAGGTGGAAGGTAGATTTATTATTATTTTAAACAAAGTTTAAAAAATGGATTACATTTTTCCTTGATCCTGCTACATCTGTGGAGTTGAAAATGATTTGACTAAAATCAGCAACTGTTATCAAGATTCCATCCATTCATAAAAAGTCATATTATAATATGTGTTCAAAAATATCATTCAAAAGTCATACTGTATAGTATGTTGTCCAAAATATCATGGAAATGCCATAATAAAAATTTAAAAAGTAAAAAAAAAAAGTATAATAAAAAAGTCATATTATAGTATGTATTCAAACATATCATGAAATAGTCATACTATAGTCTGTCATCCAAAATATAAAAAAATCATATTATATAGTATGTCGTCCAAAATATGATAAAAAGTTATACTATAGTCTGTAATGCAAAATATAATAAAAAAAAAGTCATGCCACTATGTGGTCCAAAATATCATGAAAAAGCCATATTATGGGGTGCCCGGAGGCTGTGTCCTCGCCGCAGAGGTCATTGACTCGACTCCAGCCTTGGTCCTTTGCTGCATGTCGCCGCCTCTCTCTCATTTCATGCTTGGTCTGTCCTGTCAATTAAAGGCATAAAAGCCCAAAAAATCATTTTAAAAAATGTCGTCCAAAATATCATGAAAAAATCATACTGTAATATGTCATCCAAAATATAATTAAAAAGTCATGCTATAATATTTCGTCCAAAATATCATTAAAAAGTCAATCTATAGTATGTTGACGAAAATATCATAAAAAAGCCAAACTATAGTATGTCGTCCAAAATATAATTAAAAAAATCATACTGTAGTATGACTTTAGAAATATCATTAAAAACTCATATTATAATATGTCGTCCAAAATATCATAAAAAAGCCATACTGTATTATGTTGTCAGTTCACTAGTCTGAAAGAGCTGGATGATGTTGCATGCTTCTGTGCACCAATCAGGACTCAGCAACATTTAACACTTTGAAACCATAGCATATTGGCTTGATTTTTTTCAAAAATATGGGAGGAAGGCAATGAGCAATAATAAAAGAAATTACCCCAAAATAAGCCACAAATCAGTTTAAAAATAAGTACAAAAAATTCACTGAAAATTTGTGAAAAAAATAAATAAAAGAAGTGGAAGAAAGTTGCAAGAAGAAAATTAAATAACAAGAAAATGATCTGAAATGTCCATTAAAATGTATCAGAATTCTTTAACATAATTGTATCAAATATAACTTTTTTTTCCCTAGACATTTTCCCTAGCTTTTTTAAAACTAATTTTCTAAAATTATTTCTATTTTCTTACAATTTTTGGAACATTTCTTGTTGCTCATTGCCTTTTTCTGTTTTTAGCTTGGGTTTTTTGGCTTAACTTTTGTCAAAATCGTGGGAAGAGGTCGTTGAGCAACAAAAGAAGAAATTACCCAAAAATGAGCAAGAAATTAGTATATTTAAACTACAAGAAAATAAACTGAATATAATACTTTCATAACTCATAATATATAAAGAGAGTAAACAAAAAAACAAGCACATGATCTTGAAAAATATGCTTAGAAATATATAATAATTCTGTAACATAATTTGATGAGATCGATCAAAGATGATCAACTTTTTTTCCCTAGCTTTTATAAATCTGATTTTCTATAATTATTTATATTTTCTTACAATTTGTGGAACATTTCTTACTAAGTGTCTCATTGCCTTTTTTTTTAAAACAAAATATCACAAATTTTCAAGGATTCAAAGGTTTAAATACTTGTGAAAGATACTGAAAACAGCACAAGAAAAATGATGCTGCTCCCAGATTCATGGGGTTGAATCAGAATCTGACGGCAGTCGACAGCTTTATTGGTCACTGACACACACACACTTTCTACTTGTTAACCTCTTGGAAATGCCTAAAGATGACTTACCTACAACTGTTACTTATTTAATCATCACGATTTTATGTGATACCAAAATACTGTTTGTACTGTTTGTTTTCTACCTGAAGCTTAATCACCACAGGTGGGGGGTGGACCATGCATCGACTGGTAGATCAAAAGCTTTGCTCTCTGGCTCCGCACCCTCTTCACCATGCTGCTCAGATACAGTGGCCGACAGACCGCCGTCAGATACTATAACAGTAGGAACACATCATCACCCGGGGCCCATCACTGGAAGCTGCATTTCCTCAGAAACCCACCCTCTCCTCTGTGCAGTCAATATTGTTCACTCAATATTTCCAAGAAACGCTTGAGCATGATATCAAGCATGAAAGTGATGCAAACGCTTCAAGGGCAAGAAAAAGAACAAAGTCTGTGACAGTAAATAATGATGATATTTATTTATTTCTGAAAAGATTCTTAACTCATGCAATGATACAGCTCTTGTAAACAAAACCACTTGAAAATATGTTATATGTGCACAGATTTCTTCTTTTTTTCTTGGTGTCAAACTCTGGAATGTACAGTTAGTAGAAGTTAAGCCATATTGTATTACAGATATTACATGAAGATCTCAGTGTATTATAGAGTCCCCTGGAGACTAGGCCTATCAGCCTCACTTAGGGGCTGGTTCAAGGCCAGCCTGAGCCAGCCCTAATTCTAAGTTTTATCAGAGAGGAAAGTCTTAAATCTACTCTTAAATGTGGAGACGATGTATGCTTTCCAGACTCCAACTGGTATATGGTTCCACACACTCTGACAAGTTGATCTAACTTAACTTAGTATGTATAACTAATATTAATTTAAGTGTACTTTATATTGTAAGTTTACTCAAAATTAAACTGTATTTACTTAAGTTTGTGAAGTTGTTGCAACTAAAAATTGACAAGTGAAATTACCTTGTTCTTTCTCAGTGTTAGCAACTTCAGTAAACCAAGTTAGTCTGACTTAATTTGCCAGACGTTAGATCTGCGAGTTCTGTTTTCAAATGTTTAAGAAAATATGAATGGAATAGAGAGAATACAGACATATAGCATAGTAAAGCTGGTTTACTGAAGTTGCTAAAACTTAGACAGATTGATTTAACTAGCAACAAGTTCACAATACTAAGTATATATAACTTCATTTCAAGTAAACTTAGCAAGTAGACACAAAGAACACATACACACATGGACAAAATTGTTGGTACCCTTCGGTTAATGAAAGAAAAACTCACAATGGTCACAGAAATAACTTGAATCTGGCAAAAGTAATAATAAATAAAAATTCTATGAAATTTAACCAATGAAGGTCAGACATTGCTTTTCAACCATGCTTCAACAGAATTATTTAAAAAAATAAACTCACGAAACAGGCTTGGACAAAAATGATGGTACCCTTAACTTAATATTTTGTTGCACAACCTTTTGAGGCAATCACTGCAATCAAACGATTCCTGTAATTGTCAATGAGACTTCTGCACCTCTCAGCAGGTATTTTGGCAAACTGCTCCAGTTGTCTCAGGTTTGAAGGGTGCCTTTTCCAGACGGCATGTTTCAGCTCCTTCCAAAGATGCTCAATAGGATTTAGGTGAGGGCTCATAGAAGGCCTCTTTAGAATAGTCCAGTGTTTTCCTCTTAGCCATTCTTGGGTGTTTTTAGCTGCGTGTTTTGGGTCATTGTCCTGTTGTAAGACCCATGACCTGCGACTGAGACCAAGCTTTCTGACACTGGCCAGCACATTTCTCTCTAGAATCCCTTGATAGTCTTGAGATTTCATTGTACCCTGCACAGATTCAAGACACCCTGTGCCAGATGCAGCAAAGCAGCCCCAGAACATAACAGAGCCTCCTCCATGTTTCACAGTAGGGACAGTGTTCTTTTCTTGATATGCTTCATTTTTGCGTCTGTGAACATAGAGCTGATGTGCCTTGTCTCATCTGTCCATAGGACATTTTCCCAAAGCTTTGTGGCTTGTCAACATGTAGTTTGGCAAATTCCAGTCTGACTTTTTTATGATTTGTTTTCAACAATGGTGTCCTCCTTGGTCGTCTCCCATTAAGTCCTTTGGCTCAAACAACGACGGATGGTGCGAGCTGACACTGATGTTCCTTGAGCTTGAAGTTCACCTTTAATCTCTTTAGAAAGTTTTTCTGGGCTCTTTGTTACCATTCTTATTATCCGTCTCTTTGATTTGTCATCAATTTTCCTCCTGCGGCCACGTCCAGGGAGGTTGGCTACAGTCCCATGGATCTTAAATTTCTGAATAATATGTGCAACTGTAGTCACAGGAACATCAAGCTGCTTGGAGATGGTCTTATAGCCTTTACCTTTAACATGCTTGTCTATAATTTTCTTTCTAATCTCCTGAGACAACTCTTTCCTTTGCTTCCTCTGGTCCATGTTGAGTGTGCTACACACCATGTAACCAAACAGCACAGTGACTACCTGTAGCCCTATATATAGGCCCACTGACTGATTACAAGATTGTAGACACCTGTGATGCTAATTAGTGGACACACCTTGGATTAACATGTCCCTTTAGTCACATTATTTTCAGTCTTTTCTAGGGGTACCATCATTTTTGTCCAGGCCTGTTTCATGAGTTTATTTTTTTAAATAATTCTGTTGAAGCATGGTTGAAAAGCAATGTCTGACTTTCATTGGTTAAATTTCATAGAATTTTTATTTATTATTAATTTTGTCAGATTCAAGTTATTTCTGTGACCATTGTGAGTTTTTCTTTCATTAACCGAAGGGTACCAACAATTTTGTCCACGTGTGTAAATTAAGACTAACAGTTATATTGATTTACAGTTCATTGACTTACATTTTCCACGGCCATCGGTTTTCGGGATTTTTTTTAAGTAAAATCAACTTGTCAGATTTTACAGTGCAAGCAGAAAAGCCTGACAAAGTCTTCACCATGAAACCACAGAAGTGATGCAATATTCAAAGGCAAAGAAAAGAACAAAGTCTGTGACAGTAAATAAAGATGATATTTATTCATTTTTGAAAAGAATCTCAGCTCATGCAAGGATACAGCTCTTGTAAACAAAATCACTTGAAAATATGTTATTTGCGCACAAATTTCTTCTTCTCTTGGTGTCAACTCTGGAATGTACAATTAGTGAAAGTGAGGCTATATTGTATTACAGACATTGCCCCCCCCCCCAGCCTCTCTGTCCAACACTGTGATCATTTCACCCGAGCTATACCATTCAAGAGCTGCATGCTAAAAGGAAGTGTGTTTCACGTTAGGCATTAACATGTTTGCTGTGCTCATTAAGATCAGATATACAGTATCAAGTTCGTCAAAACACTCAGGCGTAGGATTGGGCAGTGTCACGGTATAGCAGGGTATTAAGAAATCCCAAAGGTATATTTTTTTAATACCGTCATAAATACAGGTGCTCCTCTTTCTATTAAAGTCATTGTATGTAGTGCACAGCACGCACCACCAAAGCTCAAGCTCTGGTCTCTACTGGTGGATCAGGCAGCTGAGCTGAAAGACACAGCCACACCTAGAGGTGGAGGGAGAAGTTACATGACTGTAAACAGCTAGTGGCCAGCAGGCAGAGACCATGGGGAATAACAGCATGTTTTTGGTGAATTAAGGACTTATTTCAATGAAATGGAGCTTGTGATTGTTCGAACAGTGGACTTACTAACTATATAACTAGCAAGAAAAACCAAGATAGTTTAATTTTGTCTGTGTTGAGTTTGAATAAGCATGTTTCATGATGAGTTAATGAGGCAATTTAAGCCCCATTTGTCTTCTGTGACCAAGAAAAAGTTGGATTTAAAGGCGTACAGTTGTATTTCTCTGTTTAATAAGGAAAACAGGCAAGAAAATATTACTTTTTTTTTACATTTTGCAGGTGTTAGTGCTGCACACTTACACCATTATACACCCAATGAAATTTCAGGAAGGTATGAGGTATGACGTATTCTGTACCACCCAAGCCTACTCTGGAGTTCAGAATTTAATATCATGGACTCGGTTACACTTTGTGAGCAGACACCAGCAACAGCATGCACACACGCGGAACTGAGCCTGAGGAGCATTTTGAAGCAGAGTCACACCTTTTTAAGACATCTGTGAGACATGTAGAAAGAGATTTAAAATAAAAAAAAACAAGGAATAACAGGAATGTGTGGTACACAGTAGTAATGTGAAAACAACATTTGACTTGGAAATGAGATCTGCTGTAAATATTGTGATCAGCACTCCCTGCACAGACCAGAGGGGGTTACACTCTGTACTGGTCTCGCTTTCTTAAAAGCATCTCAACACTGAGATAAGCTGTTTATCAGCACAGAACCACATCCAACGCCTGGGGCCACCCGTTAGAGCCGACAGAGTGGCTCACATCGCACTGTGCATTAGTTGGACTCCTGCAGCCCTGAGCCTGGCTCGCAGACAGAAGGATCCACTCCAGTGGGGGTACTGAGCTGCTGAAAATGTACAGTGAGTAAGAGGTCCATTTCCTTTTCTGTTTATGAGCTGCATCCTAAAGCTCGCATGTGTAGGATTTGAACATTTTAGCCTCTGGAGACTTTCTGTGGTGGTTTTAGACAAGATTATGAGTCAGCCAGCAGCTCGGTGAAGCTTTGAGCTAAAAGCTAACACGCTCTAAAGAGATGTTTCCAAACAGCACAAATAAGTTATATATTTTTATTGAGGAGAGAACTTTTAGTTTGTTTTTCAACTGTAAAAAGTACACTCTGTATGAATAGTTGACTCAGCATATCGTCGTAATTAGAAAAACAGGGATTGTTGTGTTATTAAAAATGTTATGTGTTAATATAAATCTTTTTCACAGCAGCTGACATATTATTAGCAGTTTATTAGCAGTGATGTTAGTTTAACTTTCTTATATTCATACCAGCCTGAAAAATGCAGTATTGGTCAGGCAATATTGTGCTGAAGCTCACAGGTAGAATATTAACCATGTTCACCAGCTTAGCTTAGCATGCTAACACTTGTTGTTTACCAATAAGTGCAGCTGAGGCTGATGGGAATGCTGTTAGTTTTGCAGGTGGTTAAGGATACTGGACTTATTGGACCAATGCTCCTGTTAGATATTGGGATATTTCAATGGCTACAGTTACATGAACACCAATGATCCACTTTTATTTCGAATGTGACAATATTCTGTATCTGATGTAGGTCATGTCAATTTTTCTGAATTTAATATTTTCAGGATAAGACAAAAGATATGTCAGTATTATTCGTACTGGTAACACAGTTTAACAGGGTATTTAGAAATTCCAATAGTATGTTTTTCAATACCGTCACAACCACAGTGCAGTCTGCAGACTCTACAGGAGGAACGGACAGCTGGGTTGAAAGACGCAGTAACACCAACTATTGCATGACCGAAAAAGCTTAAAGGTGTACAGTTGTGTTTCTGTTTAATTAGGAAAGTAGGTGTGAGAATATTACTTTTCTTAACATTTTGTTTGTTTCTGTTGTGCCTTTATTAGTCCGAAAAGCTAAAAAGTAAATAGTGCACCCACTGCTGGGGAGTGTGGGGTTAGTGCGACACACTTATATTGTCATAAACCTTATACCCTAGTGAAAATTCATGGTATGATAGTATTAAATATTACATACCACCCAAGACTTGCATTTCAGCTAATTCAGTTTTACCGCAGTTTGTGACACACGGCACCTCATTTGTTTACAGCCATGTCTGTGCGTTATCATGGGTACATTGTTCAAAAAGCTTCTCGCGAACAGTTTGCAAAGTTGGGGTACAAATGCATTCAAAAAAAGCCTGAATTTCTGGTGTGAAGGAGAAACACAACTGCTTTTTAACTAATGAAACTTAAATATCAACACTTTTTTGGATTTGCGCAAATATCGCAGCTCTGAGTCCAACAAGTCCACCAATGGTAGAAAAAAAATTTCCAATTTTGATGCAAAGAAGCAAAATGATGAGCGGTTCCTGCTGTTCTTCTTTTCCATATTATGACGTTATTAATGACATGTTAGGGCATGTTAATCAGTGTATGCACAGCTGCATGTAAGCAGGACTGTTAGTGGAACATTTATTTTCATTACACATGTAGTAGGAATATTGTCTTTTTTGGAACAAGGGCAAAAACTGGACTATTTTCTGCATGTAAACATACTCATTGTTGATGGCATCATATGAAAAGAAATGAGTGATACCATTCTGGTCCATCCTCTGGGGACCATGAATATCTCTACCACATTTTTCTGCAATCCATATTATCCACACACTTATCAACAGATTTCATACTGGACCAAAGTGTTGGACTGACTCATCAGCTGACAGAGGGACAGCGACTGCTCTGGGGCAGTGTTGGGCAAGTGTGGCGAAAAAGACTCTTGGCAGGTATGGATTGCACTAATTTGCACCGAAATTGTCACATTTTTCTACATAGAAAAAACATCCACCAAGTGCATCATTGGAAGGATTATATCATTGAATAAAATCCTACACATGGGGGCTTTAACCGTTTGCTTCTCAAAGATACAGAGAATGCATGTGGATTTCATTCAGATTGCTGCTTCCATTTAACTGGACCTGTGTTCTCAGAATATGGGAAGAGACAATGACAGACATGGACAATGAGGACAGGACAACCAACAAGTGCTGTGCATGCTCGTGCGTAAACACATCACAGAGCAGAGGCTCCTCTCAGATCATGTGATTGACCCTGAATGAGAGAGGGACGCAGAGAGGAGAGGAGGAGGTAGAATGGGCTGCAGCAGGGGTCAGAGGGATGGTGGCCAGATAAAAGCAGGCTGCAGAGATAATCAGAACAAGGCTGATTATTTTCACCCTTTGAACACTGTGCTTTTTACATTGATTTCTTTCAAAAACATGGGAAGAAGGCAATTAGCAATGAAGAAATCACCCCAAATTAACGAGAAATTAGAACAAAAAGGACATGACCTGAAAAGTGCTTAGAAATTAGAAAGAAATTGAAGAAAGAAAATGAAATTCCTGAAAGAAAATGATTTAAAAAGTTTAAAAAAAAAAAAAAAAAAAAGGAAGAACAACCACAAAAAACAACCACCACCAACAAAAAAACCCAAAACAAAACAAAAAAGTCACAGGAATTACATGGAAAGGTGCTTATAATAATATAATGTTGTTACATAATTCTAACATGTAATTTGGATAATTATTTAGGAAGTTTTTCCCCTAGCTTTAAAAGAACTATTTCTAAATCGACTAATTTCTTGTAATTTGCAGAACATTTCATACCAAGTAGCCCGTAGCCTTTTTTCCCGATGTTTTTGAAAGAAATTACACCAGAGTTCAAAGGTTTAAATACGCGAAGAAAGCTGTCCGAAAGCAGCATAAGAAAAAGTGATGTCGATCAAGGTTTCAAAGGGTTAATACACATGCCAATATATTGATCATCAGCTTTGACAATGAAAGAGTGCAGCCTCTCCTTTCTCTCTCTTTGACTTTGTTTTTTGCATGTGGCTTGTGTCTGCTGTATCTGCAGACTGAGAGCATTCCCAGCATGTGAAACAAGTTTGACAAAAATAGAAGAGACCAGCATAGAAGAGGCCTTCTATATATAAGATTTGACTAGGCATGTCAGTAGACTTAAAAAATAGAGATATACAATATCATGCTGCAAAATTTCCAGACACCATCGTGGTATATATAAGTTCCCATTACAAACACTTAATATCATTTCGTTATGAACAGGCACAGTAGTGTTACCCTGGATAGGAATGCTAGAAACCATATAAAAGACAAATGATAACAGAGCTCTCTGAGGCGGCGCCGCCGCCGCCGCCGCCATGGAGTGGCACAGGCGCCGCATAGGAAAAGAAAAATCACTTTGCTGCGAGGATCAAAAGCTGTGAACTGAAATCAAACATTTCCTTAGTTTTTAAAATCGACTATTTGTGCACCATAAAAAATACGAAAACAAGCATCCCCTGCTTTATACAAAGTCAGTAGTACTGAGAGCGGACCTGGTCCCCGAGGGGCCTGAGGAACGCTGGAGTGACAGGGAGCGAGCGGGAGCGGCAGAGGTGGAAGTCCAGCGCAGTAGTTTGAAGTAAGGCCTCAGTTGTTGCTTTTTTGTATTGGCAAAATAAAATATAAAGAAAAGAATAAAAGAGAAACATATACATCTGTAACTTAATTACATCTAGCTTGAACATTTTTTATATGTGCAAAATGTAAATCTTACAAATACGGGGAGAGTTTCTTTTCGTGGATCGCTGAAAAAGGATTGTGCTCGAGGTGGTTGGTGTGATTCCCCACCGGCTCTCCATCCGCTCAGCCATCAGCCCGTCACCACCCGTCTGCTCTCTGATTGGTCCACAAGCCGGCAGCTGGCCTTGAGGCTTGCTGTTGATTCAAACGTGGGCTTCACGTTGAGTGGACGACCCGCTTCAGTTTCTCTATCTCCATCTGCCAGGACAGAGAAACACAACACACACTCAGTACGGAGACTTCTGCATGTTTACATGATGTTACAAAAAGTCCAATTACTGTGTCAGTGCGACTGCAACTGGACTTTTATCCCTAAGGGACTGTTTGACGCATTTACGAGCTTTTCATTCTTCTTTTTTTTATATATTTTTGGCTGTGCTCATGCATATGGCATACATTTTGGCAAGGTTGTGTGTTTTTGTTTAAACTGAGAATTTCCAGTTCAGCTCCTACAATAAGTCTAAAATACATTGTGAAAACTAAATTGTTAAATTCAGACTGTTAAGGTCAAAAATTATTTGACATTTTTGATCCCACAGCCATCAAAGCATAAAAACATGCATTGCATTATTTCTGGCTGACATTATGGGCTGTTGACTTGGAATTTCACTATTTTCCACCTGTCTTTTTTTTTTTTTAACCATATTTGACATTTGGAGAAAATACATGCTTTTTCCACAAGATGCACTGTCAAAATCAATTTGACTGCAAATCACAGTCATCAAGCAAATCACTGGCTGTGATCATCATCATAAAAAACAACAACATAAAACTACTTTGCATGAGATATATTAAAAAAAAATAATTCATTTTTGATGTTTTTCTCTCATGCAAAAGCATAGTGGCATCATGACAAAAACCTGGCATTTAAAGGGTTAACATTCTGTAAATTAATGAATATTTGATATGATTAGGAAGGATGTTGGTTTAAAAAAATAACTCAATGAAAGCTGAAAATTATATTAATGTATATCATTTTTTAAAGCCATTTTGAAAAGCACCTTTTGTGGTATTTTATGTGGTATTTGAGTATTTGAAACACTGCACAAAAAATAATAATGTTTAAAAATCAATGTTGCTGTTAATCATTGACATATCCCAGACTGTAATAATAAAAAAATATCTATTTATCTGGTAGTATATTAAAAATAATTAATTTTTCGTGTTATTTTAATCTAAAAACAAGTTGGATTCATTACAAAAATCTGGCATTTAAAGCGTTAAAAGTCTGAAAATATAGTATTTGATATTTATGATAGGACTGATGTTGGTTCAAGAATAATACAATGACAGTAGAAAATCATATTAATGTATAATATTTTTAAAGCTTAATTTTTGAAAGCACAGCTCGCAGAGCGAGTGTGTGTAATATTCAAGCGGGCCCTGAGGGTCAGAATACATATAAACATGTTCGTCAGACTAAATTTGTAATAACAAATTTTTCGAAGTTGGACTATCACACCTAAGCAATTCGGTTGGGGGTTAATTTAGTCTTTGATGTATACGCCTCAACCTGAACAGGTCAAGGAGTTCTGAGCATGCATGATAGTCAGCATGCCAAAAAGCTGTGGAAAAACAAAAGAAGACTGTATTACAATAATTCCCAGTATGAATCACTTTATTTTTATTGTGAATAAGAATTTATTTGGAGGGGGGGGGCTACTGGGAGTCAGATTTGGCCCATGGACATTAAGTTGAGTATCACTGAATTGGGCCTTATGAACTTTACACCTAGCACCGAGCCGCATCTACAATTAATTCAGGTTCCAGCTTTCAGATTATGTACATCACATTTGTGTAGCATATACTGTTGACCTGCTATTTCTCCCTAAAGATGCCATGTCCTCTCCAAAAAGACAAAAATAGGTCTACGTGGGTCTCAGAGGGTTAACTTAACCCTTGGATGGAGAGCACATGGAACAGAGGCTACACTGCCTGTATTTTCCTATTTAAATACATCACAAGACACAGCCAGAGTTGATGCCCTGAAGCTGTGAACAGAAAAGCTGTACCTATTTACAAGCAGTTCCTCTCTGCGGACCACTTGGTCTGATCCCTCTGTTTTTCACCATGCAGGTGTCAGAGCACAGTATCCGTGTCTTCAGCCACCTGTCCATCATCCTCATCACTGAGCTGCCTGTAGCTCCCATGGCTACAGGCTGCAGGTCAGCAGTTAGAAAACCTGTGTATGTCCCTGTCTGTTATGCCGTGTGTTAACTGTGTACATGCCTGTCAGTGTGCTCGTTCTGTTATCGATTAGTATTTGGCTAAACTAATGAGAGTAATGAATGTAGACAGCCCAGCATGTGTTGCTGTGGAGATCGATGTTACCTGCAGAGCCACACGCTTTAGCCTTTCCTCATCCAGCTCTCCTCGGAGCTCCGCTATCTCTTTCCTGAAGAGAAACACACAAACACACACTCATTAACAAGAGTATACTCCAAACTCTTGATTTAACAACTGTCCCTTCTTTGGAGATTAATAAACATTTAAACACAACTTCTCAGAATGGCACTGTTGATGCCACTACTGCTCCTTTAGCAAGGCTCCTGTCAAACCAAAGGCCTCTTTTACACTGCCTGTTCAGGACAGGAATTTTGTGCCGTTACATTATGTGTAATTTTGTGTGCAATGTATTATGTGTGAGACGTGTTATGCATTCGATGAGTTAAACTGTGACGTATTAGATGTGCAACCTGTTTTGCATGCTGTACCTGAAATGCATAATTTCAGGTCCACTTTTCAAAAAAATTGTCAGCATATTGCGTTATTTTTAGGCATTTTCTTTTTTTTTTTAACATAATAACATTTTTTTAAAGGGTTTGTCAAATTTAAAAATTAGTACAGATAATAGACGCTGGGTGGTGTTAGCTGTGTGATGCTGCCAGTTATCACTGTCACTGTGTGTGTCACTGTCCCAGGCACAGCAGTCTTATGGTAACCAGAGAGAGAGAGACAGAGGGACTGAGCGGATCAATACACTGATCGCAGCTCTACAATAACATGAGATATTACTGGTTTCAAATACTCAAATTTGCTGTAAAGGTGCTATGATTGGACAAAATGCCAAGGTCACGTAAACATAACAAGGATTGGCTTAATTTACATTTACTGTTGCGATCACAACACTGCTAAATCCTGGTGGGTCTGCCTAACAAAACCAAAAGTCAGTGCAATTCTAAGTATTATCATGAAACACTACATCTTAAATAACTGAGCTAAATCCATGGTTAACAATCACTGTGCCACATTAAATGTTTGTTTCGAATGAGATCTTCATATTTGTTCCAACCAGACGAAATAAATGTTAAGGAACAGTCAGACCTACATACAACATAATATGATACACGGTGATAAAGGAGAGCATTATGTCACCAATTTCACACAATTAGATATGTGGGAAATATGGAAAATAGCTGCCAGCAATGTAAATGCCTGACAGGATGTAAAACTGTTAGCAATTCAGAGGGACTGGAGTATTAACACAACACAAATTATCATAATGTAATCTTTTAAAGATACATTATGAAAGCATACTGGCACATTTTTACTGTTTTCCTTTTCTGCTGTTCCTTCTATCATACTGACACTCTGTTCTCAAGATGTTCTCATGTTATTACATTTGCTGGGCCTTGAGCAGCTCCACAGACAGCAGCAGCTCCTTCATCTGGCTCCTGAGCTCCTCTAGTTGTGAGCTGGGCTCCTCAGGCTCCAGCTGGGCCCTGCTGCCCTGTGACATGCTGTCTGAACTCGGGGCTGCTGCAGGGCTCGGCTTGGCCTCGGTGCTGGCTGCGGCGGGCCTGTTGAGTGACAGTGACTGGGATAAGGTGTTTGTGGAAGGCTGTGAAGATAAAAAGAGGGAGAAAAACAGAAGATGGAGTAAGACAGACAGGTTCTGCAAATAGAATTACAGAGATAAAATTCACAAGACTAAAATAATTATTTTTTATAAAATTCTAAAATAAAAAATAAATAAGCCACAAGAAAAATCAAACATGGACGTTTTGTTAAGAAAATGGATGCTTCACACACATCTTCCCCCAACAGCACAAAAGATCTCTACAATCAACACAGTGTCAAGATCAGTGTCACCTATTCAGTATCCGACCCCTTCTGTTCCAGAGATATGAGTAGATGAGACATGAGTCATGGCCAGATAGGAGTTTTTACAGAACATCATCATCAATGATATTTGACCTTTTAGATATAAAATGCCAACCCGTCATCATTATGTCCTAATAAACATTTGTGTAAAATCTTGCCATAATAAACATATGAATTCATGAGTCCTAACCAAAACCATGTTTTGTCACATCACAGTGACCTTGACCTTTGACCACCAATTTGAATCAGTTCATTCTTGAGTCGAAATGGACATTAGTACCAAAGTTGAGGGAAATCCCTGAAAGCCACCAAATTCTTATCAATTAATTGTGAGCGCAGTGGCCGTTTGTGCCAAATTTGAAGAAATTCCCTCAGGTTGTTCTTGAGATATCATGTCCACAAGAATGAGACAATGGAGGTTATGGTGTATTTGACTTTTGACTGCCAACATTTCATCAGTTATGTGAAGAAATTCCCTTGGGTTGTTTTTGAGACAGTGTTCACAAGAATGAGACACACAAGGTCACAGTGATCATGACCTTTGCACTGTGACTACCAAAATCTGATCAGTTCATTGGGGAGTGCAAGTGGACATTTGTGCTAAATTTGAAGAATTCTGCTCAAGGCATTCTTGAGATGCTGCCTTCACAGGAACAGGATAGACGAGGTACGTGTGGACTTAAAGACAACCGGATGGACGACCTGAAAACCTAACGCCTCCTGCCTAACAATCACTGGCGGAGAGCCAGAAAAGACCAAAGTTTTTCTTCTGAATCAGGCTGCAAGTCTTTGTGGGAGCATCTGCATTTGTAATGTTTCTTCACACACATATTTCGGGTTTTCCATTAATTTGCCAGCTGTCTGAAACTATAGTATTTCATTGTAGCTGTCTTTGTTATTATCTTAACACCTACTGCAAGTCAAGCTGTCCTGATAGAAGACTGCAGTAAGTAAGGAAAAGGATACTCTGTGTCCATGTCAATTTACTTCAATAATATAGACAAAATAGACAACATATTGTCTCTGTGCTGTTTTTAATTGAATATGGGTCAAAAAGAATTCGTAAAATCATGGCAGTCTGTTCTTTTTTTACACAGCTTCCAAACTTCTTGGGAATTGAGGTTCTACTTGATCCGAGGTATTTTCTTTGACAATTCCACGGTGATAACATACTCATATTCAACAATAAGGCTTTCAATCGCTGATTTCAAAATTTGATCAAACTGAATTCTGAGGTGACTGAGCACCATATGACAAATTCAGAACCTGTAAGAAATCTAACATTGTAAACTTTTAGTGTTGAGTCTGTTGAGTCACTTTCCGCCTCTACTGTTGATTATGTAACAGGATTAAGAATACATTTAAATTAGGTTTATATAATGACTGATAAATCTACCTTGTACCTTGTAGCTTATCTACTACATTTTCTTAAAATCTAGCTCCTGTCATCCTCTTTTCTCAGGGTTAGAATAAACGGACATAGTCCAGGCTGACTGAGTGCTCCAAGCTAGGCTTTATTCTGACTGCACTGTGTGTGTGTGTGTGTGTGTGTGTGTGTGTGTGTGTCTCTCTTTAGAACAATAGGGTGGTCTTATGCAGTGTACCCCCCGCTGATCAGCCCTGTCTAATTAGACTTGGTTGACCGTGACCAATCCAGACTAGACAGCATCTAAAGCAATTAATGAAACACTGAACAGGAAGTCTGAACAGCGGGTTGTAGTCTTCTGTCTTTGTCTCTCTCCCTCCCTCCATGATTACTTAACCTCACAAACATACACACAGTGCGGAGAACTGTTTGACTGTGTGGAAGGTGCCAATTAACCAGCTCGTGTTTGTCAAGACAACTTTGTGAGGTTATTTGTAGATAAGAGCCCTGAGATGGATAGCTTGAAGGTAAGCTTGTATGAGGCACTTATCCATAGTTTGTTACTTACAGTAACCAAAAATGTAAATGTAAATTTTCATGGATGAAATTTTAAACTTTTACATGACTTTTGAAGGACCCCTAAAACTTTTTTTTCTTGCCCCACTTGGCCGCTGTTATTCAGACATATCAGATTGGAATTTCATTCAAATATAATTCTAGTTTATGGGCAAATATGAGGAGAAAGACGGAAATCAGGGAGAAAATGACGAAAAATATGTGATGTAAACAAAAAGTCACATCGAAGCAAATGACCTTAAGTTGACTGCTTTAGAAATTAAATCTGCCTTTATGCTACATTTTGTAGGTTATAAACAGAGACTATAGTCTCTAAAATAAATAGCAATTTTTTATTTTTTCTTCTATTTTTACAGGCCTGGACTACATAATTGTGAAATTCCATTACAGATTTTTCATGATCCTGGGGATTCCTGAAAGTAGCAAGTGTGCAGGAAGGTTTCTGTTGCTTAGCAACAGTCCAGTCACAGTCTAGTTTAGGAACACTTTGTGTTGGTGGGATCAAACAAATGACTAAATAAAAAACAGATCATAACATCTTGTAGCTTTTTAACGGAAGAGAATAAATAAACTCCCAAACCACTTTTTTCAGTCAAAAAGCAAAGCATACATCTAAGTATTACATTCTACATATTTTTACGAGTAAAGGTTGAAACCTGTTACTGCAACTGAATTTTGCTATTGGCTAGTCCTAGTAGCAGGAGTCTGAGCCCCCTGTCCCCGCCCCGTCACCAACCTCCCACCGCAGGGGGAAAGAACAGTGTTGTGGATCATGAGGCAGCATGGCTGAGTGACTGGGTGTGTCTTAGCCCCCTCCCAGTCCCGCCCATTTTTGAGAGGAGGAGGCACTCAAGCCAAAAGTGCGGGATTTACTTCCTCTTTAACTGATAAATTCTTCTTGTAGAACTGATGTAAAAAAAGCAGTATCACACTTGAGTCTTGCTGTTGTACTGAGAATCAGCCCGACTGTTATGAGCCTGAGGCCTGGCGCCTTAAACTGCATCACAGCCATGCTGAAATTCCCTACAACAGCACTCCCCCTGGTGTGATGCTGCTTAACCATGCCGTTTGCAGTGTTTGCATTCTGCATGTATCATGTATTGGTGAATATTGATGGTGGAAGTTACCTTTCTGGTTTCTGTTAGCTTTGGTTTGGCAGCATCCTCTTCATCAGTCTTGAAGGCTTTCTCCACACTCACTTCCTTGTTGGGCTGTGAGAGAAGAGATTTATAAATTGACTGATTTACAATATTTCTTGTGTTAAGTTTAAAGCCTCCTGTATGCTGACTAATGAAGGGAACCCCAACATGATAATATTCCAAAAACATGTAGAGAAGTCCATATCTCTAATGTCTGACTGTTAGTGTCACACAATCATCTGGTGGAGTGCAGCTCACTGTTGCCTTGACATCAGGGAGCGCTCTGTGAAGGTGAAGGCTGGTGCTGGGACCTGTGTGAGGAGGGCAGCTCGTGTGTGTGTGTGTGTGTGTGTGTGTGTGTGTGTGTGTGTGTGTGTAAATTACAGCGAGCGTGACAGAGGGAGAATGAGTGAGACGAGGTGACAGCTTTCAGAAAGCTGAAGGATATCATTTCAGGTAAGAGTGAGAAAAGAAATAAGGGCTGAGAGGCTGGAAAGTTTTTGATGACAGCCTAATATACAGCCTATAACTTCAATCTGAAAATAAATTCAGCAGCATAAATTATGACAAAGATGTAGACTCCTTACGCTGGCTTTTAACCCATTAATGTCCTTATACTACATTCAGTATGTTAGGTAAAAGCCCAATAAATATTTTTCTGTTAGAGATAGGAACTTGAACTTTTCTGTGTTAAGTGTCAAGACATGTGGCTACACATGTCAAAATCAAAATTTTCAACATCTGGAATTTATCAGGCCTTGATTGATAGACAAAGTTGAAAGACAAAAAAAAATCACAAAAATAACTTAAGCACTAATTTTCTATGCTTATTATACATACACTGAAACAAATTATTGAAATTCAAGTCGTTCTGAGTCCAGTGGTACCAAAAATGTGATATAGGTCCTTAGAGTTTTTGAGATACAGCCATTTCTGTAACATGCTATTTAGTTACATAGGGTTAGTCATTTTATCACTTTTCCTATAAACCCTGGTGGAAATAAAGGTTCACATGAGAGCATGTTCAAAAAAATTCATGCACTTAATAGCCAGATAGACTGAAGTACAAATTAATTATAAAACAGATTTTCCAATGTGTTGTTATGGAGAAATTATGAGGAATATGGTTCATGGATACATACCTTTGTTTGAAAACACATCCAAAACAATAAGTTATCAGATCTTAATCATTTTTCATACACTCACATTGTCCAGATTATTATAATACAGATTTAAAAAGAAAAATGATAATTCATTGATGAGAATTGTGTACAGTATAGAGCGAATTTATATTGTATTTGTACAGGGTTTTAAATGGGAATTAAATATCTGTTTAGACTCAAGTCTTCCACCCCTACTTAATATCACTCACTCACTCACTCACACACTCACACACTCACTCACTCACTCACACACTCACACACTCACACACACACACATACACACACACACACACACACACACAGAATGAAACCCAAAGTCAGTCGCTTGTTGAAAAACATTTTTGGTCTCTGAAATGCAGCTGCAGGTGCAGCATCAACTGTTAACATGTTGATCAGCTCAAAAACTGAATCTTTTTTGAAAATTTGTCCTACCTACAGTATCTTACAGCACCTTTCTGCGTGTCTCTCATCAAGACTGGACAAGGCCAGAACAGAACTGGCACAAACCTGATATGTTTGCTACATCAGACCAAAGATGTTAGTCAACAAGCTTCTGACTTTGGGTTTCATTTATGTGTGTGTGTGTATAAGAGAGAGAGAGAGAGAGAGAGTGAGTGAGTGGTATTAAGTAGGGGTGGAAGACTACGGCCCAAACAGATACTTTATTCCCATTTAAAACCCCATAGAAATACATTATAAAATACCTCTATACTGTGTAAAATGACAAATTGGAGCATGAAAAATCAATGAATTATCATTTATTTTGCGGGAAGAGTTGCCAATTCAGACTAAAATGACTGAAAAGTACCTAAGTGATGGATATTCTGCTTGCATTTATATGATTGTGGCTTTTTCCAGACTTATTTATTCATGTATTTGTTAGACTAAAAGAACTAAGAGGACTTGTAGAACACAGCAGCTCACAAATCAACTCGCAGCTCACACACAGGCGGTGAACAGGAATGATGCTAATATACGTATAATGTAATGCTACGACCTTGAAGGTAAGTAAGTGTAACTGAAGCTTCGGCTCCTTCAGCAGACACGGCCCCAGCATCTCAGAGCAGAGAGCACTGCTCAGTTTTCGTAACTGCTGAAACCGAACTTTACATACTTGTAATCAGCCCAATTTGGCTGAGTGGTTAATGGCACATTTTTTGTGATGTAACAGACTTATTGCACATATCTTTAATTTACCAGACTTTAAGTTCCAACTACACTATCATCTGTGTGTGAGTATGCTGAGTGTGTGTGCACGCTCACCGAATGTCCTCCACTAAACTGGGCGGGCAGCCTCCTGCCAGGCATCTTTGGTCTGTTAGCAGTGGGGTGAGAGAGCTTCTCCGAGGTAGACGACAGCTCATCAAAACTCATCAGGTCTGCTAAAGAGACGAGGGAGGCAGAGGGAGAGAAAATATGAGGGAAAAGAAGAGAGGAAAAGATTTTTAAGAGCAACATTGAGCCATGACTAATTAAACACCCACAGGTGAACTGACAAAAAATAATTTCATTCACTGGGCACAGGTTCAATTCCTGTCAGCTGATGATATCAACAGACAGAGCAGCACAAAGTTAACTCTTTAAAACGGGGATAGTCAACTTGCTTTGCTTGGGGGGCAACTTTTTCAAAATGACTTGCACTTCTAGCACTTTAGGACATTTCTCTGATTTGAAGGAGATTTCTAGGATTTCAGGATATTTTTTAGAATGTAATAATGTTTCTAGGGTTTCAGGACATTTCTAGCATTTTAGGACAATTCTAGCACTTTTTGGTCAATTCCAGGACCTGACATCATTTCTGGCATTTTGGGATTTTTGCAATATCTAGGATTTAGGCCATTTTTAGCATTTCCGAACAATTCTAGGACTTTAGGACATTTCTACAATTTTAGGAGATATGTAGGATTTTAGGGCATTTCTAGGATTTTAGTATAATACTCAGACTCAAGGACATTTCCAGGATTTTAGAACATTTCTAGAATTTAAAAAAAAAAAAAGGTTTTTCCACTCATAGAGAGGAGGTCTTGCTGGCTAATGTAAGGGTTACACGAGGCAGAGATGTCTCCTCATTTGCACATCAGTGTGCTGCACACATGACATTCCTCTGTGTTCCTGTGTTCTGCTGTGCTGTAGCGCATGATCATTATCAGTGTTCAAAGCACTTTAACTATCTTGCTTGGCTTCAAAAGCTATGAAATCTGCACACATGCAGTGTGGATGTTCCTTCACTAATGATCAAGTGGGTTATCTTCAAGCACAGGAAATGTCAAGGTTTTTGGTTGTTTTATGGTTCATCATAACCTAAAACTTGTGGATGAACAATGTTGCTTTAAGATCAAGCATTAGGGCTGGGAAAAAAAATATTCATCAATGCATTGCAATATGTTTTTTGCCAATTCAATATCGACTCATAAAACCCTGACATCGATTATTTCTGTTGTAATGACGCCTTACTGATTGACGTTGTTCAGAGGGCCCGCTTGACCCCCAAACAATGTCTGTTGTTTATTCATTAAAATGGCCATAGTGGTGCAAGGTAGCAATGTGTTAAAATCAGCGCCGAAACATTAACAGCCGACGTTTGGATCCATGAAGTCGAAGTGGTTACGTCACCTGTGAGCCTCATGAGTCAGTGTTAAAACACTGCAACAATACGACAAACCTACGTAACCATTTGAGCCGACACTGCACAGATGTTTTGCAACCTGTTGCTAACGTTAAAGCTGTGGATCACACACAAATGCAAGTTGACAAGTCCTGCATAAATGTTTATTACGTTTGTTAAGCTTGGCTCAGGCAAAAATGTGCACTTTTCTGTACTTTAAATTAATTTTAGTTTTAATTTTTATCTAATAAAGAATAATATAATGGTAAAAGAAGTTTTGGTGTCAGTTTGTTCTAAATCAATACAGATAATGCACACTTTATTTAACAATTATCAGAAGGTATTCTGATGAATTATCTGGGTATTTCTGACATCAACACACATAACTCAATCAATATCGAAGCAGCTGGATCAATATCTAATGGAATCGAAATCGAATCACATCGTGACCTAAAGAATCGAAACTGAACTGAATTGTGAGGTTCTTGACAATACCCAGCCCTACCAAGCATTATTAAAGCTATTTAGTATCTGAGGAAGTACTTTGTGAACAGACTGCATTATATTGCACTTATTCTCAGACCACATCCACACTGTTACGATTTCTAACCATCCCTGTACACACAAGAGTCTTAGCCTCATTTCAGAATTCATCTCATCCATACTAACAAAACGAGAAAGTCAAGGTCATGTGACCTCTGACCACCCAAACCTAATCAGTTCACCACTGAATCCAAGTGGATGTTTGTGCCAAATTTAATGAAATTCCTTCAAGGTGTTTCCCAGATATTGCGATCAAGTAAATGTGAGTGATGCAAGTTCAACTTGACCATGACCTATGGCCACCAAAATCTATTCAGTTCATCACTTTGTCTTAGTGATCATTTGTGCCATATTTTAAGAAAATCGCCTGAGGTGTTCTTGAGATATCCCATTCACAAAACTGACACAGACAAGGTGACGAGGTAAAAGTGATTGGAATGAGTGAATGAATGTAAACAGAATTTCAGTTAGCAAGAGAAGCTCAGCAAAACAAGGTTGGAGAAAGTGCTGAGTTTGCATCAACAGAGTAGAAATGTGAGCAGATCAGTAAACAGGTGTTCTGTCAGAAATTGATCTGATTTACTTATTTCAACATTTAGGAATGAGTGGATGGAGAGAACAAGAGAATGTATGACATAAAGTTTGTTTACGACTGTGTGCATTTGAGCACAACAAAGTTAAACAGGACAGAATGAGTCATTCCCACTTTATTACACAAAAGTGAAAACTGTTAGCACCTCTTGTGTAACAGCACTTCGCAGCTCCACAGTGGTAAACTGCTGCAGTTAGAGAGCACTGCCTGTGATTGAACTTTCATGTTCCACAGCCATGTGTGTCAGACTGTCTTCTAAAGCGCAGTATGGAGTTTTAGCAGCTCTTTATCACCTTTGAACGCAATCTGTCACACACAGAAAACTCTCCAGTGAACTAGTTTTAGGTCAGCTCTGTTTAGATCCTCTCAAGTCTTTTCTTTGGATCTTTCTGCCTTTCAATTTGCTCCCCTGTTTATCATCAAAAGCTTCTCATCCACGAACAAACGTCAAAACATCAACCTCTGGGGTGCCGGATAGTTCTGCTAGTAAAGCACATGCCCGATGTTCAGAGGCTATGTGTCCTTGCCGCACTCTCTCACCCCCTTTTCTGCCATATCTCCTGCTGTCCTATCAAATAAAGGCCACCGGCTAAAAGCCCCCCAAATATCTTTGAATCTTTAAATGTAAACCTGTAAACCAGTGACACTCAACTTATGGTCTAAGGGACAAATCTGGCCCCTGGTAGAGTGCCAGGTGGCCCTTAATGTTCAAAAATCCTAGAAATGTCTTAAAATCCTAGACACATCCTGAAATCTTAGAAATATCCTACAAATCCTAGAAATGTGATGGATATTCTGAAATGTCCTGAAATCTGAGAGACACCCTCAAACCGTAAAAATGTCCTGAAATCCAAGAAACATCTTAAAATTTTAGAAATATCATAAGTGTCCTAAAAAATCTTGAATTGTCCTGAATACCAGATACATCCTAAAATTTTAGAAATGTCCTAAATATCCTATAATCCTCGAAACATCCTAAAATCTCAGAAATGTCTAAAAATCCCAGTAACATCCTAAAATCCTAGAAACGCATCCGGGGCTGTCCCCTGGCAAAGCCAGTTGAGTACCCCTGCTTTAAACTGTGATTTTTGCTGTTCCTGCTCTCAGTCCCCTCACCATCTCCTGTCTGCTGTGATTTCCTTCACAATGACACTGAGCTCTGCTTTACTCATTCAAGGCGATGTCAGTTAAAGCTCAGCATATCTGCCTCACCTCTTTCACCATTTTATTCAAGGCAAAAAAATAAATAACACCTGAGATCTGTAAAACCTGGCAGCTGCAAATGAATTCGCAATGCTGATGTAAGGGAAATGTTGGTGGGAAAAGTTAATGAGGAATGAGGGTGCGAACCCAATTAAACACAGTCACACCGAATTTCATTCTTAAATTCAACATTTTTAGATTTCCTTATATATGCATCAATTACTTTTCCAGATATTTGTTAGTTACATTTTGAAATGATCCTTAATCCAAGTGTAATAAAACCTTTGTGTTTCAAAAGAACTAGTACTTTATCAATACAACCGTTCAACAAGCAAAAACATGTAAACATGAGAACAATATGTCAATCAGTTCTGTCCCTGGTCTCCCATCCAACACTGCAGAGCTTTACATTAACCGGTTACCTCGGCACACGGCAATCCGTCTCAAGGACTGTTTCCACTGTCACTTTTGGCCAAGCTGAGTCAAACCGGCATCAATCAGTGAGGCAACGTGAGGCAGCATGAGGCGAAATGAGGTGGCAACGTGAGGCGACATGAGGCGAAATGAGGTGGCAACGTGTGGCAACGTGAAGCGGCGTGAGGTGACGTGAGGAGGCGCATCATGTTATTCCACAAGAATACAAACTTTTCAAGTATCTCAAGAACTGCTTTATTAGTGAATGCCGCCATGTTCACCCTGCAAAAAGAGCGCCAACCACAACAACACTTCCTGTTCCTTCACAATAAAAGTCCCGACTTTCTCCCAGTACACAATAACACATATGCGTCCCCACAGGGCGATAACTGATTACATTACAGTGCAAGAATAATAGTACCTATAATTTAACAAAGTCGCTCTTTGTATTTACCTGTTGCTTTGCCTGCATGCCCTAAAACTTTAGCTGTGCATAACACACCACTGTCTTTATCTCTGTATTTCACAATTTGTCCCGTTCTCAGACTGACATCTGCTCCCTGCTCTAAAACTTGTGAGTCTCTGTGTGGTCATTTGTGTGATGTCCTGTGTCATTCTGCCCCCTTGTGGGCATTTCTGTGGGCTCTGTTTGCCTCCCTTGTTGGAGGCACTCCTTTAATGTTTAACACCTGGATCCACAACAGGCATATCAATTCAGACTCCTTTCTCTAGCATTTAAACCTCTGAAACCTGAAAAAAATGGTTTGATTTCTTTCGAAAACAGAAAAAGAACATTTAGAGCAACTTGGCAAGAAATGTCCTACAAACTGAGCTTCATTCTTTTAACTGCATTTTACTTTTTCATTTTTCAGAATTGTATTTTGGTACTTGCACCCCAATCAGTTCAGGTATGCAGAGATATTAAATATTTGTGCGCAAACACTCTTAATGTTTTTCATTTTGGTTCTGTCAGTAGGGAGGCGGGCGAGGAGCTTCATGGGTTTCTATTCTGTAAATCTTTTAATTTTGGAAACAATTTTGCTTAAGCTTGAAAAGTGCTTTATAAAGTTTATTATTATAATAATTATTAATAATAATAAAATAATTGAGCCTGAACCATAGGGGGGCACCAAAACTACCTAATATGTTTATATGGGCCTTAGAGATGAGTGTGTGAGCTGTCATACACAGAGGTGCATGTTGTGACAGCAAACATGATTTAGGAAGCATATTTATTGGCTGCTTGTGGCCAAAAATCACAAAAGTTCAAAGTGAAATGAGGATTCACTGTACATACCCACTTCTGAGGACTTCTCCCCCCAGTCCCCAGACAGCGTTTTGGGTTTGGTGGACAATAACGGTTCAAAGTCGGACTTTGGTCGTGTGGAAGGCACCTCTCCATTGTGCCTGCAGATATGAGGGAAAATGGAGAAGAAAGAGAAGAAAATTTAGAAAATATGCAAGAAATAACAGGAAATGAATGGACTTGTCCTTTGTGCACTGCAAATGCCATGTCAGCAGTCACTATTCACTACTGTCCTGTTTTAATAGAACCCTATTTCATGAGAATACGTATGGACAGAGAATGGTGCTAGTTTATAAAGGGCAGTGGCGTTCATATGGACAGACAGAGTAACAGATGCTGGAATGAGAGATAAATAGACACGGAAATGAATGAGTGGACTTACTTTAGGTTTGGCGAGGGAGCGAGAGGCTTGTCTGGCCTCTTTGGTGGGAGGCTTCCTGGTCTGCCTTTCCCAGGAGGGGGGATCGGCTTCTTGGGTGGGACCACGGGCGCTGCAGGCTTGGATGGTTTGGCGTCAGGGGTAGGCTTGTCAACTGAAACGGAGAGAGAACAGCACAGTTCAGAGGAAGTTTGGGAAAAAAATGATGAAGCAAAGATACTTGGGCAGTATTACTGTATTACAATATACCAAGTTTGTTTTCAATACTGGCAAAATTACGCCGATCTTTCTATTAATCTCATACTGTAGTAGCTATAACGTACAATGGAGGATTAGGGCTATGTTAAAGAAAGAACAAATGTCAGATTTCAAAAATAAAGTCATAATATTACAAGAAAAGTTGGAATTTCCAGAATTAAGTCATAATATTATAAGAAAAAAGTCACAATATTTTGAGAAAAAGTAGTAGGCCTAATTTTATTAGAATAAAATTGTAAAATTACAAAAATTAAGTTGTAATATTTTGCAAAAAAGTAGAAGGCATAATATGACAATAAACATAACATTATGAGAAAAAAGTCATAATTTTACAATAAAAAAGTCATAATTTTACGAGGTAATTTTAAAGTCTTATTTTTATGAGAAAGGGGACATTAAATTATGGAAATAAACATATTGCAAGCAAACTATTAAACAGGCGAGAGCACACAAACTATTAAACAGGCGAGAGCACAGGTAGCCTCCATGGCAACCACTGTTCCCCACACACAGTCAACAGGTAATGTCATACCACTTACCACTTTATTCACGTAATATTACCACTTCTTTTCACGTGAAATAAATTTTTCTTGTAAAATTCTGACGTTATTCTCTTAATAATACGAGTTTATTCTCATAAAACTACAACTTTTTGACATAAAACTACAAGTTTATTCTTGTAATATTACAGGTTTATTCTCATAATATCACAACTTTTTTCTCTCAAAATATTCATACTTTTTTTGCATAATATTACGACTGTATTCTCGAAGTTTCCAAAAAAAGATTTTCCTCAATGCAGCCATAAACCTCCATCGTAGTTATGGGGATATTTTGCGTGCAGTGCACATCTTGCACAGCCCCAGGGTCAGTCTGTTGTAACAGGCAGCTGAGCTGACTGCTAGCCATGAAGAAACCTCACAGGATGCAACAGCTGCTTGTTAACACATCTAACTTGGTGGATTAAGGGATTAGTTTGACCAAACAAAAGTTGATGAGTGTTGGAACAGTGAATTATATAACTAAATAACTAGCAGGACTTACAAAGACGGGTTTGGTGACTTATTTTATTTCTGTCGCGTCTGAATAAAGCGTGTTTTACGTGAGTTAACAAGGCAATTAGGCTAGTCTGGGTTCAGTAAAAGAGGGAAACATGAATTTAGAGGTTGTACGGTTGTCTAATTCTGTTAAAAAATACAAATAAATTAAAGAATTTTACCTGTCTTAACATTTTTTGAGTTTTTTTGTGAAATTATTTGGCCTGCAATGCCAACAGAACTCACAGAAGATACCGAAGTCACGGTTGCTGCGCACAAATATAGTCATATACCGTGTACCTCGGTGAAATGTCAGGAAGGTGTTAAAGTATGACAAAATAGAAACTGCCCAAGTCTGGGACCAAACCGTGAAAGTGAAACTGTGAAAATCCCCCTTTATTGTGGTCAGTCTCCAAGTGAACACTGAAACTGACATCATTTCACCTTCCTGTAATCAACAATTTGAACAGCTGATCTGCTGATGAGGTTTATCCACAGCTGAACTGTATGTTTGGTATTTTTTTTAATTTAATGCTCTAACACAATTTAATATATAATATTATATTTAATATTATGATATGTACTGACTGTTCTAAACATCCTGGCTGTGAAAGATGATGACGCTGAGCCTCTAAAAGCACCCGCCAACAGTTTCTCCCACAGTCTGAACACTGAGTCAATGGACCGCTTTGTCTGATGAGCAAGACTTGTAATGCTGCTTTCTTAACATAAGCAAGTCTCATGATGAAACAGAGCAGTGCTTTTTATTAGTGCTGCTGCAATGTGGACAAACAGTACCTGAATCGGTCAACCTGTGCTTACAGTTTACATTATGATGTCGTAAAGAAGGTGACCTTTGATCTTCTAGATAGAAAAATGCCATCACTTCATCATATATTCTTTTAGAGATTTTTGTGGAATTCTGTCATATTTACTATATGAAATCATGAGCTATAACCCAAAATATGTTTTTTAAAGTCTCAGCGACCTTCACCTTTGAACTTCAAGCAGCAAATTTGAATCAGTTTCATCCTTGAGTCCAAATGGATGTTTGTGCCAAATTTAAAGAAATCCACTCAAGGTGTTCGAAAGATATCTCGTTCATGAAAACATGGTGACAGTGACCTTTGACCACCAAAATCAGTCAGTTTAGTGTTAAGTCCTTGTGAACATTTGTTCCAAATTTGAAGAAATTCCCTCAAGGTGTTTTTGAAATATCACATAAATAATAATGGGATGGATGCAAGGCCATCTTGACCTTGACCTTGACCTGTGGCGACAAAAATCTAACCAGTTCAATGTTGAGTCCAAGTGAACGTTTGTGCCAAATTTGAAGAAATTCCCTCAAGGCGTTTGAGATATCAGGTACATCAGAATGGGACACATACACCTTAACCTTGACCACCAAAATCGGATTAGTTCATCCTTGAATCCAAGTTGTTCCTGAGATATCATGTTCATTAGAATGAGATGTAGACATGGGTGGCCAATTTGAAACCATAATGGCTAAACAGTTATCACCAAAGGGTTAAAAATTATTGTTTCTCCTCACTCATTGAGCTCCAGCTTGTTTGAATATCATGGCAAGAGCTACCTCCTTTAGTATTTTACAGGAGATTTGACTGACATCTCTGGCTTTTCTCCGCCACCACCATGTTCTACGCCTGTACTTGATGAGGATGCAGAGCCAGAGACTTTTGCTGTTGCTGAGATTAAATAATTTATCATTGAGACGAAGGGAACATTGGTGCCAAATTTGAAGAAATTCCCTCAAGGTGCTTTTGAGATATTGTGCTCAGGAGAATGAGAGAGATGGATGGATTGACAAATGAATGAACGGACAGACAAAAAAAATACAAAAAACAGAGGTGGAGGCATAGAAAAAGACAATCTACATGAACACGAGTGTTTTAGCATCATTCCTTACAGGGATATATAGGGGGATTTATTGGCATCTGGTGGTGAGGAATGCAAATTTTAACCAGCTGACAATTCTCCTGGTTAGAATTACTTCATTGTTAAGGACGTTTGTAGAGGGAGCCAAATGATCTCTAGTAAACCAGTAAAAACACTGAACAAAAGCAGTCACTCTCATTGCTGCCAACGATGGTGGCTGAAGCAAAAATGTGAAAAATGTGAATGTCCCGATCTAGAACCGATGTTCGATTTGTCCTACTGTAGAAACATGGCAATCTCCATAAACGAGGACCTACTTCCTATGTAGATATGAACGGTTCCTTCTCAGGTGACAAAAACATTATGATTCTCATTCTGTGGTGATTATTCACTGAAGAAAACATACTCATTACATTATATTACATTTCTACCAATATATCCCCCTAAATCCTACACACTGGACCGTAAACGTCTCGATGTAGCTCGAAGTGAGTAAGTGTCACATCAGATATATATGAGATTGTCATGCTCTAAATGCTTCCTCTAATCTGCATCTGTTACTAAGGTTTAGCTGTACCTAATATGTGAGGAGAAACTGATTAAATGAGTGATGACAACTGACAGCGCCTGTGCTGCAAGTTGAAAAAAAAAAACAAGAGTAATACGCTACACTGGGACTGAGAATAAATAGCCTGACGGAGATATTTAAGGAAGAGAGGAGAATGTTTTTTTCTGCTATGAAGGGAAAAAGTAGGAAAAAAGAAGATTTCTGAATGTTTTTAAATCTCTTCTGAAGGTAACTGGTAAAAAAAAAAAAAGAATCAATAATTTAACATGGGAGAAAAATCAGAGAAAACATTTTTTTTTGGCAATAAAATGCTAAAATGCTGCTGTACCAGTACATTAATCTTACCCATCACCCTATCAGAACTATATAAAAATGAGCTATTATTATTCTATTAATATCAGTTTTTATATTTATATAAAAATACTAAAACTAAACTGTAAACGATAACTGAATTCTGAAAAGATAACTGATGAAGTCTGAGTTCTTGCGCAGTGACATGAACCAGCAATATCAGCAGATTCTTGCACACGCGCGCACACGCACGCACACGCACGCACACACACACACACACACACAAAAACAAACACAACCACACAGAGCACATTTCCTGTGTGGCGCACAGTAAGAAAGAAACTGCACTGACAGCACGTCTGTCTCCATACCAAGAATGATTTGACAAAGCTTGCCTCCACATGAGATGTGATTACGTGAGTAAAATAAATTGACCTCAGGTGCCGACACTTCCTGCAATCACAGAACTACCACAAACAACTTAGTTTCAGTGGAAAAAATGATTCATGGTTTCTTTTTTTTAAATCTATATATATACAGTGTGTGTGTGTAACACAATTTTATATATAAGATCATTATAATTAAAATAATGCATAGGTTCTCTCTGGGTTCTGTGGCTTCCTCCCATATTCTAAAGACATGCAGGTTATCTGGTGACTCGAAATTGCCCTTAAGTCTGACTTTGGGTGTGAAAGATTGTCTGTCTATATGTGTCAGCCTTGTGATAGTCTGGCAACCTGTACAGGGTGTACCCCGCGTCACCTGGCGTGTATCTTATTTTTTTAATTGTATTCTTTGATCCTTTTAACCATGTAAAGTATCTTTGAGTTTCTTGAAGAGTGCTCTATAAATAAAATGTTTTATTATTATTGTTATTATTTACTATCAGTCATGGACATACAGTATCTGAATAAGTGAAAGTTGTATATAGTGTAAAAAGATTTTATATTATCTTATTTCATTTGACCTCATTTGTATTTTAGTAATATTGTTATCCTTTTTTTCCACACTTGGTTATTTTTTTTGCTTTTTTTCTCGGCCTCTGACTGTTGAGTTGCTGTATCGAGAGAACTTCCCCGTTGTGAAGTAAATTAAGTTTTATTTTATATATTTTGTGACCCTTAGAGGGGCCAAACTAAGGCTGGAAGCCCCTGAACTAATCTACCTAACTTATATATTAACCCTTTGAACCCTAAGTAAATTGCCTTGATTACTTTCAAAAACATGGGAAGAAGACAATAAGCAACTTCAGAAGAAATGACAAAGAAATGAATGAAATTCAAACAAAACAAAAAAAAAAGAAAAAAAAAAAAATATATATATATATATATATATATATATATATAGTCTATATAAAAAGGAAATGACTGGAAAAAAGTGCTTCAAAATAGAATTATTTTTGAACATAATTTTGAATAAACTGACTAACTACTAAGCCCCCCCCCGCCTCAATGTAATGAACAATAACATCAGTGACAGCGGACTGATTCCTACAGGAGCAGGACTATGTCTTTTGGTACTTTGGTACTGGACAAGTCTCAGACGTCTCCTGCCTCCACAACTCAGCAGTGGAGTTAGTGGTGACACATGTGGAAAGTGCATATAATGAGCCAAACAGTCCCTAATAAGGACTGCAGGGTGATGCAAACGACCTCCCTCTGGTATCGGAGGGTTAACCACAGTGGGTCCAGTGAAACGCCCAGTCACACTCACAACAAGTGCTCACAATTTGGACAGCTGTCAAAAAAGGTCAAGATGAAATCAGGAGAGGAGGGTGAAGATGGATGAGAGGAGAAAAGCTGGAGAGTCATACCTCTGTCCTCTCGCCTGAGGGGGTGGGCCTTCTTGTCGACGCTGGGAACCTCCGGCTTGGGAGCTGAAAAACAAAACATGGTCCACAGAGTGTCACCTCGTGTTTCTGACCCGACTGATTCAAGACTCGGCAGACAACGACAAAGAACACACACTTTCACAAGTACAATCACATGAAGAAAACCCCACACACACACACACACACACACACACACACACACACACACACACACACACACAAAGCATGTAGTTATACACACACATACACACAGATATAAAATTGATCTCTATCAGGCAAAGAAACAGTGCTTTTGTCGTTATTTTGTCATTTTTGACATTACGTCTAATAAATTCAATCTCAATACAGACAGGAAGTCCTGCACAGACACGCAGGCACGCACGCGCACCCGCACCCACACCCACACACACACACACACACACACTAAAGCTGTGGTTAAAGGTTATGAATGCAAACTCTGTGACTTCCTGTGCAGACAGGAAACCAATGATGCAAGTGTGCATGTTGCAAACTGTAGATGTTGGTGCTGAAATGCAGCTGTTCATTTCCTTTTTTGAGAGAAATCCCATCAATTTCATCATGTCTCAAAGGGTTAACAGTAACACTGCACCTCCATCAAGCTGTGCTGTTTTTCACTTTCATGTTCTGGACCTTGACAGTGCCAGCAGATACTCTTTTTATTTAAAAAAAGAGGCATTGCCACCTGCACATATCCACTGTGGTGCTAAATCACTGTTGACAGGAGGTCTACAGGCACTAAAGTGACACATTTTCACTGTTGATCTATAAAGCCCACAAGGTGTCTACGAGAGAGAACAAAATGCGTCAAGGCCACAGTTTACTGAACTGCTGCTGTGGAAAAAGGAACTCATTAAGAGCTCTGCCTGCAGTGCACTCAGGGACCCACAAAAATGTTTAGAATATCATAATTACAAATTTAAAATTATGTTACAGAATTATTACAAATTTTAAGAACTTTTTTTCAGGTCACTTACTTCTGTTTTTTTTTTTTTTTTATACTTTCTCTTCAATATATATATTTTTTAATTTCACTCCATGGCCTGAGCCATTTCTGAAAGTGTCAGAAAACAACAGATGAATCATCCACAGATTTTCCACTTGCGAGGTCATAAATAACACGAGGGGGGCTTTCAAACGGACTCTTCTCTTGATCACAGTAAACACAACACGAATGAGCCTGTTTCAATTTGTGCACCACTGCTAGAATATTGTCTAGCCTCTGCAGGAGCCGTCCTACTGAGGAAGCATTCGTTCGTTCATTCATTCATCCACAGTTAATTCACAGAGTCAATAAAAATATAGATACAAAAATGATTTCAAGTAAAAATAAGCTTTAAAAAACGTAGCTTGTAAATAATGGCACAGACATTAAAAGACATACAATTTTATAAAATTAGATTTCATCCTGCAACTCAACTCTAATCTAAAACCTCAAAAGCATTTAGAATTACTCTTAGATCCTAAAAGTATAGTGACAGTAATACAATACGTAGAGACAAATGGCACATGAAGAACAGTAGTATAAACTACCTGGAGTATGTATTTCATATAGAGAAAGTATCACAAATACACACACACACACACACACACACACACACACATATATATATATATATATATATATATATATATATATATATATATATATATATATATATACATATATATATATATATATATATATATATATAGTATGTATATATATTCTTGACTTAGATGGTCTTGCTGACTATGACAGTCTCAGCCCATCACAGACTGATGGTACTGGTAAACCAGTCTCTGACAGAAGAATTTCGGCCGTTGTGTGTCTCTTTGCACCAGTTCATATGCACTTACAGTTTACATCCATCGGCCGTGGCCATTGCCGGCGTGGAGGTATAAAAACCACTTCATTCTGCCCTGATAACTGACACAATTAATTGAAATGAGAACATCTGTTGCCATGAAATATGCTGTAGCCAACAAGATAAGACGCAGTGCTCTGAGGCTGTGTCAAGTGAATGTATGGAACAGCGTGCAAGCTTTTGTTGGAGCGTCTTCACTGTGAGACGCGTTGAGCGGCACCGTGTGTCGCTAGGAGCGGTTAATGAGGTGGAGGCTGGAAGGTGTTACTTACCTATGCTTTTTGATGGTGGAGGCGGCTTCTTGGGCTTCTGGCAGAGGGGCAGGGTGAGAGAGGAGAAATAGGTCAGCGTGACATAAGAGGGGAAGGATGAGTCATTAACACATAGTGACGTCTATTATCTTAAACACAGAAATCTGATGCTGGAACTTTCATCACATCACTGACGGCACGTGTCAAAAACATCTGACAGCGGCTTTTTGACATTATTGACTTAGACAGAGTCAGAGATCCTGTGGGCAGAATGAGCAGCAGTGACGCACTGACTGCGGACATCTAGTAAATCAGCCAGGCATTTTCAATATGAAACATTTTAACCCTTTCACCTCTGCAACAGAAATACTCTGCCAGTGCCTACTTATTGTAATTTAATTTCTTAGAGTACCTTCAAATGATTAAAATCCCTAAAATCTGTACAAGATAAAAGGTTATGTAAATCACTGAAACAAGATAATTGATAGTTATTGAAATTGTGTCATTAATAAAATATATACAAAAATGTTATGTTTTTAAAAAGATTTTTTTAAAAAAATAATAATTTAAAAAATCCTGAAGTGTAGAAACATAAAAGAAATATTTCTCAACACTCCATAAATTATTTGAATTATGTACAGTATTTAGTCAGAGTGCAAAGACGTGATGCGGTCATCATTTATTCCTCTGGCGCCACTATGGATTTCACACCTCAAGTACCATGAGGTAATGACGTTATTATGAGCGGGAAACGTTATGAAACAGAAAACAGAAGCCTCAGCTTTATACAGCAAAAACAATGAATGCAAGTTCTACTTGTTATGGTTTTTGGGGGTTTATATAATTGCGGAAACAATGATCTCCTGTGGTTATCTGCAGGAAATTCTGCCATAATTATGGCAAAATACCATCTTTGTGCGCCACATATGGAAAGATAACATAAGGTCATGGTGTGATGACGAGGATACAAAAGCCTGAGCTATCTGCTGCAAAAAGAATGAATGCTATAGCTATTATGGTTCTTATTTTACATCTATTTAACCCTTAGGGCCCGCTACAATATTACACACACTCTGATCACTCTGCACACAAAATACACTCAAAATCAAGCTTTTAAGAAAATTATACATTTATATTATCTTTTACTTTCATTGAGTTAATTATTTCTCAACCAACATCAGTCCTAGTCATAAATATTCAATAATGAATAATCCTTAAGAGGTCCTTTAATATCCTAACACATTTGTCCCTAATGACAAAAAATGTCAGCTTCCCAAAAAGTGCTGTAAAAATATTATATATTAATATTTTTTTTTTACCTTAAACGAGTCAGTCTTTTAAAACTACTTCAGCTTGAAATATACATATCAAATATTAATTATACTGATGGGATTTTAACCATTTAAATGCCAGTATGTTCACATAGCTCCACTGTTTTTTATGGAAAAAAAACAAATAAACTAAAATAATGTCCATAAAATACATTTTAAGGAGTATTTGATTATTATTATTATTAGGTCCTGAGATGGGTCAATGATTGGCAGCAACATTGATTTTGATGCACTGTTTTTTTTTTTTGCAGTGGCAGATTAAAGTCATCGTTTTTATTGTTGAATTAATTTATAACGTGATTGTGTGGCACTAATGAGTGTGGCCTTCTAAGAGAAAAGACTTATGAAGTTGGACACACACACACACACACACACACACACACACACACACACACACACACACCGTTATCCAACATCAATAGCAACACATACCTATCATTTGAGAAGGCACCCTTCCAGAAAACTGTAAAAAAAAAGTGTGAAATTTTGCTGCATGCTTTGAATGGGAATAAGTAGCGCCATCTGGTGGACAAATATAAAAATAAAAAATTGAAAGCTAGTAGTCCATAATGAAATCTTAACATAAAGGAATGCATTAGTTTATGTTAAGATAAATCTGGGATCAAAAATTGCATTTTCAATGGTTTTCAATTGGACATTTTTTGTCGTAGGATCAAATGTGTCGGTTTTTGTGTAGCTTAGCCATTTTAGGCTAATTTAAGGAACTGAGATAACAGTTCTAAAATCTTTAAAAAATGAATATCCTCTGGCAAATTTGAGCTATATTCATTCAACACAGCCAAAATGGCTTGAAAATAAAAACTTGAATGGCATAAAATGTCCCTACGATCTCTTAAGGGTTAACTGACAGAATTTTAACCCTTTAAATGCCAGGTGTTTACCATGATATCACTATGTTTTTAGATGAAAAAATATATATATTTTCAGTATACTACATGCAAATTTGATTTTGTTTTTTCATGATGACAGTCTGGGATATGTCGATGATTAGCAGCAACATTGATTGTGACAGTGCACCTAGAGGAAATAGCATGTATTTTCTCCGTAAGCCAAAGTCTGAATGTAACAATTTAGTTTCCACGGTGGATTTTAGACTTATTGTAGGAGCTGAGCTGGAATTTCACAGATTAAACAAAAATACACTATTTTAGCAAAATGTATGCCATATGCATGAACCCAGCCAAAAATATCAAAGATGAAGAATGAAAAGTGCACAAAATGAGCCAAACAGTCCCTAATAAGGGCTGCATGCACACAACCTCCCTCTGTTTTGAGAGGGTTAATCAGTGGGTCCAGCGTGACACCCAAGCACACTCACAACAATATGCTTTCACCACAATTCAATAACATCCTTCAACTGTTTTTACACATTCTCACAAACACCTTCAATTATTTCTTATCAGAAAAGCAGAAATATGTTCTTTAAAGAGACGTCTCAGTGAGTCACAGCTCAGTTCAGGATCACAGCGTGGATAACTGAATCCTGATAAGCATGAAATAATGCTACACATGAAATCACATAAACGCAGATATCATCTCCGTATAGAGCATTTTAAATGAGAGAGAGAGAGAAAGAAAAAAAAGAAAGAAAGAGAGAGAGAGAGAAATGGAAGGAAGACAGAAGGCACGTGGAAATTTCTTTGTGTACACATCCTCTCTCCCTTTTTCTCCCAGTTTTTAACTGGAACCAGTCCATACCCAGGATATACGCCATAACATTGAGTCCACAGAGCTATATATTGGAAAGCATCCGATGTTGTAAAGATGAAGTGATTCACAGCGTGACACCGCTTGCTTAAACACAGAATCAAAACAGAGCTTGCTGATCAAAAAAAAAGTGACAGTGAGGATCTCCTGCACCCCCCCGACAGAGGTTCTAGCTAACACCTTAATGTCTTAAAATCCTAGAAACGTCCTAAAATCCTTGAAATATCCTTAAATCCTAGAAACACCTTAAAATCCTAGAAACATCCTGAAATCCAAGAAATGTTCTGAATTCCTAGAAACCTCTTAATCCTAAAAATGTCCCAAATTCCTAGAAATGTCCTAAAATCCAAGAAACATCATAAAATCCTAAAAATGTCCCAAATTCCTAGAAATGTCCTAAAATCCAAGAAACATCATAAAATCCTAAAAATGTCCTAAAATCCTAGAAATGTCCTGAAATACTAGAAATGTCCTAAAATCCTAGAAATGTCCTGAAATTGATTGATTTATGGCATGGAGAGGATTGACATCCTGTAAGTGCTGTTCTGTGTTCAGAGGCTCAGACAGCTCACCTCTTCTGACTCCTGCTTCGGAGACGATCTCACCGCTCCTCTCGACGTGGGAGCCTGAAACATGAACGTTACGACACAGGATATGAGAGAGTAATAATATATGTGGTGACACTTCAAAGGACTGTTGTGTCCATTACGTGAAGAGAAGACATGAGTGAGAGTGAGCCTTCACATGCAGCACACGCAGAGAGCACTGACACTATCCACTCACACACATGAACATGACCTGAAGCTCCTTTTCTGAAGCTGCTTCACTCATCATGAAAGAGACCTGGAACACACTTGTTAGCAGCCAGCTAACAGGCATCTGGATGATTATCAAAAGGCCTTATTACCCATGTGGCCTTCAAAGCCTTTAGAAATCAAACAGGATCTCTGTGTCAGTGCTGTGAAAACAGAAGCTGTGCTTACTGCTCCATAATGTTAATGAGGTGATGGGAGGCAGGGAGATTCCACAAGCTCCGCCTGGGGCCAACTTTTGCAAAATGGGGCCAGTTCATAACCAAACGGTAAAGTCCAGATGAAACTGCATTAGGAGAGTATCTGGCTTCAGTGTGGGGAGGTATTTCCAAGTGGAACAGGATAGAAGGTAAGTAGAAGGTAGATTTTTTTAGTCCTTTTTTAAACTATGTTATCAAAATGAAATTAAAATGTGTCCCTAAATCCTGCTACATCTTTTAGAGTCGAAGAAGGAATTCAGGATTCTCACGGCCTGGAAACAAAGCTGCTCTGTAGCCTGATGGTTTGGCAGCGGATGCTTCTCTATCTTTTCCCAGGTGGCAGCGGGGTTAACAGACTGAGCAGGCAGGACAGCTAACGCTGGGAGGAATTTGAGTTGAGTGTTGAAAAATGGGCATGTCATAACAGGCACTCTATTAGGGGCCAAATATGGCCCCTAATAGAGTGCTGGGTGGCTCCCCAAACATTTTTTTAATTCACACTAAAAATAAAGTGACACTGGGAATTGTTGATGTACTTTTAGTACACATAACATGCCAGAGTGTATAGTACAGCATCAAAATAAAAAAAAATCCTAAAACCCTAATAATGTCCTGAAATCCTAGAAACATCCTACAAACGTCCTAAAATCCTAAAGTCCTTGAAACATTTTAAAATCTGAGAAATGTCCTAAAGTCCTAGAAATGCCCTAAAATTCTTGATATCCTAAAATCCTTGTATGATGGGGAAACTGTAACTGGCCCCTGGCCTCCCATCATTTTGCAAAAGTGTCCCCCAAGAAAAGCCAGTTGAGTATTCCCGCTGTATGCTTTATGGGATGTTGTTAGAGTTATTGAAGCAATGCACTGTAAGATGCCCTGTGCAGAATCTAGAGCTGTTACAGCAGGTTCCCCAAACATTCATTTCATTGTGCCGGCCCACCACAAAGAAAACATCAGCCATCACAAAAAGATCTTCCATTTTTGTAGCTGGAGCGTTCATTAGGCGTTCTACTGAATATTGCTATCACTCAGTTATGTATAGCACCACAGTGCCGGAGCACACAAACAGAGCTGCAGAATGGCAGGCGCACTGAAAGTAAAACTTTTGCCTGCTCAGTGTGCAAGGACTCACAAAAACCTCTGAATTGAAAGAGGCAGCACACAATTACGACCAGTTTTGTTTTGTACAACCAAGAGCTCAAAATCCACTATATATTAATAAAAGAGAGACAAGCAGCCAATCCTCAGAGCCAAGAGGCTGGGACTGAAGGATTGGTTTGGTAGTTTTGCTTAAAATCAATGACCCAAACCATTTATAAAGTCATTTTCAGCAGTTTAATGCCATGCATGTGTGATCTTACCTCTTTGTCTGCTTCAGTCAGCATGGTGACAAAGTTATCAGGGAAGACACCCTCTCTGCCTCCGATCTCCCCTCGCCACCAGCCGGGCTCTCCGGTGTCCTGTTACGGAGCCCACAGAAACAGAAAATGGTCACGGGGATAGAATGGAATCAATTTGCAATGTTTGCCACTTTGTGCCTAATATGCCTGACATTTCTTTTTTTTTGCAGCAAGAGGCAGATTCGGAAGAAAAAAGCGTATAAATACAGCAGCCTCTGATACTGAACGTCACTCTGCTTTGTAGGGAGGAAGGAAGATGGACAGGTGTCTCTGTAACTTAAACAGGATTAAAAACGGCTCCACAACGAGCAGAAACCAATACCAGCAGAAACCACTCTGGTCATTTTAAAGGCACTTCTGTACTTAGTCCACTAGATGGCGGTAGCTTATCGAAAAGAGTCCTGGCAGGCAAACTGGAGGAGTCATGGCTCTGTGAGAGCTCTCTGCTGTCAGCCAGAGCTCCTGAATCAGAGCCCTCAGACCTCCAAAGCATGTCAGGCAGCTGAGCTGAGCCTGTGGATCTGGATGTGTGTGTGCTGGCTGGTTGCCATGGAATCATTTCCTCCTGAGTGACGGTGACTCTCCAGAACGGACTCAGTGCCCGCTTCCTGGATCAAAGCCATCAGCAGAGACCACTTCAGACAGAGGTGTGACACAGAAATGCTGCTGACAGTAAGTTTGTTAAGAGCAGGGTCAGTAAACTGGCTTTACTTGGGGGCCACTTTTCCATAATGACAGGAGGCCAGGGGCCGGTCACAGCAGCACCATACATGTTTCCTTCTCTAGGATTTTGAGAGATTTTTATGATTTTAGGTTGTTTTGGGACATTTCTAGAATTATAAAACAATGCCATTTCCTGGATTTTAAAATATTTTTAGGGTTTCTTGGATGTTTCTCAGATTTTAGGATGTTTCTCAGATTCTAGGACATTTTTGGGGGATTTTGGTACATTTCAAGGATTTCAGGAAATTTCTGGGATTTTAGGATGTTTCTAGAGGTTTAGGACATTTCTAGGATTTTTGGCCATTTCTAAGATTTTAGGACATTTCTAGGATTTAAGGGGCTTTCTGGGATTTTAGTCCATTTCTAGGATTTTGAGAGATTTTTATGATTTTAGGTTGTTTTGGGACATTTCTAAAATTAAAAAAAAACATTTTCTGGATTTTATGACATTTTTAGGCTTTTTTGGATGTTTCTCAGATTTTAGGATGTTTCTCAGATTCTCAGACATTTTTGGAGATTTTGGTACTTTTCAAGGATTTCAGGAAATTTCTGTGATTTTAGGATGTTTCTAGAATTTTAGGACATTAGGATCTTAGCTAGGACCTGTCAGGGGGTGTGGGGGATCCTCCACTGGTACTTTTTCAATATAGAAACTCACCTGCTGCTGTTTTATGCACTCTGGCACCTTCAGTACACTAAAAGTACAAAAACAACTGTGGACCACTTCACTTTTTACGTGAAAGAAAAGGGTTGAGCGGCCACCCAGATGCCTATTTTGGGCCAGATTTGGCCTACGGGCCATAAGTTTACTATCACTGTTGTAGCTGTTCTACCTCTTGAGCAAAAGTGTCCTTCTTCTCTGTGTTTTTCTGGTCATGTAGCACCAATTTCAAAAGGATTTGCTTCTTTCTGCTGTAGAGACAGACCAGTTTCATAAAAAAGGCCATCTGTCCAGCAGTGAAATACTTCTTTAATGATATATCTTGAGTGCAGCAGCAGTGAGAACGTACCTTACTCAAGATGTAGATGATGTCGCCCTCTTTTATGGTTAGCTCGTCCTCATTTGTAGCATCAAAAGCAAATATGACCTTACAGTACTCTTTAGCTGGGGAAACAGAAATGACAAGGATTTTAAAGAGAGTACAGTAGATGTGCACATACGGCTGGCTGTTATTCATGTAACAAACAGATAAGCACAGAATGTCTTCATCCTGGTCCGCCTGACAGCCGACACATTTTTCGTCATACCTTCCAAAACACACAAACAATGCCAGGTTTAAACTCACTCACATGAATTAAATGTTTTTGATTTTCAGGATTTAAAAGTGAAGTTTCATCGTCTCCAAACTACACAGTGGAGCTGTAACTAATGACAGATGCTAAATGAGCTAACAAGGCTAGCATGCCATGTTCAGCAGGAACCAGGACAGAAAGAAAAGAAACGTTTCCCCCTCACACTCACAGGAAAGATGCACTACACACGTCAAACGTTCCGTCTCACTGTCCTGTGACGGTGTTTTACCTTTGGACTTGCCGTCTCCGTCCGCTCTCTGCGAGTCTGTGGTGTTGGGATGGGCGGGCTTTGCAGCCGATGGTAATGATGGGATTGGCTAAAATGAAGCAAACCATACAGATGGAAATGATTTATCGCACGAGTGAATATGTGGCTTCATGTGGAGGAGTCCTGCCTGTGAGACACTTTCTGAGCGGACTGATCCGATCATGACTATGTACTATTAACCCTTTGAAGCCCAGAGCAAATTGGTGAAATTTCCTCTAAAAACACTGTGCAAAAAGGATATAGGGAACTTGGTAAGAAATGTCCCACAAATTACAAGAAATAAGTACATTTAGAAAATTACATCAAGAAAAGCAAAGGAAAATATCTAGAGGAAAAAAAAAAGAAAAACCTAGGGGGAAAAAATAGGGCAAAAGTTGAATGAAAGAATATCTAGGGGGGATAAAGAAAAAAGATAAAGGAAAAACATCTAGGGGAAAAAAAGAGAAGCGAGGGAAAAATATCTATGGAAAAAGGAAAAAAGCTCATGAAAAAACAGGCTAGGGAAAATCTATTTTTATAATAATTGTTACTAAATATTTAAAATGATGTTACAGAATTTGTTTTATTGACTAATTTTCAAGGAATTTTCTTGTAGTTTTTACAAATTTTGTACTAATTTTGGGGGTCATCTCTTCTTTCATTGCTCATTGCCTTCATCCCATGTTTTGAAAGGAATCAAGCCAGTCTGCTCAAGTTTCAAGGAGCCATGTATCAATGTGTCGGACGGATGCTGTTAATAGCAGTCAAGGACCGTAGAAGATGTTGAAAGAAAGGGTGCAGTGACACACAGAAGGTTTGTGCCGTTTCTGCTTGACAAAGCATGTCTGATCGTACAGCTTGTGAGTGATAGTGAGTGAAAAAGAAACCTTCGCGGAAATAAAGGAGATGAAACTCTGCTGTGGTATTAACAGAAGTGAATGCATAACCTGCTAACAGCACCACACAGGAGTGTAAGACAACTTTTCAGATAAAGAAAGAATCAGGATGCGTTCTGTCCTTGATCCCATTGCAGGCAGAGGGGGGGGTGCAGGACCTCAAGGCCGAATGGAGAAATCTACGGCCGTGAAGAGGAGCGTGTGAGAGCATGCGACATGTGGTGGGATGTGAGGAGTGGAGGAGAGTGAAGGAAGCCATGTTAGTAGTGATAGAGAGAGTGAGGGCTGTTGTGAAGAGGAGAGAGAAGGAAAAGAGGGGACACTTTCAGGCTGAAGTTACATGCTCAGGACACATTTTTACCAATACCAAAATTTCCAGGACTTTTCAAGGACTTTGAGACAAATTTTAAATACCATAAATTCTCTGAAAGAACCATCGATACTCCTTAGCTGTTCTTTTTCATAACTATGTAACAGTATTTTCAAAAATGTATATTATTTATGAAAAATTATGAAGAATTAGAACTGAATGTTTCAAAATCATGCAGTGTTTATCAACTATGGGGGGGGGGGTGCAAAAGAGGGAGGCATGTTAAATAACTTTTTTGAGCACTGGGGAGAGTCTATAATATTTTTTTATCTTGGCTTCGGGGCAATTTTAAATGGCTGCATTTTCTATTTATGTTGCTGATTACTGTTTTTTTTCTTTTTTAAATTGCATTTAATTGCTGAATTTCAATAATTAATCACAATGAATCACAATTGTTAATGCATGTTTACAGTTCCATTATTTTGCTCTTATTTAACAGTTATCATTAAGTCCTTATTTACAAGATAAAGCAACTTTATATCCGTTTCCATCCAAATGATGTGTGCTTTTTCTGAAAAATGTATTGTGATTTGGGCACATCTCTACTGAGTATGTCTTCATTGTGCTTATTTCAATTTCAAAATAGTGTTTTGAATTTTTTAGTTCTTTTTAGTCTAAAGTTGGGTTTTTTTCTGGTTTTCCATTTCTAAATTTAGATTCATTGTTTCCACACGGCCTAAAATATAATGGATCTCGAACTGTGTGTCACTTTAACCTTGTAAGACCTCAGAAAAGAGACTTGACGTCTTTTAAAAACATAAGTAAAAGGCAATGAGCAACTTAAGAACACATGAGCACCAAAAAAAAGAAAAAACAAACAAACAATGGAAATGACCTGAAAAATAAAATAAAAATAAAAAATAAAATATATTATTTTATAATATTAACCATAGATATGGATTTTTAGACACTTTCCTTCTTCTTTAAAAACAATTTTCAAAATCCACTAATTTCTTGCCATCTGCAGAAGAGTTTTTGCCAAGTTGCTCATTGCCTTTTTCCAACGTTTTCAAAAAAAGTAAACCAATATGCTCAGATTTAGAAGGTTTAAATACTGGAATACAGCACAAGAAAAGGGATGTCAATCCAGGTTTCAAAGAGTTAAATGGTATTTCCTGTTTAAATTTGAAATCAGGGACACATGCTGATGACAGCAAAACAAATGTATTGAAAACAAACAGAAAGTGGCCATGAATCTGGGTCTGTTCCCTCAGTGTAGACGGTAAACAGCAGAGCTCTCATACAGGTCAGTCTGGCAGGCTACAGGCAGGCTGAGCCGGGACACTTCCTCCAAAACAACACACAAACAAAGAACACAGGGAATAAAAAAAAAAGCCCTTAGGAGTTAGGAGATGTTACTGAGACTGAGGGCCATGTTTACGCAAATAGCCTGCCGCAGCTTACTGTCAGGAGTGCAACACTTTGCATGTTTTTTTATGTACTGAGACTAAAGATGGAAAAAAGCTCGGCAGCAGTTGATCTGATTTACATGAGTTGCTGCTAAATCAAATGTGATGCCGAGCTGTTTGTCCTGCAAGAGACATGCAACAGCCTGAGGGTGTCAGCTCAAAATAAACCGCACTGATTGCATGAAAATGAAATATCTTACAAACGCTATACAAATACGGACTAGTAATATTTTCCGTGGACAGGTTAAAAAAATAAGATAACTGGCCTATTTAATCTTCTGAAACCTGGATCAACGTAATTTATCTTTTCACAAGCATTTAAACCTTTGAAACGTGAGCAAATTGGTTTGATTTCTTTTTAAAAAGATTGGATGAAGGCAACTTAACAAGAAATAACTTAAATAATAAATAAATTAGCATGGTAGTTGAAAAAGATAAATAAATTAAAAACAAGTCAATGGCCTGAAAATTAGCAAACATAAAAAAAAGTGTCAAATAAAACAAAAATAAAAACAAGAAAATGACCTGAAAAAGGTCTTAGAAATTATATTTTCGTGACATAAATTCAAAAGAAGAATTTCCTACAAATTTCCTCTGTTTTTTAATAATATAACTGAAAGAGTTTTATTTCTCTTCAGTCTGGAGGATGAGGCTCACAGGGGCACATAATCTTTCAGGGCTGGCTGAAGCCATCATTATTCCACGTTAAGGGAAAAATACACTCTGGGTTGTTTGTATTTTTTTAAACCAATGGGAGTCATTTTGGGCGGGGCTAAGCCAAGGATGCTAGACAGCACTGCTGCAAAATAGTGACAGGAGGGAACTTGTTTTTGTGGAACATTTGCACATGAGGAGGGGAACCCTGGCTTTAAGACCGCTAAATCCCTACAGAAGACAACGCCACACAAAACACTAGACCAGCAAGAAATGAATGAGCTGTTGCTGCACTGACCCCAGGGCTACTTTATAATGTTTCGTTTCATTTGCTGCCGTTTTAATTATGGGAACTAAAAGGTGTCGGGTTATGCTGAAATGAAACTGCTGAGCATCACACTTACTCTCTCCTTCTTCTCCTCGGTTTCTGGGCTGGGGAGTCGCACCTTAAGTTTGACTGACCCTTCTTTGAAAATATCTCCAAAGCCGACCCCTCGGATCTTCTTGGGCTGAGCAACGACTCCGTTCCCTGAGGCGGACTGAGGTGATGTGGGGGTGGCAGCGCTTTCCAGTCCACTTCCATCTGAAGAGAAAACACAAAATGGTGATATACAGTAAATCCAAAAGAAGCACACCCTACTGCTCTGCCTACTGCTGCAAAACTCAGGGCTGGAGACACGATTTCTATTTGAAAACACAGTTTATTCCCTTTTCAGCCACCGGAGGGTGCTAGAACTGTGTAATAAGCAAAAACAAACACCACAACTTGCCACAGTTAGCCCTTGTAGGGCTAAGTGTGGCCATTTGTTGGGCTACTGTGTCTGGTTGCTGGGCTAACTGTTGTCAGTTTATGAGCTAACTTGGGCCAGTTGCTGGGCTAACTGTTGTCAGTTGTTGGACTGACTGTCGCCGATTGTTGGGCTAACTTTGGCTTGTTGCTGGGTTAAATTTAGCTTGTTGTTGGGCTTACTGTCACCAGTTGGAAACTTACCAAAAACCTTCTTCTGGATCATATACATGAATTAGAATAAACAAGCAGCAGGCTAAGACAGCAGATGATCAGCCAGTGAGGATTTTTGTCAGCTATTGCTGTGTTTTAGCCAACAATGTGATAGCTTTTGGCTGTAGTGGTGACACACAGCTCCCAGGCACTGTACTGTAAGGCCTGTTTGAGGTTGATAACACTGCAGAGTTTTTTTTAAAAGTAATTTCAGACTCTTTTACTTTTTGTAAACAAAGCTGTGTTTGAGACCCCCGCCTCCATGTACTGGGCAGGTTTGGGGAGTATTTGGGGGTTCGGCATCAGAAGCTCAGGCGCAATGCGTCCTTGTACATGTAGGCACTGCAATAAAACTCCGATAAACTCAGATTCTCTGTCACATAATGATGATTTTATTGCTTCAATTTACTACACCTACCATCAACACTGACTGGAAATTCACTTTAAATGTTGCAAATATAACCTTTAATATCTATCCTCAAGCTGTGGATCCTAAAATATGCTCACACACACACATACACACCACACACACAGAGGTGTTTAAAGAGCTGCTGTACCTCCCAGTCATATAAGCAGCAGACTAAAGGCTCAGAAACATGCAGCTGCAGACTGAACACTCAGCCAAACCTCTTGTTGAGGCTTGTTTGAGCTGAGCTGCTCTAACACTTAAACAACTCCATTACTACATTTCACTTTACAATCACAATGAGTTAAAGGCCATAAAAAAGACAAGAACCTGAAAAACCGGTTAGAATACGGCATAAACAATTCTCAATCTCAAACTGAGAGTAAATGTCTCAGTGACATATACGGGAGGTCATCCCCTCTGCTCTCTGAGAAGTGATGCCAGCAGCTACCACAGCTGATTTACCACAAGTATGCAGGGTGTACCTGCTTTTTTCCTGCTGTGTTTCTGAACATAAAGTTTATTTTAACCCTTTGAAACCTGAGCTTATTGGCTTGATATCTTTCAAAAACATTGCAAGACCGCAATGAGCAACAAAAGAAGAAATGACCCAAAAATTGGTCAGAAATTGGTAAAAAAGTACAAGAAAATGACCTGAAAATTAGTCAAATAGATACATTTTTTAAATTATTATAATTATGATAATAATAACTACTATTTTACCATAGCTTTTTTTTTAAAAATAAGTTTTTAATCTACTAATTTCTTGCAATGCTGAACATTTCTTACCAAGTTGCCCATTGCCCTTTTCCCTGTTTTTGACAGAAATCACACCATTTTGGTCAATATTCAAAGGGATCTGAAAACAGTGAAAAACAAGGGATGTGGCTCCAGTTTTCAAAGGGTAAAAGCTCCACACACTGACAGTTGGCAGTTGAGTCTAGGAGTAATTGCACCTGCCGTGGGCTCTGTTTCAGTATCATATCTAACCTGGATTACCTTTCCTGTGCACCTCCTCTGATGTTTCCCCCCCATAGGCTGTACCCATGACTGAGGCGCTGCTTGTTTGCTGCGTGCATTCTTACCAGCCTCGTCTGCTGCCGTGTTGTTGGTCTCTCCGTCCTCTGCCGTTGCATCCAGCTCTTTGACAAAGTTGGAGGGGAACAGTCCTGACTTGCCGCCCAAGTTGCCGTTCCACCAGCCCTCTTCAACCTGCACAGAGTGGATATTATCAGATATGCACCGCCCAACATGCTAATGTGATTTTTTTTTTTGTCATTTTATTTGCAGAACGATCTGGTGGCTGCGAGTGTCTTCTATATTTCAGCGAGTGATGTCTCAGGTAGCTCAGCAGCTGTCGTCAGATCCAACTGCTGCCACTAATGCTGAACATACAGTCAGACGCTACAGATATGTCAACACATATATATAATCAAGGTATTTTTAACCCTTTGAAATCTAGAAGACATAAGGTTTTTTTGTGCTGCGTCCAGATGCTTTTTACATGCAGTTTAACCCTCTAAAACCTGAGCAAATTGGTTTTATGTCATTCATATACATGAGACAGAGGCAGTGAGCAACTCGGCAACATTAGTAAAAGGTAAAAGACCTACCTAAAGTAAAAGAAAAAGACCTGAAAAATAGTTTTGTTTTATTTTTTTAAGGAGAATATGTCCAGAAAATGATCATTATAATCATCATGATTGTATATACTTAACTGTGTGTGAAAAAAAAACATAGAACTTCCATTGCTTTTTTGGGTCATTTTCTTATCAGTTGTTGTTTTCTTTTTTGTTTGTTTGTTTGTTTGTTGTGATTTTTTTTTTTCTTTTTTTTAAACTTTTTTTTGTTTTGTTTTTATTTTGCTTATTTTCAGGTAATTTTCTTGTGACTTTTTACTATTTTTTTGGGGGGAGGGGTTGGTCCATGTCTTGTTATGTTGCTCATTGCCTTCTATCCATATTTTTGTTAGGAATCAAATCAATTTTTACAGATTTCAAAGGGCTGGTAAAAAGACAATACAACACAATACTGAACCTGCCAAATAAATGATCCATTTTCTGCTACTTCAAAGTTTTACTTCACTACATCTCAGAGGAAAATAATGTACTTTTTACTGCACAACATTTATTTTAAAGCTTTAGTTAAATTGAAGAGTATTAATACAAAATATAATCAATAATACATGATGATTTATTACTACATATGAAACTACCAAGCAGCACATAAAAATTTGTAGATAGATTATAAATGAGCTCCACCCTCACCAGCTGCAACAGTATAGGGATAAACACATAATGCCTCAATTATTAGATTCCTCTCGGCCCCAACTTTAAAACACCTTTGGCATACAACTCAGTTTGCTTCAGAAGCATTTCCAGGTGACGCTTTTAACCATAGCGAGCAGTACTGGTTCTCAAGCTATCCATCATCAAACTAGCATTTTCCCTCTTCCATCAGCTAACAAGCAGGCTGGCTGGCCAGGTCTTAGTTTAACGGTGCATACACATCACAAGATCTACACTATGTCAAGTCAATGCGTGCATTAGCCGTACCTCCTCAGTGATGTCTACGATGTCTCCCACTTTCAGCTCCAGCTCATCTTCGTTCTGCGGCTGATAGTCAAACAGAACTTTGCACTGTCTCCTCTTGGGCTCTGTGAGAGGCACAAAACAGCAGTTAGTCGACAAACCTGTTGTATGGCCCCATGTGCATGTGAGCTGGTGCCAGTGTTTCTGGCTATGTGTACAGGCATGTCTCTGTCTCCTGTGGAGTGCTGGGGGGGTCAGGAGAACTGGGTCAGGTGAGAAAGCAAGCAAGGTGTAAATCCAGGAAGTGGGAGGGCCATGCAGAGCCTCTGGGACTGTTGGGTGGAGTTTTTTAAAAAAATTATACATTAATATTGTTTTCTTCTTTCATTGAGTTTACTTTTCAGCCAACATCTGTGCTAATTATCAACATCAAATATTCATTCATTTTAACCCTTTAAATGCCAGATTTTCGTCATGATGCCACTATGTTTTTAGATGGAAAAAAACATTCATTATTTTCAAAATACTACATGCTGAGAAGATTGTTCTTTGATTATCAGAGCCTGGGATATGTCAGTGATTGGCAGCAATTTTAATTTTTATCAGTTGAGCAGTCTTCTGCATTTTCAATCGTCATCAATGTGACCATCCATGCTTCCTCCACCTTTTGAGGATTCCCCGTTTCATTCCATATCATGATACTTCAATCTGTTCCCAGTTAACCTGTTTGGCTGTGGAATGTTCCAGGTGGTTTTTCCTCACCATTCTTTTGTTGCACCTGTCCCAACTTTTTTGGAGTGTGATGCTGGCGTACATTCAGAATGAGTTAATTGTGGAAAACAATTAAGTTAACAAGTTAAGAATTAAGTTTGAAAATCAAATATCTTGTCTTTTTACTGTGGTCAATTGAAAAAAAGTTTAAGTTTTGGAATCAGGGTTGCATTTGCAGGTATTAGTTTACCAAAACAAAATGACAGCAGCTTACTCTTTGAGGCAGCTGGTGGCTGAGGCTGGAAGCCACCAGTTGGGATGCCGATAGTGCTCATTCTCTGAACCAGGTTGGCCACATTTCCTGCACTCTTCTCTCTCCTCTGAGGCTGAGACACTTCCTCTTTTGGCTCATTCTTTGGTTCCTTGACCTCTTTGGATTCCCTCTTCAATTCCTAGAGAAAATACCAGACACACAGTGGTTAGTAGAAAGCATTCTTTCCCAGTCCGCCTTAAAGGCAGCAAACTTCAGTGCAGTGACACTCAACTTCACCTCACGGGCCACATCTGGATCCCAGTAGGGTGTCAGGGAGCCTCCCAACCATTCTCTAATTCACAGTAAAAATAAATGATTCACACTTGGAATTGATTTTGTACTTTTAGTATCTGATACAAGGAGTACATAAAACAACATCAAAATAGAGCTTGTTTATCAAATATATTTCCAGTGGAGGATCCCCCGCATCCCCCCCAACAGAGGTCCCAGCTAAGACCCCAATGTCCTAAAATCCTAGAAACGTCCTCAAATTCTAGAGATGTCCTAAAATCCAAAAAATGTCCTAAATTTCAAGAAATGTCCTAAAATCCAAGAAATATCCTATAATCATATAACAAGTTCTTAAATACTAGAAATATCTTAAAATCCTAGGAATTTATTAAAGTCCTTGAAAAGTCCTGAAATCTGAGAAATGCCCTAATCTGAGGAATCTTCTTAAATACAAGAAAAATCCTCAAATCCTGGAAATGTCCTAAAATCCAAGACCCATGTATGAGACTGCTGTGATTGGCCCCTGCCCTTCTGTCAGAGTCTTCTGTCAAAGACCACTTTTTTGCAGACAAATAAAAATGTATGCTCACTGAGTTTTTATTGTGGTTTCCTCAAATTGGTATCATTATACAACGCATCTACTCAAACCTCAGTAAATTTAAAATCCATGTGTGTGTGACAGCAGGGGCAGTGGGACACCACAGGTGAGTAAGGTGACCTCTGCCCTGCAGAGAGTTATCACGAGAGCAGCAGACATTTACACAAGACCAAGTAATCTTCTTAGAGAGCACAACAGTCACTGACAGGTCTGTTCCAGCGATGGAGCCGTAAAAGAATAACTTCTATTTATATCTGAAACATTTGTCTTCAGCTGCTGAATGTATATTCACGTAGGTTGTCTGGTAGTAAATGAAAGTTTGAGACTTTCTTACTGTTTTGTTTGCAGTGGTGTCAGTGGTGTGACTCATTTCCTGACCACTGACCAAAGACATCATTTTTCTAACCCCAACATTAAAACCCAAAATTAACCCATTGTAGAGTGGACTATATACATACTGTCTCAGTAAACCATAACTTGGTAAAAAATAATAATAGTGCCCCAGTGTGGTCAGTCCAGACCACTCCTGAATGTGGTCTGGGAAACATTTAGCTACAAACACAATGCAACTGCATTCTCCATACAGCAGCTATGTGCACAAAAACACAAAGGCTGTGGAACGCATAGGCTCAGGCGGTATCACGATACTACATTATACCAGGCGATTTAGAAGACCCAAAGATATGTTTTTCAATGCCATCATAAATACAGGTGCTTCTCCTATTAAACTCACTGTCGGTAATGTAAAAAAATGTCAAAATGATGCATGCTACCTTACCTTAGATCAGAAAATACATTTGCCTTTATGCTACATAACATAGGTCATTCACAGAGACTATAGTAACAATTTCATTACACACAATAAAACTGCATTACTTTTCCAAAACTTTATTGATTATTACTATTTCTATGACTTTCCCATGCCTGGTAAACATGATTGTGAAATTCAATGACTTGTAAAGACTTTTCTAATGTTCTGTGTACAGCAGTGGTGTCTACATACAATGCACTAATACACACATTTTACATATAGCAGATATGTGCAAACACAAAGGCAGCTGAGAAAGCAACAATATCGAGACGTTGACTGGATGTGAAGAAAACATATGAAACAACATGCATGAGCCATAACATGAGGGGAAGTGAAATGTGTGTGACTGTCTGTATTCTGCTGAGCTAAAGAGACAAAATAAAGCAGAGCTATGGCAATGTGCCTCAGCGCTCAGTGCAGTATTATACTGGTTACAGCTCACTCATGCTAAATGTAGCTGTGGCTAATGATACCCATTACGTCACAGAGGCCGGCTGTAAAACAGCTGCCACACTCTCCCAGCCCGGGAAACTCCCTGACTGCAGCACAAAGTCCACAGCACACCTTCACTCTGTACAGGACAAACAGACAGACAGGGGACACAAGTGTACTATATGTCCATTATACCCTCAACCCACTCATGCTTTGCAGGGTCCTATGGAGCTGGAGACTATCCCAGCATGCACCAGGTAAGAGGTGAAGTAAACAATGAACAGCTCACCAATCACAGGGCTGAACACACAAGCAGAAAACCTCATTGACACCTATGGTGAGGTATTTCAACAGTTTAAAATGAAGCCCTCACATAAAACTAGTCTGTGCTGTCGCAAGAGGTAAATACTATTGAAACTGGTGCTACATGAGCAGAAAAATCAGAAAAAGGACATTGCATTGGCATGAGGCAATTAGCTTTTGCTCAAAAGCTAGAAAACCTACAACTACCAGAATGCATTGCGCCATACCAGACCAATTAACACTCCTGCTGGCAGTTACATGATGTGGAAAGGGACGTTTGAATCAATGATGACTAGCTGGTAACAAACAATCTCTGAGGCTGTCCCAAATACCATTTTCTGGGCTTGATCAACAGCAAATAATCAAGGCTTCAGTCGGTGGGATGGGGGGGACTGCTGTTCAACAGCTTTTGTTGTTTTATTAAATTAATAAAGGCCACCGCCACCAAATCCCGACCCCCGACATAGACAGTTTCAGTGTCAGGTTGCTGAGAGATAGATACCATGCGCCCTGGAGCTTCTTTGTCAGGTGAGGGGGAGACCTGCGGTCCTGACCCCCAACAGTCTCGGCGTCAGATGAGAGAGAAACACCATGCGCCCAAGAGCTTCAGCGTTAGGTGAGGGAGAGCCCGATGATCTGACGGCATGAAAGCGGTTGTGAAAGTTTGTCAAAAGTCAAAAAAAAAAAACCTCGACAGTTTCTCAGAACAGGTGTCTGTGTCCAGTTTTCTAAATTAGTGCATTTTAAATGGCAAGTGTCTTCACTCTGGAAGATTAAAATTCACCTGCTCTGTGCTGTGGGGGGGGGGGGGTTCATCCTGCTGCATTTTTACTATCATGGACAAATTATTATAAATCTACAAACTACTCCAAATGACCTCAAAGCCCAGTGAAACAGAAGCAGAGCATACCAACTCTAACTAATCTTAGATGTATTTATTTACTTTTTCTCATCACAAACATTGAAATGACATTGTCCTCTGAAAAGACAAAAAAAAAAAAACAAATATCTGAATCCCTAATCTGAAAACCTAATATCTACCCAAATACTGAATATAGGAATAGCCAAATATTCGGGTCCAGCCCGAACAACATCACACTTTTGAGAGCTGAGCAAAGCTAGTGGTATCACTGGCTTTTAATCAGAAGCATAAACTACAGTATACTAACAGGCCCAGTCAGGATCTCAGTTTCACATCTCAAAACAAAAATGCTATATTAAGAAAAGATCTGAATTCTTAAAGATTATTTTTGACAGGAAATGTGGGATAGAGAAGGGGAATGGCACACAGCAAAGGGCCACAGGCTGGATTCGAACCCAGGCCGCTGCATATAGGGCGCACACTATAGCAGGTGAGCTCGAGGCCGCCCCGATCTGAATTCTTACTCAAATATACCAACGCAAAGAGACAGGACTCACAGACATTAAAATCAGAAATGTTACAGTGGGAGCTCACAGCAGTAGCAATTAAATTTGTATGTATGTATGTATGTATGTCTGTATGTGTGTGTGTGTGTGTGTGTGTGTGTGTGTGTGTGTGTGTGTGTGTGTGTGTGTGTGTGTCTGTGTGTGTTGTGTGTGTTGTGTGTCTGTGTGTGTGTGTGTGCATGTGGCTGGACAATGACCCAGTTCACCATCCACTTCCTGCTTCACACATGCTGACATTGCAATTCCACTGCAAAGGAAGTCCAGCTGTGTGTGTGTGTGTGTGTGTGTGTGCGTGTGTGTGTGTGTGTGTGTGATGTGGGAAGCCAGGAAAAGCAGCAGAGTCAGTGTACAGTAGAGAACAGTAAGACACAGCATGCTCCAGATTCAGAGACAAACTGGCGTTTGAAAGTGAAGCGTTTGAGATCCGCACAGAGACAGCTGGCAGAAAGAAAAAATGTGTCGGATAAATGCGAACTCTGCACCCTCTCAGGTTCACTGTCACCACTGAAAACACATCACCACACAGCTACACACACACACCTCCACTCGCTGTTTTCACACATCTGGTCTGTTAATTAGACTGCACATTAAACACGGGCACCATCTCTTCTCACAACAGACTCGGTTTAGAAAGGATCTCTCTCAGTGTGTTCTGCTGTGCTCTTTTGTCTTCAAAGACACGTTTGACAAGTCGGTCGAAGTAGTCGACTTAGCAAACACAACAGAAACTGCAATTACTGCAACACTTGTTGTATGCCTCCGCGCACCAGTCAGGTTGATATTTGAGGAAACTCTCTCAAGGCCTTGTTCAAATATTGGGATCATGAAAATGAGCATGATGCAAGTTTACAGCGGCCATGACCGTTGACCACCAAACTCTAATCACTTTGTTGTTATTACTAAGTAGATATTCGTGTTAAATTTGAAGAAATTCCCTCAAAGTGTTCATGAGAAATATTGCTTTCACAAGGTCATAGTGATGTCAACCTCTCAGCACCGAGATCTAATCAGTCAAAGTGAACGTTTGTGCCGAATTTGAAAAAAGAAAAAAAAAAACCTTGAGGTGTTCATGACAATTTGCATCCATAAGAAGGTAAAGAATGCAAGTACACAGTGACCTTGACATTTGAACAATTTAGTCTAATAAATTAATTGTTGAGTCCAAGTGAACATTTGTTCCAAAATCTGAGGGATTCCCTCCATGTTCACTACATATCACGTTCACAAGAAAGTCAAGGACATATGGCCACCGTGACCTTGACTTTGAGCTATAATCACCAAAATTGAATGTTTATTCTTGAGTTCATCGAACATTTGTGCCAAATTTGAAGAAATTTCCTCAAGGCGTTCATGAGATACCACATTCAGATAAAAGGAGAAAGGTCACAGTGACCTTGACCTTTGACCAAAAAAAAAAATCAAATCAGTTCATCTTAGAATACAAGTGGGCGTGCTGCTAAATTTAAAGAAATTCCTTCAAGGTGTTCAAGAGATATCACGTTCACAAGAATGGGCCGGACAGACTGTCAGATGGACAGACAAATGGACGATGGATGGATGCACTACCTGAAAATATAATGCCTCGGGCTACGGCAAGCACCAGCACAGAGGTAAACAAATCATTTCTAAGAAACACTTTGCTCTTAATGGTTGTGAGTCTTCATTGAGTGTTTTAGTACTAGGGCAGGAAGAACTCAGCGGGGACACAAGTATGAGCTTGGCACTTTTACAGTTTCATAATCATCCTGAGTGGATCTGCGATGATCCCCGGATGAATCCATCTAATGAAATCTGCTTCTATCACCACCAGGGGAGGAGAGGGCCATGCTTTATAACATGGGTAATCTACATTAAAGTTGGATTTTGAACCTCAATACTTATTTGATGGAGCTTAACCAATAAATTGGCCGATATATATCAGCCAGCTTATTGCAGATAAGCATGTTAATTGGTGTGAGCTGCAATGATTGGTATATTAACTGATTAGTCCATCAACAAAAAATTAATCAGCAACTACTTTGAGGGATGGCTGTGGCTCAGGAGGTAGAGCTGGACGTCCTTTAATAGCAAGATCGGCAATTCAATTCCCAACTTCTCCAGTCAGCATGCTAAAGTATTCAAATGGCTGTTGAGGGCGTGTAAACATCTAAAGCGAGTAGCAGGTGGCACCTTGGCTATAAGAGTGCAAGTTCATGTACCATAATCATTATAGTAATTTATTAAACACTTGTTGGTTTTATGAGTCTTAAATGTGCAAAATGTAATGCTTTTCTTTGTCATATGTGAAAACAAACTGAATAGCTTTCAGTTTTTGGACTGTTGGTCAGATAGACTTAAAGAAGTCACATTGACCTTTAGGGAAGTACACATAGCGGACACCCCATGCACAAAGGCTACGTCCTCCCCACAGCGACCACAGGTTCGATTCAGACCATGGCCCTTTATTGCATATCATCTCTCCCCCTTTAATGCTTATGCCGTTCTACCAAATAAAGGCAAAAAGCACCCAAAATAATCTTTAAAAAAAAAAAGATTATTAATTTTTCTTGAAAACAATGGCAGAATTATTAAAAATGGTTGTAGGTTGAAGCCTTGGTGTAGAAATGTAGTACAGAAATGTCAATGTTTGAGATTATCTAGAAAACGCTTGCTAGTATATTGTACATCAGGGTAACTCCATTTGCATTACTTGGGGGCCACTTTTGCAAAATGACAGACAGGCCAGGGGCCAGTCGCAGCACCCTCATACATGTTTCTAGGACTTTAGGACATTTCTAGGATTTTTAGGACATTTGTCACATGTTAAGAGGTTTCGAGGAATTTGGGACATTTCTAGGATTTTTGGACATAAGAGGCACAGTTTGGACCTCTGCCAGGGGTGCAGGGGGTCCTCCACTAGCACTTTTTTTTTACAAGTAAGCTCTATTTTGATGATGTTTTATGCACCCTGGCACATTATGTATACTAAAAGTACACAACAATTCCCAGTGTTAATCTCTTTATTTTTAGTGTGAATTAGAAAATGGTTTGGGGGGGGCTGGTCGGAGAATGGTTGGGTTTAGCACTGTGACTTAGGCCACTTTTAAAATTGCCATACCGTGGCATTATGACAAATGGCAATTTAGCCTGTTTTGCATGCTCCATAATCAGCAACATCAACATAGTTCTGTCTTAGATTCACACAGTCACGTCAGATCTCATACCCACAGAAAGAGTTGGACCGGCATATACGATGAAATGTCAGTGTATGAACAACTTTAAAACCTCCTTATACAATACATGACTGACTCCTATAATCAGACACTTTCAGACATGTCTATCTTCATGACAATCTTCCACTGATAACAGTCATTTCAAGGACACTTCAACAACAAGAGACATTCATGCTGATTAATCCTCACTGACAACAAAGTAGCACATGTACTTTTCTTACCATGTCCCCCCCAGACATGTTTCATGTCCCCCGATCGTTCAGCTACAACTCAAATTAAAGGAAGCAGGGAGAAGACAACATCTCAGGTGACACGAATGTTGTCGGGAGCAAAGTTCAGCAGCCAGCAGGCTCTTTAGAGGATTATCTATCAAAGCTCAGTGACTGGGCCAGGCTGTTTAGCAGATTACCTATCTCACTACGCAGGATTATGGGATGGGACAAAACAGGAGAGCGAGACAGGAGAGAAGTGAGGGCCAAAGATATAAGGTAAGACGAAGGAGAGGCACACTGCACTGCAGGGACTCACTCCACAGGGCACTCGCTGTGAGGCTGATTTCACAAAACAACACTCAGGTGCATCAAGTGTGTTACCAGAGTGCAGCGGGGTCTCAGTTTTTTTGGTTACTCGAGCCGCTGATGTAACAAGATTTTGTGAGGGTTACATTTTGACTCAAAGGAGCATTTTGGTGGACATTAGAATTGGATTATCACAATGTCGACATTTTACACATTATGCAAAAACAAACATTTGAAGTATTTACATTCAATGAAGACACTGCTCAGCTCTACTGTAAACACTAAAACATTTGTTATCCTAAAAACATCAAAATCCTCATCAAACTAAAAAATGCCTCTGTGGTTATATGCCTCTGCAAAACAGTAAAGTTGCTCTTACATTTTACAGTCTGTGAAAAAATGGACACTTCATACACATCTCCCACCCGGCTGCACAGAAGATCTCTACTATCAGCAACAGTTTACAGATTGGAGTCACTAATTCAGAGTCTGACCAAATGTCTCCCCTTCTGTTCCTGAGTTATATGATGTTGAGTAATGGCCACATAAGTGTTTTTGTAGAACATTATAATGTCACAGTGAAATTGACCTTTGATCTCTTGAATATGAAATTCCCATCACTTACAACTTACAACCATATTTGTCATAATTAGCATATGAATTCTTGAGCCCAAAACCCATTTTGTGAGGTCACAGCGACCTTTAACATTTGACTATCATTTTATTGTTTGAAGAAATTCCCTCAGGTATTCTTGAGATATTGAATTAGAAATAATGAGACACAGAGGGTTACAGTGACCTTGATCTCTGAACTATGACCACCACAATCTAATCAACTGGACTCCTTGAGTCCAGGTGAATATTTGTGCCAAATTTGAAGATATGTCTTCAAGGCCTTCCTGAGATATCATGTTCACAAAAATGGGATGTACCGACATCTAAAATACATAATACCTCCAGTCAAGGATATCAGTGAACAGAGGCATAAAAGTCCTTATTGTCTACATCAGTTGTTATGTGTTTTTTAATTCTAATAATGAAGATCCAGCATCAAACTGCACTAACCCATTCTCTCAGTCCAGTGTTGTCAGCACAGCGCAGAAGCACAGGGGAAATTTCATCCTTGGTTGTTACATCACAAAAACAAATGGAAAAAAATCACAGGTTTCTATAAAGCATACAACAATCCAGATGTGACTCCAGGAAGTCAGTCAGCACATCTGCTGGAGCATGAGACCAACACTCTCTATCAGCACACTGCTGGAGCGTGATAATGCAGCTCACAGCTTCAGCCGGATCATGTCTGATGGAACAGCATCATTTAAACCTCAGCAGAGGTAAAAGGTCAGCTCTGCAGTGTAAACCAGCTAACGCGATTATAACTCATGACTTTATATGATCAGCTAAGTGATCAAAGATCAGGGGCCAAATTCTGGACCCCCCAGCCATTTCCTAATTCACAATAAAAATAGTGATTCACACTGGGAATTGTTTTGTACTTTTAGTTTATATAAGGTGCCAGAGTGCATAACACAGCATCAAAACAGAGCTTGTTTATCAATAAAGTGTCAGTGGAGGATCCCCCACACCCTCAAGCAGAGGTCCTAGCTAAGAAGCTAATGTCGTAAAATCCAAGAAATGTCCTGAAATCCTAGAAACATTTTAAAATTCAAGGAAGGTCCTAAAATCCTAGAAATGTTAAAAATCCCCATAATGTCCTAAAATCCAAGAAACGTTCTATAATTCTAGAAACTTCCTGAAAATCCAAGAAATGTCCTAAAATCCTAGAGATGTCCTTAAATCTTAGAAACGTCCTGAAATCTTAGAAACGTCCTTAAGTCCTAGATATGTCTTAAAATCCAAGCTGTGACTGGCCCCCAGCTTTAGTCATTTTGCAAAAGTGGTCCTTGAGCCAAGCCAGTCAAGTATCCCTGTATTATCTTCTAAAGTGAATATCGTCCTCTCACCTTGACAAAGTTGTCGGGGAAGAGGCCCCTCCTCCCGTTGAGGTCTCCCTCCATCCAGCCATCCTCCTCGATATACCGCACGTTCTTGATGATGTCGCCTAGTTGCAGGGTCAGCTCGTCATCATGGAGCGCTTCATACTCATACTCCACCACGACCTCTGCACAGGACAGGAAGAGGGAGGAAATAGACAGAGAAACAGAAAAGGAAGGGGGAAGAGTGGTATAAGAAAGAGAGGAAGTCAATGCAAGAGGAACAGGAGTCGAGAGGGAGCACAGAAACATAAGGAGGAGGACAGAGACATTGGCAGGAAGGGCAGCGGGGTCAGATCCATCAGATAAGGAAAGAAAGAAAGGGTTTGGAGGGAGTGAAAGAAAAAACAAAACGACACAGAAATTAACAAAATATCAAAGTGACATCTTAAAATCAAAACAGCATTGACTGAACAAATGTCAGTTTCATATAAATATATTTCTAGCATCTTTTCCAGACTGATAAAACATTAATGGCAACAGCAGCTTTTGTCATTCTAAGAGCAGGTTCTAGAGGAAGTGAGGAGCAGATCAGTGGTCACAACAATTAAACACAAAGAGAGGCAAAAAAATGTCTGGACTGGCTCTCCAGTGAATGGCTCAGTTTCTGTTTCAATGTCAGACTGCTCCAGTAATGAGTCCGCTTCGAAAATCTATGAAGGTTACAAAATGTTTTAACATTACAAGATAAGGAACCACATAGAGCTGTGTCTCACAGACCATAAAGGCACCACAGTCAGTGTGTTTACATGATGCTAGAAAGTCATATTACTGAGTTAGTCCAACTAAAACTGGACTTTTCAAATACATGTTAACATGTTAGTCTGAAATCGGACTAAGTCAAATTTCTCTAAAAAAAAAAAAAAAAAAATCAAATTTCATGAGGGACATACAACTTGTTATGGTAGTATTTTATATTCATTTTAAATAAAAAAAAGTCACACCCCAGCCACCTCCCTCCTCTGATAAATAAAGTACAGTCCCACAACACCGGCACAGAAGCTAAGTGATGTAACCACCTAAACAAACAATATCAGCTTAAGTGTACACTATATTTGAATGTTGTCTCCTCTTTAGCCTCCACAACAGCTGATGGAGGCAGCGGTAGAGCAGCAGCGCCGCTGTTCAGAGTAAAATAACTGTTTGTCTCAAAAGAGTCTGGTGTTTTTGATAGAACGGCATCAAATCCCCGTCTGTAAGGGCTGTTTTACGGCAAGGTAAACCGGTGAAAATATTCTAAATATAGTTTAGGCTCCACTTAAACTGATATTGATTTTTTTTTAGGTGGCTTCAAATTTATCAATGAAGGCAGTGTGCTCAGCACTGTTTGATTATATTTATGTGACTCAGCAGTTTTCTACCCCAAAGTTATTGTAAATAAACAGTTGTGATTGTGATTGGGTCTATATCACAGACTGTATAAATAATACAGGTTTATAGTAACTGGCTAAAAGACAGAATATCTCCACTTGCCTTGGCAGAGGTGGACATAAAGTACTTGTGTCAATAAATGGATTCTTCCCCAGTGCTTGTATACTGGGACAAGGACAGTAGTCCAATTAAATGGCCTAACTGAGATATAACTGTAGCTCCACTAAACTGTGCATGTAAACTTTCTGAATGACCACAGATAAAATCTTACAAATCCATGGTGAAAGAAAATCTTTTGACTCAGCTCTGAGTGTATAAATGTCTCAGTCAGTGACAAAAAAAGGTCTTTATTCACAGTTTCAAACCTGACCTTTCACTAAAGGTTCAGTTTGTTAAATGTCGCATATTCAAGATACCTCTAATATTAAATAGCATAAGGAAATAAGTGATATGTTTGTGTTTTTTCTACTACTATCTGAGTAGCGGAACAACGATTAAAAAATGTGTTGTCACAAACAGATTTTGTATTTCTGGAGCTGGACCATTCATTAGGAGCACTCCTGAAGTACACTGAAGTACCACTTCTGGAGTGCAGAGTGTAGCCTACTCTGGGCACAGATGGAGCAGCAGTATGACAGGCACACTGAAAGTGAAACTTAAGGCAGTGACACACCAACAAGCCAGAAAAACATCTCTACACAGTAAAACACATACAGCTCATGCAAACAGGTGTATGCATTGTCTCCAATCTTCTGACTGGCTAAAACACATCATCACACAAACAACAACACAGTGGCTGAAGAGAAGTGAGGGAGTGTGACAGGCAGTGCTTCCAGTGCAGCAGGTTGAGCTGCTTTTTACTGGTACTGAGCTCTTTTACTGCATATTATGTTCTTTTACACATGACTCATGGCACAGACACTCATGGCTGACTTCACACCGAGCACAGCCAAAACACAAACATGAAGACTACACTCCCTCTCTGACACACACACACACACACACACACACACCTGGGCAGAGTCATTCAGCACTGAACTACAGTTTAGCTGCTGTTAAACTTGGCTGTGTTTGGACAGTTGGTATTCGTGTGTGTGGCTCTGACATCACAAACTTTGGCCCCGGCTCTGCAGCAGCCTGGGCCCACCTCCAACGACAAAATGAAGTCAAGTGGCTGCTTAGCCAAGCTGCCTGCTCCGTCTCACTGCTGACTGAAACACACAGTCCTGTCTGCAGCCAAGGTCTCAAACACACCAACTATTGGTCAAAGAAAGAGCAGGACTTATAAATATCTTTACCAATACATTTCCATGATTTTTCATGTGTTGGAGGCAAATTTCAAGATTATACATTCTCTAAAATCACCATCAATACTCCTTAGTTATTTTTCATTACAATATAAAAATATATTATTTTGATAAAACCAGAACAGGATTACAACTGAAGACTGTTCATTATTATGAGAGGGGACAGCTGGAAAAATGGCGAAGGCATGTCAAAAAATTGGGACTGGGAAGGGACCTCTATTTTTTATTTTGGCATAGGGGAGGGACACAACACTTAAATGGCTTTTAACACATACATATATATACATACTTTTGGCCATTTTTAAAGAAAGCATTTTGAATTTTGTTTGGGCCGTTTTTAAAGGAAAAAAAATAGAAATAATAATAAAATAAGCATTTTTTTCTCTCATCACTTTGCTCAAAAAGATTATAACAGACAACAGTGCAAAAAGTGCAGTGCATAAATGGGCGGTAGCTTAAACATCCCTGATCTGTCAAAATAATATTAAATAATAAATAACTACAAAATCAAATATGAAACAATTCAAAAACTAAATGTTGACAGCTCTTACAACATACTGTTCTGTTCCTTACTTTGACAAAAACCGACGTATGTTCAGTTTGACTTCAGCCTCGCCCAAATGCAGCGTGTCATGCTTGTGGTGTTCTCACATGCAGCGTTATTACAACAGCAGATATTATATTAGTTCTGTATTTCCACATTCATGAGCACCAATTTCACTCATTTATGAAGTTGTACAAGCTCCCACACAGCCAATAACACGGTCCTGCAAACGTTTCAAAATAAAATGCCTTGTATCAGCAACTGATGGGATTCTGTCCACAGAGATGCTCTCAGAGGGCTTTTGATGTAAAAGGGAAGCAGGGAAGTTGGAGTGAAACAGCCATCTTTGTATTTCCTCATCTCTGTGACAGAGAGAGACTTTAAACTACAGTAAAAAGTGGTAAAGAGTCAAGATAATCATCAAAACACCATCTTCACTGTCTATTTTGGCTGACAAACGCGAGCGTCGCGTAAAAAAAACAGCGAACCACCGTTTCTCTAGATATGCTGCAGCTGGCACACAGCTGAGACACTGCTGACAAGCGCTGCCTGAGAAATGGCAATAATTAATAAGTAATAATCGCGTGACAACGAATCGATAATTTTATCCGTTGCCAACACATTTAATAATCAGTTATAATCGATTTTATCTATTCACTGTTGCAGCCCTAATGTGAACCCTAAAAAGGGTCATTTTCTTATGTTGACGAAATCCAATCAGGGTTTATGGGACAGATTCTGATAACAATAATGACAAATTTGGGGCTGCACCTAATGATTTTTTTTTATCAATTCATCTATCAGTTATTTTATGATTAATCAATTAATCAATCTATTTTTTTTAATTGATTTAAATATTATTTTTTATCACTCAATTAATATAACAATGAATTTACAGAAAATAACATTTTAAAACTTGTCATTTATATTTCAATATTTTATTCAATCATCTTTAATCATTACAGTATACACTGCAGGGCATTATTCCCCAATAAAAATTAGCCGAGTCTTAACTGGTAATCTGTGTTTTACAGTCTGATATAAAGTCTCTCCAAAATAAAATTAGTGCAAGAGCTTGTTCCACTCAAGTAAAAGGAATGTAGTGCAATCTACATTTAGCAATCAAACAGCAAAATAAATAAAACAATGTAAAATTCAAGTCACTTTTAGGATGAGTAACAAAACAGTTACTCTTTGTTACAGTAACAAACCTCAAATCTACCAGTCCAACAAAAGATCTTACTGTAAAATTAGTGCAATTTGAGTAACACTATAACTTTTTTCTAACAGATATAATTAAAACTAGTACATTCTCTCTGACCCGTTTCACACAGCGCGCGTCATGGGAGCGTGAGCAGTGCGGAGCGTGTTGTTTTTTGCTTTGGCGCCCATGTTATCAAATGAGAGCGTGCACACTACCTGCATGAGCAGCGCTTGTCAGGCGCATGTCAGCTGCAGCACGTCTAGAGAAACGATGGCTCATCGTTTTTTTACATGTGACGCGCGCATTTGTCAGCAGGAACAGACAGTGAATATGGTGTTTTGATGATTATAATGACTCTGTACCACTTTTTTACTGCAGTTTATAAGTCCCTCTCTGTCATTTTTGAAACATTTTCAGGATCAGGTTTTCAGCTGTGCAGGAGCTTGCACAACTTCATAAATTAGTGGAGTTTGTGCTTTTTAATACAGAAATACAGCACTTATAGCAGCAGGCAGTGATGCAGCAGCGATGTAGCAACAACTCTGTGTGTGTGAACACCACATGAAACACACTGCTGCTCGGTGAGGCTGACATCTCGCGCTCATGATGCGCACTGTGTCAAATGGGCCTTACATCCTCCTTGCGACACGTCAACATAATCAACATAAATATGTCGATCTATGTAACGTGCATTGCCCCAGCCCTAGAAATATTGAATCATTACAATAAGTTGATGGAGAAGATACAATCACCATGTGGTTTCCTACATACTGTCACGTTCACATGCACTGTTCCCTGCAGGACAGGAGGGCTGCTGTGGGGGCAACGTTCAATCCAGTCAGCCAAACAGTACATGAGGTCATGACTGTTATTAGCAGTAGGTTACTGCTTCTTCATAAAAGCTCTAAAATTTAAAGGTTTGGAGGCTTTTTCATTTTAAAAATGTGAAACATAGGCTACTGTGCAGAAAGAGATAAATTATTACTGTTGCTTTCATTACTGATTTGTATTTAGAATATAGTTGTTAATTGTTTCTGTGCCGATATGTATTTAGGTGGCATGCATTATAGATAAATAGATAGATAGATAGATAGATACACACATACAGGTAGTAAATAGTGACTGCTGTAAGCAACAGAGCAAATCTCTGAGCACATCTCTTAAACAAACTATATCACAGTACTGACAGATGACAATATGAATTGTACGATATTCTCTACAGTCTTTTGAAAGAGTATCAAACCAAAAATCAGCAGCTTTGACAAACATGTCACAGCAGAGACAAATCCACAACTGCCAGGTAAATAAAAACATTTTACATAAAAAGACTTGTGTACTCTGTGAAACACGGATACGGTCTGGTCCTCGCAGAAGCGACTGGAACTTTATTTACTGAGCACTTTTTACAACTCCTGGCTTGCAGTTATCCTGAGCTTTTCCCACCAGCACTGTAGATCAGCTGTGGATGAGACTATACTTATTCTCATAAAGCAGTCAGCTGTAAGCATGGAGCCTTGAGGAAAAAAAAGCACAACACCAGCTGAGTAATTCACAACCGCTGAGCCGAGGCTGCAGACAATAATTTGGGACTATCTGTCCATGTAACCACAGGAAGAGATACGGTCTACTGTAGTAAACAAAACAACAGGCAGCACTGACGGACACAGCCACACTCCGCTGAGCTAACAGGGCATCTTCCAGATGATTGGCTGCCGAGCACACACACACACACACACACACACACACACACACACACACACACACACACACACACACACACACACACACACACACACACACACACACACACACACACACACACACACACACACACACACACACACACAGAGCCTGAGGAACGCAGGCCACTTAGCTCGCTATCACATAAATCACCTCCAAACACACTGCTGTGCACACACTAGTACATTAGCTCTGGCATGTTTCCCCACTTAATTTATCCTCAAAACACCACATAATATAGTGTTACTTAAATTATTGTTTATGTGGTTTATAAAAATGTATAAAACAGTGACTGGTTTCGGGATTTTTCCTTTCATTTTCTTTTCATTTAAAGCTCTTTCAATGAACGTGGCACGAAACAGCTTCCCAAAGCTAAAAACAAAAATCCCATGTGACATAAAAACTCATTTAAAATAAAAAGTGGGGTGGGTAAATGAGTTTAATATGCACAACCTTAAACACCTCCAGCAGGGAAAAGCAACAGTCAGATGGTTAAGAGGTTGCATTCTGCAACTCAGGTGCAGAGTTGAAGCAAAACTAAACTTGGTCAGTTAGGGCTGGGCGATATGGCTTTAAGATAATATCACAATATTTTTAAGCTGTATCGCGAGGCACGATATACTTCTATATTTATCTCCTCTAAACTACTGTGAACTACTAAAATACAAAATTATTGAATGAGCTACTGTCAAAATGTTAAATAAAGTATAAAGTTAAATAAATTACTGTTATAGTAAAGTCAAGTAAAGTATCTTTATAATAAATAAATCAAGCGGAACACATGGTGCTTGTAATTCGAAGGACCTGGCTCGTCTCAGGCTGGAAGCATTGATGGTTTTGCTGTGGACTTGAGGCTTCCTGTCAACAGTTGGATTCGGGTTCGAACTCTTGCTGTAAGGCAACAGTGTTAACCACAACACCACTGTGCCAACCAAGTTAACGGCAGAAAGTTAAACTGTAAGTGGGGTATGAGGATTCATCCACTGCAAGCTGGAAAAAAAACTAACAGCTTGAGCTTCAGTTTATGGATTGCAAAGATTTCCAAGTATAGTAGTGCTCTATGGTAACAAAATGTGACAAAACAGTCACAGTCTGGAGCTCTGCAAAAGCCCTGCTTTCTGTGTGTTTGTCTGTGGGAGGCAGAGAGCTATAGGAGAGACAAGGAAAAATGAGACAATTTATACTAAATGTTGTGATAAAATCCTTTCATGCAACACATGTGGAATAAGCTGCAGCACACTGAGTGTATACCATTTATTGCCAACTCCTATGGTCAATTAATTAACTGTTTGATGATGAGAGTTTGCCACACAGTAGGCTCATTTCATCAGCCTGACCTTATCGACCTCATTCACCCCATGACTTTCTTCCCCTCAACCCTACCAAAAGTAACCTGTTTTGGTCTCAGAACACTGATTTTCACAAAAAGGTGACAAGACCTATGATTTTTTTTTTTTGGTCCAACCTAAGGTACAAAACTCAGACATGTATCCAGTCATTATTTATTCAGTGACATTTCTTAATGTAAGCTGCATTCATTTAAAAGTAGGGAGGTACTCTGTTTTTTCTAATACTACGTTTCTACCAAAAGAGTGGGGAGTTTTTGTACAGTGGAAAAGAGGCTGTAGATAAACTCTGATGGTTCCTTCTCCATCAGCGTGGGATTTTTCCCTAGAAATCTGGCAGTGATGGGTGTGGGCCTGTGAAATACCAGCAGTGGGGCAATGGACAAAGTCTCCTTGGTTTGCTCCTCAGAGGATATGCCTTTCTAAATACGTTAACCCTTTGAACCCTGGAGCCACATCAAGACTTTCACATGTATTTAAACCTTTGAACCCTGAAACACACTGGTTCAATGTCTTTCAAAAAAGGTAGGAAAGAAGACAATGAGCAACTTGTTTAAGAATTAAAAATACAAGAAATTAGAAGATTTAGATTTTTTTTAAAGAAAATAGTGAAAAAGGTGGAAAAGAAAAAAAAGAGAAAAAAACCTAGGGTAAATTATCAGAACTATATTTTTAATTACCATAATTACATATTTTAAATGTTGTTACACCCAATTATTATTAAATTAAGCTCTATTTTTAGGTCATGTCCTTTTACTTTTTGTTCTGCGAATTTTCAGGGATTTTTATGGACTTTTTTGTACTAATTTCTTGTTAATTTTGGGGTAATTTCTTCTTACGTCGCTCATTGCCTTATTACCATGTTTTTGATAGAAATTTAGTCAATGTGCTCAGGTTGCAAAGAGTTAAACAGCCAAAAACAGCCAGTGCAAGGTGAGTGTGCAGCAGGAGCAAACTTTCTGTGAATTCACTGCAGTCAGGTGGCTACAGGGGGATTCTGGCCTTAAACACTTCAGCTGAAACCTCATAATGTCCGACCGACATACATATACCTTTTGTCCTCTCGGGTAAAACATGACCCCGCCTGGTTTGACTGTTATTTAAAGCATATTGTATAAATTGTCAATCAATTCTTTACACCTTTAGTCTTACTTCAGTCCAACCCATTACCACACATTTTTCCCTTCGTTTTGGAATTTAGGGCCAATAGACCTTGTTTACATAAGTATAAAAAACATATTTTGACAGCAAAAGATTTCATCTGGGGTCAGAATGATGAGGGTTTAGAAATGGCCCAGGGGGCAAAACCGAGACTCGTGAGAAATGAAAGTGAAGAAAACCCTGCTGACAACAACCTGAAGCACAACTATCAAAGGTTGAATCATATCAGGGCCTTCAACCAGGGTTAACCCTTAAAGGCTTCTTCTTCTTTTGCTATATTTTTCTTGTCATGGCCCCTTCTGCAAACGCACGACTTTTCTGATAAAGAAGCACTTATCAACATCAGGAAAAGTTGTGTGGTGTTTGGACTGAATGCAGCAGACTGTGAGAGGGTCCCCACAAACAGCATACACCAAGCAGCCAGTCAGACCAGAGGGGAGGAACGAAACCAAAAGCACTGGACGAAGAGAGCGAGAAGAGCTGGCATCAGGGCGAGGCTGAACCGACTTGGACCAAGAGCTGTTCCTTTACCAAGCCTTCAAGGCTAATTTCCGGTCGTAGGAAAATAAAATGGATGAGATGTGATTAAGACTCACTCAGCAACTGAGATCAGAGACTGCTCTGCACACATCTTCACAGAGACATGGTTAACCCCTAACACCCCGGATCAAGCTGTTGCAATGGATGGGCGGACCTTGTTTAGAGCCATAAGGACTCAAGACTGCAATTTCAAAAAATTGCACTGCAGGAATTGAATAATGCCACCAAAACCAACATGTCCAAACAACTAAATTGAATCTTCATAGTAGCTGCTGATTTTAATCAACTCATCCTTCAACTCCAAAGATGTAGCAGGATCAAGGACAAATGTAATTACGTTTGTTAAACAAAGTTTAAATCTAAATCTAAATCTATCTCTTCTACTAATAAATCTACATTTTACCTTCTTATGTTGGAGAATGATACTGGGTACTGGGTAATTATTAAGCTGTTGCAGTCAAACTGAGCACACTGCATGTGTTTTAGAATTTAAGTACCATGTTAATTGAAACTGATAAAAAAGAAAACAGCTTTCATTGCTTGAGAAGAAAGCTCACTGTATGTCTCCCTGGGTACCTTTTTGTTAATGTATCAGTGTGGATGTGGGTCAGCAGGTCTGCTGCTCTTTCGTGGCCTATGTGATGTCAGACTGTACAGCAGTACAATGTGATGCTGTAATACAACAATATGATGATATTGTTACTGGTGTCACACACCCAGAGCACTCAAAAAGTCACTTACATGAAATCCATTACGTTTTATTTTTCAAGACTGTTTCGAAAGCTTTCAGAAACAACATCACAGGGCCAAACAGCAGCCAAATGAGATGCGAGGCTTCTTCTGTTGTCCTGCTGTTAATGCAGAAATGGGTCAAAACGCCATCAGCCAAAAGCGCATCCACTAAGTGGCGTGCCGTCAAGCAGATGATAAGAGCTGGGCAAGAGTTAAAAGACTGGAAAGCAGGGATACTCAACTGGCTTTGCTGAGGGGCCACTTCTACAAAATGATGGGAGGCCAGGGGCCAGTCGCAGCAGCCCCATACATGTTTCTAGAATTTTAGGACATTTTTAGGATTTTAGGATATTTCCAGGATTATAGGACATTTCCGGGATTATAGGATATTTCTCAAATTTTAGTACATTTGTAGAATTCTTGGATTTCTAGGATTTTAGGACATAATTAGAATTTTAGCATGTTTCTAGGATTTCAGGACATTTTTGGGTTTTTAGGACGTTTCTCAAATTTGACACGATTTTTGTACATTTCTAGGACTTTAGAACATTAGTGGCTTTGGGAGGACCTCTTTCCAGTGGTGCAGGAGATCCTCCAATTGCATTTTTTTGTTTTAACAATTTTGACACTTAATGTATACTCAAAGTACAAAAACAATTCCAAGTGTGAATCGATTTATTTTTATAGTGAATTTAAAAAATGGTTTCACTGCGGTAAAGAGTTAGATGAGATACATTACCAAGGGAAGAGTGGCTACAAAATAATTTCTGAAATTTTTTAAAATGTATCTGGAGAAATCACTTAATCATTTTAATAAAATCTGATGCACCTGGCACACAATAGAGTCAACACCTTTGGACAATGTTCAGAGGGATGTTTGATATACTCTAGGTTCATAATCCATAGATAAATAATAAGGGTGTGAATCTTTCAGTAACTCACGATTTGATCTGATTTCGATTCTTGGGGTTACTTTTAGATTCAGAATCGATTCTCTATTCTTAACGATTTCCGATTCAAAATCGATTCCCGATTCAAAATATAGGAGGTGTCATTTCAGGATCTACTCCAGTCTGTTTTGCCAGTGACTTACTATGTTATGAAAGCAAAGTGTCTACGAAATTATGCAGGTTTTCTGATGCACAAGCTTTTTTGCTGTAGAAAACCTTTCTCCCAAGTGTTGGGAATCAGAAAGTGAAAAAATAAACATTGCAATTATTATAGTTGACACAAAAAATGGACACACTTTCCAAAAAAAGTCCCATTGTTTTTTTGCAGTTGTTTGTGTATCCCATTATCTGTGCCATTCTGTAAAGCAGCTCCTCTCGGTGATGCTGCAGAGGGCCACACACACTCCTGACACCTCAGAGAGGGCCCTGATTCTCCTGCCTGCTCTGCCTGCAGTGAGCACAGAGTTTACATCTATATGAGGCCCTGCTGCTTGTTACACTGTCTCCTGATTTACCCTTGTCTCCTCATTTTCATTATAGGGGGTTCTGGAGTTTATTCTAATGCACCAATAACACAGAGCAATAGAAACAGTAGGATTAGGCCAACCACAGTGCAGTTTGCTCCAGATGACGTGTGGCATACGTAAGCTGTGACAAAGCGTCGTACCGTCTTTTGAATGGTGGACAAGACCGAAACAAACCTCTGACCTCTCCATGCAACCACGGGAAACCAATATGGCGTTTAGCATAGGTGCTAATGTACTTTTATCATCGAAATATGGATAAACTATGGAAGGAAGACATCCAATATTGGATCTATCGTTGTGTATTTATTGAACAAGGTCCTATAAAACACTCGAATTTCCAGGGCTGGATAGAGAGGCTTCTAAAAGAGCTACTATGCATCAGAGACATCCCTTAATGTCACAGCCGGCAGCTTTCACTGGCGAAAAAAAGTGAGGCGATCCGACAAATGGTCTCATAAGTATTAAGACTTTTCTAAATGCTAAAAATTTTACAGGGTTAAGAATAGACTATATTTAGTAAATCTAGTCTATAAACGATATTTAGGATTTTTGAATCGATTCTGAATCGTTAAAAACGAGAATCGACATTCTTATGTGAATCGATTTTTTCCCCCACCCCTAATAAATAGCATCAACACCAGCATTCAAATCTTTAGTTTGGCTTTGCTTTGTGGCATGATAGCAGGCCTAGTTAATATGATATGTGTTAAAATGCAGTTGTTTTTTCTATAACCAATAGTTTGGAGCACTGAGGAATATAACACTTCTGGGAATAAAAATAAAGACTCCGACAAGTTTTGAAACACTTACAAAACAAAAGAGTCGGCTTAAGTCCACTGTCCTTTGACTTAGTACTTGTAGACATAAATGACAATCTATACAGACATGAGTAACTAACCCCCTCTATAGAACGATAGAGAGGAGTGAAACAGAAAAAAGGAATACACATAAACACACCAGTAAACCTGCTATCTTCTCATTAACAGTGGCACCATGGCCTTGAGGAGTGGCGGTTGAGGATTCCTGACATATTTGCGGCAGAGACATATAAGCATAAAGAGGAGAAGGAGGTGATCAAAAGCTAGAGGAGTCCTTCCACAGCACTTTAGGCTGAAACATGCTTGGCGTTTCCCTGTTTGCATCCTTTCCTCTGCACACCCTCTGTCCAAAACTTGCTGCTAAGTTGTGATGGGAGTGCATGAGAAAAGCAAACACATAAATGGATGGAAAGTGGATCGAGGCAAGCTTTATATTGGACTGATTTCAGGGTTTCCCCGAGGATTTTCTCCAAAAGCCGTGCTGGAGTGAATGAGTTTTATTTTGCCTCACCGGGAGATATTTAGCTCGTCCACTGACATGAGATGGCCTGCAGACACATATTTGGACACAGCTGAAGACGTGGAATTAAGTTTGTTAAAAACTTACAATTACTTTTTTTTTTTCCTTTGCAGCAGTTTGTCACTCGCAGGGTGGATAATTTATCTGTAGATCCCTTCAAAGCTGCTCAGATCACATTAGTGGATGAGAGGGGTTGTTTGCAGATGTTTTTTAATTGAAAGCAAAAAAAACACTTTTAAACCAGCAGAATTAATGGTTAAGTTTCACTTTCAATGCACCTGACTTTCTGCTGCCATGCCTCTGCCCCAGTTGTGCTATAAATAACCTAATATATATTCTATGATCTCTCTCAAAAGTGATTACAATGGTGAGCAAAACTGATCTATCAATAACTGTTCTCATACCACAGAGAAATACAGCTTATATCTTTGTGCTGTGTTTTCACCATACCTTTATCATGCCCACGCTTGTTTTAAGTTGCATTCTTCTTGTTCTCCTCCCCACAGTGCCATTTCAGAGTTCAATTAACCCAAACAAACTCGATTTCTTTCAAAACATGGGCTATTTAAAAAAAATGACACAAAACAATACAAGAAACTGGTATAAAGTACAAGGAAATTACCTTAAAATTAGCACACAAAAAAATAAAGCTAAAAGAACAAGCAATGAAATGATCTGAAATAAAGTGCTGAAATAATTCTGTAACATAATTTTAAACATGTAATTATGATCATTATAAACATAGTTTTTACCTAGCTTTTTATTCTAAACATTTTCCCAAGATTTTTTTTCAAAGTAATTTTCCTTTAAATAACATTCCTTTTTTTTTGTTTCACTCCTCTCAATCATTAACACCCACATCAGAGACAGCTATTTCCCCGGGACAAGGCATCATCTGGGTTTTTTTCCCGATACCAGTATAAGAATGATCCCTTTAAAAAAGAGGGAAAAAAAGTACAAAAGAAGAAAGTATAAAACGATGGTCAACAAGATGAACCTTTTGAAACCTGAGAAAACTGTCTTGATTTCTTTCAAAAACATGGGAGGAAGGCTATAGGAGCAACAAAAGACAAGAAAATGACACAAAAACTACCTGAAAATTATATTTAAAAAACCTAAACACAAAAAAACAGAAAAGAATGTTTAAAAAAATAAAGATATGACCTTCTAAAAGTGCCTTTTTTCCCTAGTTTTTGAAAAATATTTTTTTTTAAATCTAGTTTTCTTTGTTGCAATTTGTGGAAAAATTCTTACAGAGTTACTAATTGCCTTTTTTCCAATGTTTTTGACAGACACTGAAACAATTTGCTTTGAGTTCAAATGTTTAAAAACTTGTGAAAGGCATCTAAGGCAGCGCAAGAAAAGTGACGTCGCTCCATGTTTCAAAGGGTTAAAAAAGTAAAAAGATGAGAACTTCAGTCTCACCATACGTAGCCATCCATTTGTTTTTTAAAAGCAATCTTATCATTTTCTATGTGTTATATTCACTCTCAAGTCTAGCGATGAAAACTAAGAGAGGCCAGCAGAGTTTTACTTCACTTCCTGTCTGGGTGCCGGGCCGCGGCTCAGCAGAAGGAAAGGAACTAGCAGGTTATTGTTTTCCACCCTTCACACAATGCTTCCAGGTAAAGAGTTTGTACAACACAGCTCTTATATAAGCCAGTGACAGACAGGAGGATATTAACGGGGGAAGGGAGAGACGGGGGGAGAGGAAGGAGGGAAGGAAGAGAAAGAAAGGGGGGGAAACACTCAAGGCCACGCAGGCAGACTAACTGCCAGGCAGACAGTCTGCATCAGTGTGTGCTCTGTGCTCCCCTCAGCCATTCACACACACTATCAGCTAAGAGGAAACTCATAACTGCATTCCTTTGCTCTGATCTGATAGGTGGCTGATACCAAGAGTAAAGTGTTACAGAGAGAAATCAAGTGAGAGGGAGAAGATGGAGCCATTCAGCTTTGTTTACCCACAGCACACAGTGGGAGGAGAAGAGCTGCGCGTGTGCACATTTTACCAATGCACTGACACATTACACGCACCTGGAAGATACGACAAAACCACACACACACGCACACACACACACACACACACTCTGAACAGTGACTATCGCTATTATTCAAGTTCTTTAACCTGTCCTGTTCCACAAATGACATAACCAATAGTTTTATGAGCAAACAAAGAGCCTCCAGCCATGTGCAAACAATGGCTACGCCTGTCAAATGTCAAAGACCAAACAAGTCATGGAGGTCTGACGACAGACACAGTTATTGATGCATATTAGTGAGGTAGTGCGGGGATACTCGGCGTGCTTTGCTTGGGGGCCACTTTTGCAAATTGTCAGGAAGCCAGGGGCCAGTCACAGCAGGCCCATACATGTTTTGAGGATTTTAGGACATTCCATATTACTGTATACCGCAGGATAACAGCCAGGAGATCTACAATTTTAGCACATTTCTCAGATTTTAGGATGTTTCTAGGATTTAAGGACATATCTCGGACTTATTTATTACTTATTTACTGTTGCACATTTCTCACATTTTACATTTCTTGTATTTTAGCACATTTTTCTGGACAGTTTTCTGGAATTCAGGACTTTTCTCAGATTTTAGGTCATTCTTAGGAATTTTTTAGGTTTTAGGAAATTTCAAGGATTTTAGGACATATCTAGGATTTGAGGAAATTTCTAAGAACTTAGGACGTTTCTCAGATTTTGGGACATTTCTCAGATTTAAGGACATTTCTAGGATCTCAGGACATTTTTCACATTTTAGGACATTTCTAGGATTTTAGGATGTTTCTAGGATTTAAGGACATTTCTAGAATTTCGGACATCAGGGGCTTGGCCATGACTTCTGTCAGGGAGTGCAGGGGACCCTCCACTCACACTTTTTCTGATAAACAAGTTCTATTTTGGTGATGTTTTAGGCACTCTGGCACCTTATTACAAAAATGATTCCCGTCACTTTTATTGTGGAAATGTGTGGCGTGGGGCAACAGCAAACTTTGGTTTTGTTTGGTTTTTGCAGGTCCTTTGGCGCAGTGCAGGCAGATATTTTCCTCAGCAGCAGTTTGTGACTCGCCAGGTGAATAACTGATCAGTACATATGCTCAGAGTTAGGGCTGCAGCTATCGAATATTATAGTAATCGAGTATTCTACTGAAAATTCCGTCGATTAATCGAGTAATCGGATAAAACATATTTTTGTTTAGTTAAAGAGCAATTATAAATATACATGGGACAATAAGACATTTCACCTAACAATGAACCATTGGTTTCCTTTTGTAACTACCCAGTTAGCTTTATTATGTTTTTATTTTCCACCCTCATCACTCTGCAGCGCTGTGTTTTTACAGATTAAATAAAGCCTGTATGAAAGGCACGTTAGCCACGCATCGACAGTAGTCATAATTAATAGAAACCTAGCCCTCCGCAGGGCTAACGTTATGTTAGCAAGGTACAGTAACGTTAATCTCATTAATTAGCGCTACGTTAACTTAATTTTGCCTTGTCTCCGGTGACGGTCCTCCGCTCTCGGAGTAAACAGGGGGCCTTCAGTGGAGATGCTGCAGCATTGAAGACGTACTGTTGTGGTATACAAGCGCTGTCTTACAGTGAATACACGCAGCAGTGTTCGCCTTGGTGTCCAGCTTGAAATGCTCCCACACTTTTAACATTTTCTGCCATTTCTTTGTGCCTTTCGCTTTCGTCGCCTTCTTCGTCGTTACCTCTACATCCGTGGTTAAAACCAAATATATCCGCCGCCTCTTTTTTATTCCTTTACGTGCGTGACGTCAGCGCGTTGTGCCGCATTAAAAGTAGTCCGGGCGAAATACCATGCTTTGAGCTGGCAAAATTAAACGATTCCTCGAGGCAGAGAAAATTCCTCGATCATTTTTTGTAATCGAGTTACTCGAATTATTCGAGGAATCGTTTCAGCCCTACTCAGAGTTGATCAGAACAAATGGATGAATGATGAGAAGAGCAGCTGCTGTGAGTGAAAGCTTTCAGGCCCAACACAAAGAACAGCTGCTTCCTCTGTACCCAGAGTACACTCTGCGCTCCCCGAGTGTGGTGCAGTGAACAACCCGACATGTACAGTGCTCAGCATAAATGAGTACACCCTAACAGATTTTTCAAAAAAACATGTCCCTCCTTAGAATAAAAACCATCTACAGGATCCTAGACACTAAAATGTTTGCACAACTCTAGCTTATTGGTTTTAAATGAGATTACTCAGAAACAAAAATCAAATTGGAACTCTTCTAACAAAATGACTTAAGACCATGATGCAAAAATGAGTACACCCCAATGATTGTTGTAGGGGGTGTTCCTGTGACACAATATGACGCAAGCTGCAGAGGAGCACAAAAAAGCCTGTTCAGCATTTGCCAGGGCCCGTGCTGACAAAGACGTGGACTAAAGGGTCTTTATACTTTGGAGTGACGAGACAAAGACAAATCGTTTTGGTACTGATGGGCTCCGACCTGTATGGCGTTGAAAGGGCAACGAGTACAAGGACAAATGCACGGTACCCTCTATAAAGCCGGGTGGTGGCAGTGTTCTTCTGTGGGGTTGCATGAGTGCTGCAGGTGTCGGGGATTTGCATTTCATTGATGGTATCATGAAATCATAAATCTACTGCCAATTACTGAAAGAGAAGATACTACCATCCCTCCGAGCACTGGGTCGCCGGGCACTCCTCCTACATCGTAACGACCCAGAACATTCATCTAAGGTCACGGTTTCATTTCTGAGGAAGAACATGGTGAAAGTGATTCAGTGGCCAAGCATGTCACCAGACCTCAACCCAACAGAGCACTTGTGGGGAGTTCTGAAAAGACCAGTTGAGCGTCATTCTCCATCCAGCATCCAAGAATGGAGAAAGATAGATGCAGTACGTTGTACATGTTGTTTGTTTGCACCGTGCCCGTGCCCCCCCCCCCCAAAAAAAAAAACAAAGTCAGGGTATCAGAAAAGTTAAGAAAGAAAAGAGAAACAGAGGAAGCAAGCTGAGGGGAAATAACTTTTTTACGGACTTTCTTTCAAAAGAAAGGTGGGCACAATTTACACAGTTTAGAATGGCTTAGACTAATATCTGCACAGAGCAGCTGCTCAGTATCATGAACATTTATCTCTGTGTTTTCACTGAAATCAGAGTCTGTTAACAGAAACTTTGTGAGATTCAGCTGAGTTACTTTGTTCAATTAGTTCCTCACTGCAGCGTGTGTCCGCTCGCTGCCGTGATCTCCGTCACCTCGAGTCCCGTATCAGACAGCGTGTGTGTGTGTTGCTGTCTCTCGGGCTGTGGATAGTGTCAGACGAGTGTGTCCCTGTCTCACTGCAAATCCTTGTAACATCTGTAACATCTGGTTTACTCCCAGTGAACAGCGGTTTACCAAAACCCGTCACAGCTGCTCCCTCCTGGGCTTCATCATAATTTTTAGTAACTTCAATGAATGTACATTCAGCTCAAGACACACTTCAAAATCCCCGTCATTGCTTGCTCACCCCAAACTCCGCTCCCTCCCTCTCTCTCTCTCCCTCTCCCTCTCTCCTTCACTCCTCCCTCAACCTGACCAACTGACAGCTACGTGAACAGCGCCAACTAGCTGTTTGAACCTGTGCTTACACCATGCTATAAACATATCCCACTTTTAAAACATATCTCTCTTACAATAATTAACGGGTTTTGAACGGCCGTGAAGCGGAGTGATACATGCAGAGTTAACAGTCCCAGTGATGTTATACTTCTATATCAGCACTCATGGAATGCCTCTCGACCAATCAAATTGCTTGGTTGGAACTAACCGTTTTATAAAAGTTTATTATATTCATAAATTACTCAGCATCATAGGTACAATCTCATATGACATTATATTTATGAATATTGCCCCGCTGTAAAGTTAGTCAACTTTGGAGCAATATTTAGCTAATTTCCCAGTGAGCTAGCTTAACATATATGATATCAGGGGGTTCGTTACAATCTCTAGATTCATATGATATAACTGACTTTGCGCTAGCTTTAAAAGTCTGCTAATGCCCTACAAACAAGGTGTATTTCATTTCAAGTGTGATTATTTCCATCAGTGTTAAAGAAGTAAATGGAGAACTTAGGGGAATAATTCCAATTTCAGGGTCATAGCATCACGTGTAGATGAATCTGATTGAAAGTTAACTGCAGTTTTTGGAGGTTTTTCACTTTCAGGGGTTAGATTATACAAAATAAGCCCTTGTTATTCAACATGTCACTTGGCTTCAAATAATCTTGTTTGAAGAGGTGGGCAGTCTGAGGGGCAATATTGTGCATGGTAGGCAGGTAAAAAGCGTATGCTCATTATTGCTATGTAAAGGTTTTTTTGGGTATTTTGAGTTCTGGTAAAAAATAAAGGCCTCTAGTGGTTGTCTATTGCATACTCCAAACTGAGAGCACGGATTTGATGTTTATGTTAAAATGTGTCTCTGTTTGTAAAAATAAATACCAGATCTTGCTGAAGAAATATTAGATTAACTCTTGTGATTATTTAGCCACAATTTTCAGGGGTGTAAAACAAAGTTATGGTTATTTTTTGTTTTTAATTGGTCATTGGGTAATACAGGTGTGGTTATAACAAAATACAGCAAATTGGACTCATAGACACTGAGCAATGGATGCAAATCTGAATTTTCAAAGGAGGTGTACTCATTTATGCTCTTTATATGCTTTATATATACACAACTCTTGATGCACCCTATACCAGTGATATTCAACTTACAGCCTGTGGGCCAAAACTGACCTCCGATTGGGTGCCAGGTGGCCCCTCCACTATTTTATAATTCACAATAAAAATAATGTGATTTACACTAGGCCTTGTTTTTGCCTTTTTAAAGTGCCAGAGAGCATAAAACTGCATCAAAATAGAGCTTGTTTATCAAAAAAGTGCATCCTTGCACCCCCTGACAGAGGTCCTCGCTAGGCCCCTATTGTCCTAAAATCCTAGAAATTTCCTAAAATCTTAGAAATGTACTAAAATCCCAAAAGCGTCCTAAAATCTGAGAACTACTACTAAAATCCTAGAATTATCATACATCTTAAAAGCATAGAAACATCAGAAAATCCTAGACACTTCCTAAAATCCTTGAAGTGTCCTAAAATCGTGAAAACATCCTCAAATTCAAGAAATGTCCCCATATCCTAGAAATGTCAAAAAATCAAAAATGTCAAAAAGCCCTAGAAATGTCCTAAAACCCTAAAAATGTCCTAAAAATCATAGGAATGTCCTAAAGTCCTAGAAACATGCCAACATCTTAGATATGTCATAAAATCATAGAAATGTCCTAAAATCATAGAAACATTTTAAAAACCTAAAACAACATGTATGGGGCTGCTGCATCTGGCCCCTAGCCTTCTGTCATTTTGCAAAGCGGCCCCTGAGCAAAGCCAGTAGAGGATTCCTGCTGCAGTGTAATGTAAGGTTCAGTTCAGCATAAAACAGAGCACCTGAGTTCCTGCAGCACACATCTGAGGACAGCGGAGAATAGCTGACTGCCTTCAGCTCCCTCAAGGTGTTTGGGTCCATATTAGTTGTGCCTTATTATTCAGTGTTGAGTTTCAGAAGTTTGTGAAATAATCGTTGCCTCTAGTGAATACATGCATTAAATTCAGTATTATGATAAATACAACTTAACCAGATTATGTTACTTTTTATCACAAGTGAATGAACTTTTAAGCCCCAGATTAAAGAGCCTAAATAAACTGACCTTCGTTGGTTAAATTAAAGCCACGGTGGGAAATTAACATCAACCACATGCTGGTAAATATTTGGTTGAGTTGCTTTCCTTTCAGGTTAATATTCAATCAGACATTCTGGCAAATGTCCAGTCATTGTTTCCGTGATTCTATGGAGTCCTGCAGTGATGCTGGCGAATAAAACAGAATGGTAACTGGGGCGTCCTTTTGGCCGAGAGGTTTTAGAAGTTGTCCATGTAATCACAATGTTCCCAGTTCATGTCTCACTGGGGACCTTTGTTGCATGTCATTCCTGCTCTCTTTCATTTCCTGTCTCCTCTGCACTATCGTAGTAAAAGAGAAAAATGGCCAAAGAATGCAAAACACTGAGGAACGGCTGCTGGCTCAGAGGGCAGAACAGACACAGAGTCACTATTTCAACCACTTAATGCCACTAAACAAACTCCACTTTGTGAGTTTTAGTTGGTAAAGTAGTGCACATAGCCCGAGCCAAGTTTAGAGAAAGCAAGTACAGAAGATGAGGGGCTCGCTCGCACTCTCTCTCTCTCTCTCTCTCTCTCTCACACACACACACACACACACACACACACACACACACAAACACACATAGCTAAGACATGTCCAAACACAGCTCAGATATGCTCATAGAGGAGCCACCCGAGGGGACAATGCATTACAGGTGAGGTGTCCTATAAATGGACAGCAGTAAAGAAGCCTGTTTTGGTGGATGTCAGAGGATGATTGACAGGTATTTAACAATTCCAGAGGAAAGATCTGTTTTACATTTTGGCATACTGGCACTTTTTTTGGTCACCAGCTCTATTTTGATGCTGTTTAACGCGCTCTGACACCATATGTATACTAAAAGTACAAAAATAATTCCCAATGTGAATCACTTTATTTTCATTTTGAAACAGAAAATGGTTGGGGACCACCCAGCACCTTATAACAAGCCACATTTGTTCCACGGGCCACAAGTTGAATATCACTGGTGCAGGGTGCATCAAGAGACCACCCCTCCCTCCCTGCACTGCCAATTTCTCTCATAAAATGTTTTCAGAAACACTTGTTAGTGCCCCTTTTTAATTGTAATTGCGAGAGTTTGTGAACAGAAAGTAGGCACCATGCTGCTTCCTGCACAGTGAAAACAAAGGTGGAAAAAATGAGATCAAACACTTTGTTTTAGTTTAGTAATATTTAGTAATATGAAATGTTTTCTTGCTGGCAGGCCAATGTTTCACATGTATGCATTGCGTCACCGAGGGAGTGTTTATTGGTTCAGAGCTGCACAGTGCATTTTGGTAGTTGTAGGTTTTCATACTTCTTAAGCAAAGGTGCCCTTTTCTCTGTTTTCTCTGGTATTGTAGCACCAATTTCAACTATTTGTGTTTCTGCTGCAGAGACAGACTAGTTTATTACCAGTAAAATATAATCTTTCCAACAGTGAAATACTTCCTTAAGTGCAGTTTTAGTTTCCTTTCACCCCCACTGTGCTGTATCACTGTGGTATTTAAGACTAAGTGTAAGCAACACTTCATGCAAAGCAGTTTTGTGTTTAGCACTTCTCCAACTCGGAATGTAAAAAGCGCTGCCTGCAACCTTACAGGCCGAGGCTGAGCTTATAACCTGTTTGACAACATAGCAAAGGTCTCAAACAAGTCCTACTGCACACAACCACATAAACCCCACACTCAGCTCAGCCAGCGAGATGCAGAGGGCAGGTTTCATAATACAGTTTGAATGGAGAGGAAACACTGACTTGTGTCTGTAAATTGCAGTCATCATGACCATCACAGCAACCACACTCAGTGACAAAGCGACACCAAGCATCATCCACTCCGCAGGGCTTTTTTTAAACTTGTACATACCATCAAAGATAGCAACCGTGTTTGTTTGTAAGTTTGGCAGTGAAATGTCCTGATTATATGAGGCTGTCAGCCTGAAGACTTCACCTTGAGAATCAGGCTTCATCAATTCCCTGCTGTAAGGTTAACCCTTTAAAAGCAAGACCATGGGAAAAAAGTCAATGTGCACCAACAAATTTGAAATTGTGGTAAACACTATTTTAAGCACTTTTTTTTTTTTTAACTTTTTCTATTTTGTTTGTTTTGCTGTTGTCGTTGTTGTTTTTGTTGTTGTTATTGTTGTTTTTACAAGGAATTTTCATAGCAAGAAATGTTTCAAAATTAGCAAGAAATGTGTAAATCTAGAAAATTATTTTTAAAAGCTAGGAGAAAATGTCTAGGGTAAAAAGAGAAAAAGCTATGGAAAACTACATACTCATAATTATGTTACAGAATAACTATAACTTTTTAAGCACTTTTTTTAATTTTATTTTTCATTTGTTTTGTTGTCGTTTTTTCAGATAATTTTCATGGCAAGAAATGTTTCACAAATTGCAAGAAAATTGTAATCTAAAAAAATTCTTTAAGGCTAAAGGAGGGGGGCACGCAGTAGCTCAGTTGGTAGAGCAGACGCCCCATGTACAGAGTCTTAAGTCTTGCTGCAGTGGCCGTGGGTTCAATTCCGACCTCTGACCTGAAAAGCTAGGGGAAAATGTCTAGAGGAAAAAGGAAAAATGCTAAGGGAAATAAATGTATATCTAATTATCATAATTACACCTGTAAAATGATGTTACAGTTATTATAATTCTTAAGCAGTTGTATCAGGTTATTTCCTTGTTGTTGCCATTGTTGCTGCTTTGTATTTATTTTGATACTTTTCTCATACTTTTAATTTCTTGCTAAATTTGGGGTCATTTCTTTTTTCTTTGCTCATCACCTTCTCCACATATTTCTATAGAAATCAAGCCAATTTGCAAAAGTTTTAAAATGCTAAAAGGATGGTGTCATGGGTTCATATTCAAAACAGAGTTTTGGTCCATTTTGGTGGTGACAAGCAAATAACACCATGCATGTGAGTGTGGCAACTTACAGTAAGTCTGTCACTGACACACACAGAATGTGGTCACGACTCACTGTGAGAACCGGAATAACTTCAATACTCCTTACTTCAGACCTAAAGCAAACTCCAAAAGGGGAAGTTAAGCTGTGCTACCAGAAGAAGCTAACGTGATGTGTGAAGTTTGCTGTCTGAGGAGTTCTGTACACACTTTAACTGCAGAGTCCTAACTTTGAATTACAGACGAGAACAAAGTCGGAATTTCAGGAAACTAACGTTGCAGTCGTTTGAGAGCATGAAGTAGCTTTGCAGAAGCCATGTTGACTGCAGCTTTGAGGCAGCTCCTGTTAACATTAGCTCCACATGCAGCCAAATCCAAGGATGGAGGTGGCGTTGTCCACTTAACCAGGCGGCTAGCTGGCTAGGCTAACCCGCTAGCTAACTGGCTCGCTAACTTTAAATCCCTGCTACCAAAAGCTGATAGCACAATACATGTCATTTCTGACATTTGGTTGAATGGCTCGCGCGTGTGCGACTTGTTTTGTATGTCGAGTCAAAAGAGGGTAACACACAAACACAACACAAGCGCCACATCATGGAAAACTCACCCATTCCTGTCCGTCGCACTGGCTCGCTATCAGACGCGGGGAATCTGTTCAGCAGCCGCACTGCTAGCAGCTAGCAGCCAGGTCGATAATCACAATTAAGTGCTTTTTATCGATTCACTGGCGGAGAAGAAACAAAGTGAGCCGTGTATCCATCCGTCCTCGGTCCCAGCGGCAGCGGCAACAGCGGCAGCAGCGTCCCCAGCTCTCTGTCGGTGCTGCTTCAGATTATTGTGCAGGAAGTTGAGCAGGAGTCTCCACCTTTCTTGGACTTGCCTCCGCGGCTTGCTGTTGCCTGCTGCCACCAAAATACTAAACAGCAGGAAACTTCGCGATGTTTCAGGCAGGACAGTCCCGCGAGAGGAATGTTTAATGGAATGTTGATCCCCCTTGTATTATTGGTCCACTCAGCAAGTACAGTAACTACTGTACGTGTGTGCGTGTGTGTACACGCGCGCGCGCGTGTGTGTGTGTGTGTCTGTCTGTCTGTCTGTCTGTGAGAGAAACTTAATACACTCACTCGCGCTCCTCCCAACTACATGACATGCGTGGGATCTTTCACTGAACCTCCAGTCATTAAGGCAATCTGGCCCGCAACAGGGGGCCAATAATTTTTTTAATTCACAATAAAAATAAAGTGATTCACACTGGGAATTGTTTTTGTACTCTTAGTATACATAGGGTGCCTAAAACAGCATCAAAATAGAGCTTGTTGTTTATTTAAAAAAAAAAAAGAAAAGAAAGTGCCAAGTGCACCCTCCAATAGGGAAATGTCCTGAAATCCCAGACATGTTCTGAAATCCTAGAAATTTCCTAAAATCCAAAAATTCTTGAAATGTCCTTCCTGAAATCCTAGAAACATCCTAAAATCCTTGATAATTACTAAAAATCTAGGCATGTCCTAAATCCTAGAAACATGTAGGAGGCTGCTGCGACTGGCCCCGTCATTTTGTAAAAGTGGTTTGGTTTCTCACAAAGACTTTGAACAAACATCCTAAAATCCTAAAACATTCTAAAATTCTTGAGACTTCCTAAAATCTTCCTAAAAATTCCAAACACCTAACATAATAATAATAATAATAATAATAATAATAATAATAATAAGAAGAAGAAGAAGAAGAAGAAGAAGAAGAAGAAGAAGAAGAAGAACAGTAGTAAATGCAGTTTTCTACATGTTTCCTTAACTATTTTCTGTTTTTCACGATTGTCTCTCTCTTTTAAAGTCTAATATTCAGAATTAAATGGCTCCATAAAATATACTGTATGAATTGCTATACCTCAGAATATACTGCGAGTTACTTGTGCAAATATATAAGTAAAAGTAGAACACCAGCAGCACAGTCAGAGGACAGCAGAGCGAGCAGGTGTGTCCTGCTACTGTAGGGACATGATCTGAAAAGAAGTCTGAAAAAAGCATCAGACATAAATTCAGACACTGTAGGAGAAAATTATAGACAACAAAATACAGAGGTTAGTAGAGAGTTTACAAGAAAATTATCAGAAAAAAGGCATAAAAGTATCCCTAAAAAACAAAAAAGAAGAAAATGAAAGCTAAGAAAAGAAAATGAGCTAAAGAAAGTTCTGAAAAATGCATGACAGATATTTTTGTAACATTATTTTAAATATGTTAATGGAATTATAAGCGTAGTTTTCTGGACATTTTATTTTTTACTTTTATTTTTTCATAATATCTAATAATATTTTGAGGTCTTTTTCTTTTAACTTTTACAGATTTTTTTTTCTTTTGATATTTACAGGACATTTCTTGCCCCATCAAAGTGTTGACGACCTCTTCAGATGACTCTGAAAATGAAGGTGACGGCAACATTTCCTCCATTCCACTTTTCTAATATCACTCTTGTTTTCTCCCTCTCTGTCTGTGCTTCTCATTTTGCTGCAATGAGTTTTTGCAGTGTCATAAAAGGTTTGGCATCAGCATGCACCATAAGATCCTCCCTGTCTGCTAAGTGACAGCATGCTATTAAAAACATTCACACAAATGAACACCCCAAATGAATGTGGTTGCTGGGAAGGAAATGAAGTGAGTCATACAAATTGTAAAGGAGGTTTTGCTTGTCAACATGGCTTAAATAATTCTGATGTATTTCTTACACACAAGTAAAAATAACTTCAGAAGTTATCATAAGATCTTGTGTATTAATATGAAATATGTTGTACTGTAATGTTGACATTTTCAATGCTCTTAACCCTTTGAAGGCTGGAGCGACACCCCTTTTCTTGTGCATTTTACAAGTATTTAACCCCCTGAACCCTGAGCAATTTCCTTCAGAAACATGGGAGGGGGATTAGTACTTATTAGTAGTGGATTAGTAGATGTAGAAATTATTTTTATGAATCTAGAAAAAAATAGGGAAAAACTATCTTTCTAATTATCATAATAATGAATGTATGTTACAGAATTAATATAATCTGAAATGCTCTTTCTAGGTCTTTCCAAACTTTTCCAAATAATTTTTAGAAAATTATGGTGAATCATTTTTTTAGAAAGCTAAGTAAAATGTCGAGGGGAAAAAAAGTTCAGGAAAAAGAAAAAAAGAGAAAAACTATATTTCTAAGGATCAAAATAATGTATTTCAAATTATATTACATAGTTATTATAATCTGAATCTTTTTTAACTTTTTTTACAAATAATTTTCATGGACATAAAAGAAGATCATTTAAAAAGAGACAGCTAAAATGTCTAGGGGAAAGAGGTAGGGGAAAAGAAAAAGGTAGGGGAAAAAATACATTTCTAATTATCAAAATAATTTATATAAAATTATGTGACAAGATTATTCTAATTTGAAACAACTTTTTTGGGTCATTTACTTGTTGTTTTGTTGTTGTTTTTCAAATAATTTTCAGGACACTTTCTTGTACTTTTGGACACCTTTCACAGATATTCAAACCTTTGAACCCAGAACGTATTGGTTTGATTTCTTACAAAAACATGGAGAAAGAAAAGCATTTAGCAACTTAAATGTTAAACAAATTGCAAAAAACTAGAGAAAACAAAAACAAAAAAAGCTAGGGAAAAATAAATTTCTAATGATCATGATAATGCATTTAAAATTATGTTACAAAATTATTATAATTTGAAACGCTTTTCCAGATCGTTTACTAGCTTGCCTCCTTGATGAGGCCTTTTGTAAAAAAGCATAGTCATTGCTGCGCATTGGGCACTGCGCCCGTTGTCAAAAATCTGCTTCGCTGTCGAGCACCATGAATGAACTGTGAAAAAAGGAAGTAGTTGAGGGCCAATTCATCCCAACAGTATCCATTTAAGCAAAGTGTCAACAAGCTTTCACCAGTCAGCTTCAACACAAATTCTATGCAAATGTGTTTGACTGTAGAATTGCAGCACACACACGGTTCATTGTTGGTCAGTATGAATGCCCTGCAGTGGAAGTCCTCATTTTTATGAGATTTCTGTTTTCGCAGTCACACGTTTCACCGTCCTCATTTGTTCCAAAAGTTTGAGATCAGCGGCCTTTATTTAGATTGCCTTAGCTTAGCTAATTAACCATTTAAAACCTTAGCAAACTGGCTTGATTTTTTTTTTCAACAACATGGGAAGGAGGAACTTCACAAGAAATTGTCCAAAAAATACCCCGAGAAATAAGTAAAAAGTTACACAAAAGTTGCCCGAAACTAATTTTAAAAATATTAGAAAGAAATACATGAAAAGTTACTAGATTACATGAAAATATGCCAAAAATAGCAAGAAAGTAGTAATAAAAAAAAGAAAATGATCTGAAAATAGGAAAAAAAAACCCATCAGCAAAGTAGTTATGAGAAAATAATTTTTAAAAAAGCAAGAAATTTGTAAAACATTGTAAGAAAATGATCTTAAAATGAGCAAAAACATTAGGCATACATTTGTAAAAAGTTACAATTTTGTAAAAATAAGCAAAAGACATAAATAAATTATTATTATTAATAATAATAATATATATATATATATATATATATATATATATATATATATATATATATATATATATATATATATATATATATATATATATATTGCATTGATAGTTTACTAAAGCATCATGGACGCAGTTGTGAAATTTGAGGTCAGATTTGCTAAACTCAGTTTGCAGCTAATGATTAGCTGCAGCTACCTGAGCAGCTGTAGAGCAATAGAAACAAAGTGTCAGTGGTTGGGCACAGCTGAGTCATATTCATTATATCTTAATGATGATGAATAATGAATATGACTTGGTCATATCTTGGTAATACACTTGATGCACCTGGATGTTCTTTCATGAAATCTGCAGATTTAAATTTTATTTATTGTTGTTGATGGCCGCTGGCTGTTAACTGTCTTTAAACTTAATATCCTCAAAAATAATTAAAAGAAAGAGCATCAAGTCCTCATACATACAGTGTATATGAAAAGCTGGAAACTTGAAATGCTTTTTGCATGAAAAATGACTTTTCTGAATAATTGACTAATTGATTTAGTTGTCTTTGTATACTTTTGTGTGGTCTGTCTGCAAAAAATTTAATTTGTAAAGTAATTATCAAATAATAGAAGTGGACAATATTTCCCTCTGAGGTGTAGTGGAGTAGAAATGGAATGGGCATTAAAATATTCAAGAAAAGTAAAAGTTACTCAGATTTGTACCTAAGTACAGTTCTTGGGTAAATGTACTTAGTTACATTCCAGTTCTGGTCAGCAGAGGGATGCACAGTAACTGAAATTACAGGTATTTGGATCAGTGTTAAAGTATAGTAGTATTTCTTGAGCCTTGGACTCAAATAATAAAAAATCATTATAATTACTCTAAAACAAAACCCCCAAACCAATGAGTACTAACAAAATAAGATCAAATCCTGGATACATAAATATGTCTTTTTGTTGCATGAGACCTTATCTTCCTAAAAACCCTCTCTGCTCTCTGGAACCTGGCTGTGTAGAGACACCTTGTGGGTGAAATGTGAAACTTCAGTGAATCCTTCTGTATCCACCAGCTGATATTACAGCCAGCATCATATACTAAAATTATGTACTGTACTGAACAGCGTAAAGTCAGTGTCAGAGCAGTGCTCTGCAGGACTGACTGAACAATGAGCTCATTTCTTTCTTCATTTCTTCATTTTAAGTAATGTTAATAAAAAGCAAAGATGCATTACTGTCTTATTCTGTGGATTATAGGAGACATTTAAATATTTGGCAATATTTCAACCATTTAACATCCTGCTTTGAGTCACTATGTCTTAATGAAAAGCTGACTGAGGTAGCCCTACCATTCTTTTAAGGTATGTTATGCTAAAAAAAAAACATTAAATGTTGCTGTGTCTTTATATTCTATGCCTATTTGCCTCTTATATCCTTTTTCTACCAAAATTAACATGTGCATTTTGTGTCACATTCAATGTCAAGGAAAACATGTAAACAGCAGACAGCAGCATGGAAAGAGGTCTATGAAAACTTTACAGTAGTTACTTCTCTTTATATATGTTACTTATTTGATCTCTTTTTCAGACTAATTTGGATCAGTCTTTTTGGTGTTGCTTAGGTGGAGACGGACAGTATATTAGTGATGGCGCATCATAGCATCACACCGTTTAAGGAGCCAAAATTGATGTTGTGTCTCCATCACTGCCAATCGGAGCCAAAGGCCATAAAAACCCATGACTACTACAGAGTCATTTGACCCAGGTGTAAATGCCGATTGTTAGCTGGCGTTAGCAGGTTTATTGTTCAATGAAAATGAGGCTCTACAGGAAGTTAGTAACAAGAAAAGTCACTCCAGACATGAGTGCGCTGGGATTTTTTAAAGGTAGACATGTTTATTCGACATGTGATAGTTTTAGAGGTCTTACTGAACAGATTTAAAGCCATCTTAAGCGATTGAATTGTACTTTTATGGTAAAAGCAGTGATGCTGAGATAATAAATCCCCAATTATTATTTGATACAAATTATGGATATTCACTGTTATTAATGCCATTCATTTAACTTCCATTACATATATATATAGATCTAGAAAAAATATGTAGAAATAATACCAGAACAGGAACTACAACTAATTCCGTGGTCAAAAATTGATATATGTTGGTATATTAAGATATTACAAGCATTATAACAGTAAAAGGGTTTGTAATTTTTTTTCCCTGTTTCACCATAACTATGAATGGCTATCTCAACTGTTTTTTTTTTTTTTTGAAAAAATTCTGTTAAAATAAAATAAATTATTTAAAAAAAAAAAAAAGCAGCAGCATTGATTTTTGTTCTTATAGTCCCAAGGACATAAAGGATTTTTCCCATTGTTTTGTCTAAGTGGGGACATTAAATGTTAAACCCCTATTAACTATCCATATGCAGTATATAGACATTTGTTAAATGGTTTATAACATGCTATGTGGCTGTAAACAGATATTAGTCTTTGTTTTTTTCACACATGTTTTTGTTTTGGCTCTTAAAATTGTGAAGCTTTTTTTTTACATTATGTAACAAAATCATGAATGATATAATATATCATGATAAATGATATAATTTAATATTGTGATTTTTTTTATTACTTAAACTCTGTATAAACAGATGAAGAATAAAACTGATTATAATGTTGTGATTGTGTATTATCTGTTTCATCATTTCATCACCCCCCTGGTTTCTGTGATATTAAAATTACAACAATATTGACAAGAAGTCAGTGCTCAGATTAATCTGTCACTAGCTGCAACTGCAGTCATAAGTGACATTTTGTTATAAATGAGGAACTATCATAACAGCAGTGGAAACAGTGTGTCTGAGGAGTGAAACATGGTGCTGTATTCCAGTCATAATCATCAAGTCTGTCCTGCAGAGGTCAGACTAACCTCACTGTGTGACCTGAGTATGGTTCAGTTCTGGTACTCATTTGTTTTGACATATTTTTTTAATCCTCCGACACGTGATGAGAGAAATTTTGGCTAAACAATAATCATAGCAGCATGGGAACATGGTCAAGTCAAGTCAAGTCATGTCAGTTTTATTTATAGAGCCCATTATCACAAAACATGGTTTGCCTCAAAGGGCTTTACAGTGTACGACATCCCTCTGCCCTTAGACCCTCACATTACCCAAGGAAAAACTCCTATAGCATAGTTGGGTCTCAGCACCTAAACTACTTATTCCTTACAGATGTAAGTACGTCTTCATGTAACATATTACTGAGCAATATGGATTTACAATAATTTTAGCCTATATTGCGCTACACGATATGTATCTCTATATTTTGAAATCTTTTAACTAATTTATACCACTTGAATACCAAAATTCTTAAATGAACTACAATTTCAATAAAGTTGAATTAAGTAGCCGCTGTCATTTAATATAGTTAAATATGGTACTGTTTTAATAAAGATGAATAAAATACTGTTATAATGAAGTTAAATAAAGTACTGTTATAATACAGTTGAATAAAATACTTATACAATTAAGTTAATTGAAGTATTTGTTTAATACACTTTGATAAAATACTGTTATAATGAACTAAAATAAAGTACTGTTATATACAATAAAGTTGAATATTACACTGTATTATTAAGTTAAATAAGTATGGTTATAATACACTTTAATAAAATACTGCTATAATGAAGTTATATAAGGCACTATTGTAATACAGTTGGATTAAATACTGTTAGAATAAAGTTAAATAAAGTTTTGTTATAATGAAATAAAGCAGAACCCGCAATGCTTTAATTTTGAAGGACCCAGGATCAGTGTTTTTGCTGTGGACCTGAAGCCGGATGATGGATGTTAACATTAGCAGACAGGCAAACTGTTACAGTGGTACCTTAACAGCAAAAAATGAGCATTTGGCCATGATATCAATCATGAAATGAAATGGAAAAAACAATGCTTCATGTAAATGGGTCCTGCAAAGATACACAAATGCAAGAGGGTGACAGGTAACTTAAATATTGTCATATGTTGTATTATTATACAGTTGAGAGCAGTAAAGTGCAGGAACAGTCATATTTGATTAACCCTTCTAAACCTGAAGTGACATCACTTTTCTTCTGCTGCTTTCAGGTGCCTTTCACAAGTACTTTAACCTTTGAACCGTGAACAAATTGATGCAATTTTTATTAAAACCATGGGAAAAAGGAAATGAGCAACTTGGTAAGAATTGTTTGACAAACTGCAAGAAATTAGTAGATTTAGTAAAATTATTTTTGAAAGCCTATGGGAAAATATCTTGTAAAAAGACAGGGAAACCACATTTAGAATTACATGTTATATTACATAATTATTATAATTTTTAAAGGAAAAGACTATATTATATTCATATTTATCATAATTACTTATTTAAAATGATCTTACAAAACTCATTTTTAAGCACCTTTTGTAGGTCATTTCTTTTTTTTCTCTTTTTTTCCCCACCAATGTTCAGATTCTTTTCTTAGACGTTTTGCTAATTTCTTGCTAATTTTTGGGTCATTTCTTATTTTGCTTATTCTTTCTGTTCCTTCTTCTCGTGTTTTTGAAAAAAGCCAATTTGCTCAGGTTTGGAAGGGCTAAAGGCAAACATGCACACGTACATGAAAGTACACACTCTGTCTTTGCTCTGTTTTTACTCCATACACACCCTTTTTCAAACACACAGATCAAACCCGACCTGTGTTTGCTTCTGCTCTATAAAAGGCATCTTCACCTAGTAACTGCAGAGTGAGGGCCTGTGTGGCCCTGCAGCTGCTCGGGCTGTTTGGCCCACTGAACGTCAGCTCTGCTCTGCAGCATGAGTGAGCACATCCTCTGTTTCCTGCCCCTACAGCGGCGCCTCATATCACAGAGGATTGCCTTAACTCTTCAGTTCTCGTGGCTTTTCCCGTCCGACTGAGTCACTGACCCACTTCTCCTCAGTTCTTCACCCATCAGCAAAAACAAAGTGGCACGTTTCATCCCCTAATCTCTCCCCTTCCCCCTCCGTCTCCTCCCCTCCACGTGCAGGGCAGATGGTGCTCCGCTCTGCTATTTGTAGTAACGTCTGAGGCGATGAGCACGCCAGCCTGTGTGTATGCACACTGTTTACTAACAGCCTGCCTGACGGGCCACAGCACTGCATGCGTTGTGTCTGGATATCTCGACAGCAGGACGCTAACTGGATGGATGACAGGTTGACTGCTCCCAACAGATGACTGATTGGCTGGCTCAGGCCGCCATGTTTGATCCACTGACACATATTGGACAGTTGATGCCTGATGCCATGATGAAAGACTAAAACAGTAGAAACCTGGAGCAATCACAGGTGGCTGTGAGTGTGTTACTTTACACATGCTGTCCAGCGAGCTGCTGCAGCTGTCGGCAGTAAGCACGTTAGCGTCTGGGTGCCAATGCTGGTCAAAGCTACACAATGTTGCCAAATAAAGGAATCACTGTTTCTGACATTCCTTACAGTTTGACCATTTCTCTTTCAAAAGTGTAACTGTAGGAAAGTGATAACCAACTTTCGACCAGAGGGCCAAATCTGGCCCTTGATGGGGTGTCAGGTGGCCCCAGAACCATTTCCTAATTCACAATAAAAATAAAGTGATTCACAGTGGGAAATGTTTTTGTAGTTTTAGTATACATGCCAGAGTGCACAAAACAGCATAAAAATAGAGCTTGTTGATAAAAAAAAAAGTGATTCTAAAGACCCTAATGTCCTAAAATCCTAGAAATGTCCTGAAATCCTAAAAACATCCAAAAATCCAAGAAATGTCCTAAAATCCTGGAAACGTCCAAAAATCCTACAAATTTCCCCAAATCCTAAAAATGTCTTAAAATCCTAGAAATGCTCTCATTTATGAAAAACTACTAAAATCTTTCTGAAATCCTAAAATCCTAGATACGTCCCCTAAATCCTAGAAATGTCCAAGAATCCTAGAAATGACCTAAAGTCCATAAATGTCATCAATTCTGAGCAAAACCCTGAGAACATAGAAAAATCCTAGAGATGTCCTCAAATCTGAGAAATGTTATTAAATTCTAAAAATGTCCTAAAATCCTAGAAATGTCCAAATATCCTAGAAACTTCCTAAAATCCAAGACACATCTCCACATCATCAATCCTAGAACCATGTATGTGGCTGCTGTGACTGGCCCCAGGCCTCCTGTCATTTTGCAAAAGTGGCCCCCAAGCAAAGCCAGTTGAGTATCCCTGCTTCTGGAAATGTTGAACAAATAAATCTATGTACACATAATACAGCAGCAACACACACATACCAGCGAGCCTTGTGAAGCAGAAGAGGCCTATGATACTACAAAGCCAGCTGAGCTTGTTGCAGTTTTAAGTTCCACAAGAAGCAACATGAAAAAAGTCACCCACATCAGATGAGGCTGAGTATTTTTAAAATGAGCTCACAGGATGATATTTGTTGGATTAAATTCTGATCTGAAAATGAGGTATTTCAAAGCAGATCCAAACATGTCTGATCCTCAACGTTTGGATTTGGTAATCCAATCCCACCTTTAATCTGCTGCATCAGCAATCTGCTGCAGGCTAACATGCTGCATTTGGCTATTTCAAAATTTAAGGCAGAAATCTGGATCCGTTTGATGCCAAACTTTGGTTCCAATTGGATCTAACCTCAGAGCTGGATGTGACGTAGATTGACAAATGCTCTCACTTGTCCCAGACCTTGTTACCCAAGATGTCCATTGAATCTCTCCAGAGTGTGCTGTCAAATGTCAAAAGTGTTTAAATTCTAACAGAACCAAGTGATTGCAGGTATGTAAAGCACTGCAATACAGTAAAGTCACAGTTTTTTTTATAACATATTCCCACAATGTTTCATGAGAACAAAGTAAGAACATTCAAAGCAACATTCAGAACATGTTATTGAGGACTGAGATCACAGATAATTTATGAAAATGTAATTTAATGTGATCATCAAAAATCATTTTTAACATTTTTGATGTTTATAGAAATTGTTACCCTAACTTTGAAAAGAACTTTATTGGAACTACAAGAAAACTTAAAGCATTTTTAAGAAAATAACCTAAAAATTAGTTTAAAAAACAACAACAAAAAAAGGATGTTATTGATGTTTGACACTTCACAGCATTTTTTAATGACACGTTCCTGTAATGTGATATGTTAACAAAGGTAGGACATTCTGCTGCAACATTCTCAGGATGTTTTGGTGAAATTGTTAAAGTCACACACGATAGAATATTGTTTTATATAACATGTTAAACTTTTTTTTCGGAGCAGCTTTGTGCCACAGAAAGGTAAGAGAGGCTGATAATATAACTCACTTTGTGTAAACACTGAGGAATGATGCAGATTCAGCAGCAGTTATAAATTTTATTGGCCCATCTTCCTTGTTTTACACAACTGTTAGATAGCTCCTCATGAATTTAGCCAGTATGCTAATCTTAGCAGTCACCTAGTCTGACGATAGCTTTTTGCTGCTGGTGATTTCATTTACGCTTCAAAACACACAAAAGTGGTGTTCATCTGTGAAGATTATCATGCTGAACAAAATGTGTAAGTATGATAAACTCTTGTTTTTTGGTGATAATCGAAAATCCCATTCAAATCATCAATCGTCATCCCTTCACCAATCTATTGTCAGCAGATGTACACACATTTGGAATAGTATTGTATGAACTCCAACTGAATTGAATTATGAACTGTATAAAGACTGTGTGCAATGCTTTAGTTTAGGCCATGTGGACAACATCTTGAAAACATCTTGAAAATCTAGAGAAATTCTTGTTAGAACAATAACAAAAAAATATGTTAAAATGTGAAAAAAACATCTTCTATAACAATAAAAATAACAATAAAATATTTTTAAAAAATTGATAATATCTTATAAAATTTAGAAAGATGTTAAAATGTTGGAAATATCTTGTTATAACAATAAAAAAACATGTTAAAATTTAGACAATATCTTGTTATAACAACAAAAAAAATATGTTGTTAAAATGTGAAAAAAATAATCTTGTTAGAACAATAAAAAATATGTTAAAATGTGGAAAACATCTTGTTAGAACAAGAAACTTTTCACATTGTTACCTGATGATACCAAAATGACTACAGTGGTTCATGAGGTCAAAGGGCAGCTCATTGCATCTAAGCTGCACATTAAAATAACAGCAGAGCCAAATAAAGGTTTGCAGGACGTTTGTTAGCGTGGGATTTAGAGCACAGGATCAGAAATGCTGTTCAATTATTCATATGCTGAGCATTACTCTGCGCTTTCTAAAAACAGCAGATGTACATAGAGCGGCCTGATGCTGGTGCGGAGCTTGAGTGTCAGAGAAGTATAATGGACTGGCTCCATGTGGGATGATGGTTGGTCCTGCTGGAGTCGTTAGCCTGAGGCCCGTCTGTCCTCAGCTCAGGGTGCTGGGCTGGAGTTACATCTCAGCTCCAGCAGCATCACAGCTCTGTTTTCTGCATTTAAAGGAGCAGTCCAGCTGCAGATTTGACACTGATTAATGAGAATAGATGGTTGTAAAACATTATGAGGGGGGAAAAGATACATTTACGAGATTAAAGTCTTAATATTACAAGATTAAACTCGTAAATTGACTTGACAAAAAGTCCTAATGTTACAATTTCAAAACCACACATTTTTTTAGGACGTTTTTAGGATTTTAGGACATTAGTGACTTAGCTAGGACCTCTGTCGGGGATGTGGAGGATCCTCCACTGCCACTTTATTTGATAAACAAGCTCTATGTTGATGTTGTTTTATGCTCTCTGGCACCTTATGGATACTAAAAGTACAAAACAATTCCCTGTGTGAATCATTTTATTTTTTTATTGTGAATTACAAAACGGTTGGGGCCACCAGGCACCCTATCAGGGGCCTGATTTGGCCCTTGAGCTGTAAGTTGAGTAACACTGTAATACACTGACTATAGATAAGTAATCCACTACTCCACTTTAAAACCATACCTTTAATGTGTCACAGCACATGAGGACATGGCGGCTGTGGGTCTGGCCCATAGATGTATTACAGGGAAGTGGTCTGGACAAATCTGGACCGACTTCTTTATAATACATCCATGGTCTGGACCCGGGTTCACCCCTCCATCCCACTCCCTATTGGACAGACTAGGCTCATTAACACACGTGCATTGCTGTCGACGTGCTGTGATTGGCGGAGGCGCGTCGGTATCTCCCGCCCCTCCGTGCCTACGTCACCGCGGCGGTGTCCGTAGCTACGCAGCGCTGGAGGAGATCCGCACTGCTCACTGACAGCCTGGACGGGGCGAGGCAGAGATCCCGGTCCCGGCGTGGTCCTCATCTATCAGCGCTATGGGAATGCGCAACGCGTTGTTTGTGAAACCCGCCCTGATCCCGTACTATCTGAAACCGGTCTACCTGGAGAACCGGACCAGAACTCAGTGCAGCTGAGAGAGTCTCTGCAGCAGAGCCCGGCTCAGCCTCTCTCCTCCAGTCAGCTGAGGAGGAGCAGCAGCAGAAGGAGGAGGAGGAGGAGGAGGAGGCTGAGAAGCATCTAGAGATGACAAGTGTTTCTCCTGCAGACGACTTGGACTCGGACGTGTGCTCGAGCCTCCTGCGTGCTGTGTGAACCGGGACCATGTGTGCCATGTGTTTGTCCGCAGTGGTGAGTAGCTTCCTGCATGTTTTCATCCTCAGGACTCCTCCAGCAGGTTCTCCTTTTAAAGGGACAGTGCATGTTTTTTTTCCCAGGCTTAACTTCAAATCCAGTATTTAAAATATTTTTACAACTTTGACCATTAAATAAACTCCAGAGACTATTTGTCTTTATGTTGGACATCTCAGCAGTGTGTTACTGAGTCCTCTGTGGGTGGACAACAAAAGAGTCTCCAGTGGAAGGATGGAGAAGCAGAGGACTCAGCAGTCTATTGTTTACCCTGAAACAAAAACAACTGGACATGTCAGCCAGGGGACACCAAGCCGTACTCTGTCTGTCTTTACACACACGGCTGGATTTCAGTCAGCAGAAAGACACACACAGGAAATAAAATTAAGACAGTCATACTGCTTTATTAAGCAAGTATAATGACATTGAATCATTTAACCCTTTGAAACTTGGAGCGACATCACTTTTTGGGTCCTGCTTTCAGACACCTTTCACAAGTGTTTAAACCTTTGAATTCTCACAATTGGTGAGATTTATTTCAAAAACATGGAAAAAAGGCAACTCGGTAAGAAATGTTCCACAAATTGCAAGAAAAAAAAGTAGATTTAGAAAATATTTTTTATGAAGCTAAGGAAAGAAGGGAAAATCAAGGGAAAAGCTATATTAATAATAATCATATTTACTTATTTTGAATTACTCACAAACGTTAGTAACAAAACAATTTTTCTTTTATTATTTAAAGATATTTTTTTCATTTCTGTTTTCTTTTCTTTTTGAAAAAAATGTGTTGTTCTTTTTTTAATTATTGTTTTTTGTCTACTGTTTTTAAACCAATATTCAGGTTATGTTCTTAAAATGTATATGAATGTCTTGCTTATTTTTGGGAAATTTCTTATTTTGTAGTTCATTGCCTTTTCACATTTTTGAAAGAATGTATGTCAATTTGTTCAGATTTTAAAGGGTTAAGTGGTAGGATAGAGCTCCCATTATGTTTTAAATAAAAAAAATCTAACTCTGTCATTTATATCAGTTTATTTAGCCAGTATTCATGTATTTATGGCACTCATTACTTTGTGTGTGTGTGTATTTTGTTTTTTTAACTTAATTTTTAAGTAATTTCTTTTTCGTTGTGAATTTACTGAATTTACTTTTTGCCCCACTGAATTAGAAATGTTCATTGCTCATTGCTTCTTCTCATGTTTTTAGAAGAAGTCCATCCATATTACTCAGGTTTTAAATGGTGAAGGCATTTGTTGTCTTCTAAAAGGTCATGTTATCACCCCTATCATCATCACTGAAGGCTCACTCATGGATGTTTTAGTATCTGTATTTATGGAGCCAGACAGGTTTTCCCATGTTCACGGGCTGGAGGTGTTCCTTTTGTTAGGTGATGAATATAGTTGATTCTGTAGCTGCTTGAGCTCACGGTCTCATCCTCATCAGACTGTCAGATGAGGCTCCAGCACTCAGACGCTGCCTTTTTCTCCTCATAGAATACTTAGGTCTGTTGTGTTTGTATGCAGACGAGTCAGAAAAGCGAAGTCATGTGGGGATTATTTTAGCTTAATTAAACAAAAAAGGTTTGTTGAATCTCGTCCACATATTCATTTTTACCAGCCTCTAAGGACTCGGCTTTTTAAAGCTGAACATGTCTGCCAGACTCGAGCTGTGTGTAATATTTCATAACTTCCTAAAATCTCATCAGGATGTACAGTTTATGACCGTATGAGTATGCTTCGCCAACCCCCACCACCAACGGCAAGTCTGTTACTTACTTTTAGCTTTTCAGACTAATAAATACGCAATAATAACTAGGGCTGTACCCAACTCATCATTATGCCAGTTAAATCAGATTTTGCATTTCAATACGAATATTTGATGATTGCTTTTGTTTTCCATGTAATGTTTGAAATTCTGAACGGGCTCAGCAGGACAGTGGCATCCATGTAATATAACAACAGCACAAACAATAGATCGTTAATGTGCAACATTTTTTGCAAACACTAGATATCCAAAGAAAACTAGAGACTGTATTGTATTAAACTGCTGTGAGCTGTAAATGTATCAGGACAGAGCAGAAGGTCTCTCCTCGCTTCTCCTCTGTGATGCTGCCTGCATGTCCATAGCAGCTTGTACCAAAAAGTAGTGTGAAAGTGAAGAGCACTCTGCAGCAAAATCTGGGGACCAAAGCGTCCCCTGAAATATACTGCAAAGCACACTGACTTGCAAAAAAAAACCAACTGCTTGACTTGAAGCAATCTGAGGCAGCTGATGGGTCTCCAACTGATGGTTTGAATCTCTGATCATCAAGCGGCAGTCCTAATAAAACTCACAAGAAAGTAATATTCTCACACCCATTTGCCTATTAAACAGAGAAATACAACTGTACATCTTTTGAATTCAGCTTTGTCAGGGTCACACAAAGCTGATGAGGCTTAATTGCCTTGTTAACAGGTCATATAAAAAGCACTTCATTCAGACTCCACAAAACAATATAAAACTCACCGAAACTGTCTGGGCTACTCTTGTTATCAATTTAGTTAGTAAGTCCACTGTTCCAACAATAACCAATAGCTCTGGTTTGGTCCGAATAAAGCCTGAATTCAGGAAGTTAGATGTAAAAAACCTGCTGTTATTCCTTACAGTCTCTCTCTGCACGCTGGCCGCCAGCTGTCTACAGTCCTGTAACTGTAGTCACTGTGTCTTTCAGCTCAGCTGCCTGTTCCACCAGTAGAGACGGGTGACAGAGCTCTGGTGGTACGTGCTGTGATACAATGATTTTAATAGAAAGAGTGCCTGGAGTCATAGCATGATTCAAACATAAGAAGTGGCATGCTCACTCAAAAATCCTTTAGAGTATTCTGGGTGTCAACTCAAAAATCACAATAGTAAAAAGAAGTCGTCAGCACTCACCAACAAGCATTTAATACTGTTAATTGATACACAGCAGCAGGCGTTTCAGTCCTAAGCTTTCTTCAGTGTTACCAATTCATAACATACCTTAAGGACTTCTAAATACCCCGGTATTCCTAAAATCCTAGAAATATCCTGAAATCCTAAAAATGCCCTAAGATCATAGAAATGTCCTAAAATATGAGAAACATCCTGAAATTCAAGAAATGTTCTGAAATCCTACAAATGTCCTGAAATCCAAGAAATCTCCAAAAATCATAGAAATGTCCTAAAATGCTAGCAATGTTCTCAAATCCAAGAAATGTGCTCAAATCTGAGAAATGTCCTAAAATCCAAGAAACATCCTGAAATCCAAGAAACGTCCGGAAATCCTAGAAATGTCCTTAGATCCTAGCCCTAGCCTATGATCACATGTATCTCTCCTGTCACTTTGCATATATCCATATATACTTTAGGAGAATCTGTCCGAACCATAAAACCAAGACTACAGAAAGCGATGTGTGTAGGTTGTGTTTTCACAAAGTGGAGCTGAGTACTTCCTGCTGCTCTCTGCTTCAGTCATTAGCAGTGAACTCAAATATCATCTCTGGCTATTGTCAGGGAAAAATTCAGCCTCGCCGAGTCCAAACAGAGTCTCTCTCTGTGAGCTGAAACGAGCTGCGACCGCAGAGCAGGACGACACGAGGACACACAGCAACAGGTGCTGCTGTGCCACCAGCTCCAAGGCTCAACATGTGTGTGTGTGTGTGTGTGTGTGTGTGTGCGTGTGCATCTACCAGTGTGTGTGAGTGTGTTTATGGTGGGCCCTTCTTTAATTGGAGAGTAATTACAGCTTAATGTCTTCTGCCACACACACACACAAACATCCCACCCACAGCCAAATGTTTGTATGCACCACCTCATTATGTAACACACGTGGTCCAACACACACACACACACACACACACACACACACACACACACACACACACACACACACACACACACAAACACACACGCATACACACACCGCCCATAACAGTAGCCTGATTGTTCCCTGCCGTGACGCAGCGTGTCCACTTCATTAATTTTTCCTGAAAAAATGCGACATTTCTAACAGAAAGTCAGCGCCGAGCTGTGTGAGAGTCCTCATTCCACTTTCTGCTTTATGGTGAAGTTTGTTGCTGCTCATCACACGTCTTGTCACAGGATGAGATCAGTGTGTGCGGCTGTGCTGCAATGTCTTGCACACGCACAGCTCTCTCCTGGGTGCTGACAGGCTGCATGAGGTGACATGCAGCCTGTGTGCACGTTAACTGCTTATTTTGGGATGTTGTGAAGAAATGTGAAGACACTCAGATGTGCTGTGGTGTGTTATTCAGATCGAGTTTCAGGTGGGTGGGCTCATTGGCCCTCTGTGCTGCAGTCAACAGGATTCAGGGACAGAATCTTTATGCTTCATGCCCAGTTCTAAGGCAGCAGGTGAAAGTGCTGCTTATGTTATAAAATCAATCACACTGTTGCTTTATGTCAGGGATACGCAACTTGCTTTGCTTTGGCACAACTTTTGCCAAATAACAAGGCCAGAGGCCAGTCGCAGCAGCCGCATACATGTTTAGGACATTCCTAGGATTTTAGGACATTTTTAAGATGTTTGGAAGTTTTTAGGACTTTGGATGTTTGGAGGATTTTAGGTAATATCTAGGAATCTAAAACATTTCGAGGATTTTACAATGTTTCTCCAGTTTTAGGACGTTACTAGGATTTTGGGACATTTCTACGATTATAGGTTAGTTCTAGGAGTTTAGGATGTTTCTAGGATTAAAGAAAATTTCAAAGCTCTAATTTAATTTAAAAGCTCTATTTTGCTGTTGTATGCACTCTGGCATCTTGTGTATACTAAAAGCACAAAATAAATTTCCAGTATGAATCACTTTATTTTAATTGTGAATTAGAAAATGATTGGGGGGGCACCCAGCAACTTCCCTGGGGCCAGATTTGATCTGCAGACTCTAAGTAGAGTATCACTGCTTTATATAACTTCATATACCAGTGGTACAGAGAGGGTCAACAGGATGGTCGCTGTTGACACAAACAGGTGGCACTGTTCCTCACAACAGCAGGTAGCAGAAAGGATGACTAGACAGAAATAGCCATGAATCAGCAGTTTTGATGAGAGCATGCACAACAGCATTTACCCATTTAGCATTTCTTGTAGAGTCTTTAGAAAGGTTTGTTAAAACTTTGAACAGATAAGCAGTTTTCTCTGTGTTAGAGGAAGGGTTTGTGGGAAACTTGGTTTTATTTTACAAAGAATCAGCAACCCTAACTGAGGCAGCAACCGGCCCGGCTGGATGCTAAAACAAAAGTATGTCAGAGGGCTACAGATTAACAGAAAGGAATTGTCACAATATAAGCAGCAAAGGCAGAGAAAGGCTATCTCACTTTTAGTCCCTCATATGTATCAAGCTCCATCAACTTTGAATCCTACATGTTTATGCCTCTGCGGTGCTGATATGTGGCCAGAGGCATAAGGTTCATAATCAGTTTGTCCGTCCGTCCAATTCATGTGAAAGCCTTTTTTTCAAGAACACCTCGAGGAATTGCTTCATATTTGGCTAAAACATCAACTTGGACTCAACAATGACCTGATTAGATTTTTGTAGTCAAAGGTCAAGGTCAGAGGTCATCTCAAGAGGACTTTGAGGGATTTAAGGACATTTGTAGGATTTCAAGACATTTCTAAATATTTAGAACCTTTTGAGGATTTAAAGACATATTTAAGATTTAAGAACATGTTTAGGATTTTAAGACGTTTTGCGACGTTACTAGGATTTTAGAGCATTTCTAGGAATTTAGGATGTTACTAGCATTTTCTAAAGAACACCTTGAGGGAATTGCCTTAGATTTGGCAAAAAACATCAACTTGGACTCAACAATGACTTGATTAGATTTGGGTGGTCAAAGGTCAAGGTCACTGTGACCTTGCATCAATCTCATTCTTGTTCACACAATACCTCAAGAGAGACTTTTGGGAGTTTCCTCAAATTTGGCAAGCATCCACTTGGACTCGTGGATGAACTGATTAGAATTTGATGGTCAGAGGTCAAGGTCACCATGACCTTGCATTTGTTCCATTCTTTTGAACTTAATATCTCAAGAACAACTTGAGAGATTTTCAGATTTGGTAAAAATGTGCAGTTGGGAATGTTTGTCTGGAATTGAGGGGTGGGGGAAAAAATGATACAGCACAGTATTGCAATGTTGTATCACTACAAAGACAGCAAGTATTGATTTTTTTTTGATGTACTGTATAAAGTTAAAATCACAATTATACTGTATCACGACTTCACTATCACGATAATATTGCATTGTGGGGCCTCTGGTGATTCCCACTTATCTGGATTGGTCTCTAATTGTCCAGATATGTACTTTTAATTTTGGGGTGAACTGTCCTTTTAAAGAGGTGCATTATTTGAGCCATGTTATTTTGATTGACAAGTGTCAGTTTGTCACTTCACCTCAACTCTAACCATGCTACACTCATCCACTGTTGCCAACTCCTCTGTAAGGGAAGTTGTAAGCTGTACACGTGTGATTCATTTGCAGGGCCGGCAGCTCTCACTTAGAGCGGTCTCGAAGTCCGCCGCAGGTTGGGACAGTGGGGCTGCTGGTCTGACTGGCTGCATGAGTGCTGTGTGAGTGGAGATGAGGAGGAGACGGCAGCCGCCCTCGCTGTACTCTGCTTTAGTGAGCTTGGTTGTAATGTGAAATGCGGAGTGGGATGTGTTAGATGCTTTTTGCTGAAGCTTTGTCAATACAAGTCGCTAGATTTGCTTTGTCGACACAATCGTTCCCCAAATGACCAGAAAAAAGTCACCAGATTTGTCGCTGGCCGCTTTTTACAAATTAAGTCACCAAGGGGGTTTTGAAAGTCGCAAGATATAGCGACAAAGTCGCCAAGTTGACAACACTGCACTCATCATTTCCTCAAATTTAAATATTTTGGTCAAAAGAAAAGACAGTCAAATAATAAAAACAGGAGTCATATCATATCCCTGGACATCATAGATGTTTTTGTGTAATCGCCACGTGAGACATCGGCTGCTTACTGTAATTCTCCTAAGATACTGCATCAATAATGCATAAAGTTAAAAACGCTCCAGGCAGAACATGTACAGAACACAGAGAGGAGAGACACAGTGTTGCATACTACATGTGTTAAACACACCTGTGTAAACACTCATTCACTGCTGTGTTAATGCATTCCTCTATAACTGTCACAGCAGTCAAAACCAACACATCTGATGAATAATGTGTGCAGCCATGTCCCATCACATGCCAAACATGTGCAGACGGCTGCCTGCTCACGTTCACAAACAAGGAAGTGATACGGGGTTCAGGTTTAGTCGCCTGTCACCTAAAAAAAGATCTGAGCTCCCGCTGTGGTGCCTGCAGCGGCATGGGTCCTGGGCGTGTCCTGTGGACGGAGCTGCTGCTGGGGGTAAAGTTACAGCATGCTCTGCCTGTCAGCCAGCAGGCAGGGAGGCACAGAGTCAGAGTGGTGAAGTGTTTGTTTCTGGGTGTGTGTGTATTGTGGGTTTGTGTGCCTAATGGGAACTGGCTCTGCAGTGGTGCAGTGATGCCACAGCGTTGCCTCTCTGATGTGAACAGGAGCTGGCTGACTGATGGATACACCCTCAGATCTCTCCCTCCACCCTGCGCTCTGTCCGTCACTCTGTCAGTGAGTCACTGAGGCATCAGCTCAACACTGCCCCGCCATTCCTTCCACACCGCCCACCTACACATTAAACCCCAGGATGTCGGTTTTAACTGCTAACTAACTAGTTAATTTCAACGCATTCTCATCTCAGGCTGTCACATGTTGCTGCTTTGCAGTGGACATCCACGTCTACAAATTATGCTTTAGTAGGGCTGGGCAATAAGGCTTTAAACTAATATCACAATATTTTTAGGCTATATCGCGAAACACGATATATATCAATATTTTGAAATCTAAATGAACTAAATGAACTACAGTTACAATTAAAGTAGCTGTTGCCATAGAATAAAGTTACATAAACTACTGTTTAATAAAGTTTAATAAAATACTGTCATTTCTGTAACCGCTTGTCCTCGTGAGGGTCGCGGGGGGGCTGGAGCCAATCGGTCATCGGGCGGAAGGCGGGGTACACCCTGGACAGTTCGCCAGACTATCGCAGGGCCGACACATATAGACAGACAACCATACAACATCATACACACTCACAGTCACACCTAAGGGCAATTTAGAGTCATCAATTAACCTGAGCTGCATGTCTTTGGACTGTGGGAGGAAGCCAGAGACCCCGGAGAGAACCCACGCAGACACGATTTAACTAAATCAAAGTGGAACTCAAGGTGCTTTATTTTGTAGGACTGGGCTTGTCTCAGGTAGGTTGTTGATGATTTTGCTGTGGACTTGAAGCTAGAAAGTTGGTGTTAGCATTAGCAGAAAGTTAAACTGTAACAGTGGTGTGAGGATTCATCCACTGCGAGCTGGAAACAAACTAACAGCTCTTCAGTTCTTAGACTGCAAAGATTTGCAAGTCATATGTGGTCCGTGGTCGTAAAATGTAACTAAAACGTTAAGGTCCGAAGCTCTGCAAAAGCCCTGCTGTGTGTGTGTCTATGAGAGGCAGAGAGCCATAGGAGAGAGAGGGAAAACTGAAACACCGCTGTCAGTGTCCTGTGATAAATCCCCACGTACAGTATCGTTTTCCAGCCCTCCATGTTTGTATGTTTTGGTGCCCTGCGTTGTGTAGCCGTTCAGCCATGCACAGCGTTATCAGATGACGGAAACAAATAAATGAGGTATCCTAGGTATCTAGGTATCCTATGTCTACTTGTTATGTTCCAGGATGCATGTTACTGTGATGTTACATGGTGGGATGATGCTGCACGTGGTTAACATTTGCACATGGCAACCAAATCCAGGACATCAACAAACGTCACATTTAGAGCATGAGGGTCTGGGGTTTGTCTGACCCATCCACCGCCCTATAGGCACTCTCACGTAATTTATACTACATCATTACTGGCAGTGTTTTAGCCTGACGTGATCTTACCACATTTCATGTGGGTGCAACAGGTTCCGTCTGGCTGTCTGCCAGTGTAAAATAACACTGTGATAAGTTGTGTCTGGCTGCAAGAAATGGCAGCCGTATTCTCAGCTGACACCTTCCAGTAGTGTTTCATACGCCCGTGAAAGGTGGCTTTTGCCGTTATGATCTCAAAGCAAAAGCACCATCAAAGAGGCCATATTTATGCATATGTAAAGTAAAAAGTACTGGAGATTGTGTTGCACCACAGCTTCTCATAAATACATCCATACTAAACGACTGGTTCAATGGGAGATTCTCTTTTCTGCTGTGGTGGCATCAAAAGGGATGGAGAGATTTTCACGACTTCAGGAATCACGACTGTTGAATGGTTAGAAAGGACCGCAGTGCATAGGGAGCTGGACAGAGCAATGTGGGAGAACAGAGGGAGAGATCAGTTCCTGTCCCATCACCGCGTGTCTGGCCGTGTGATTGGCTGTTGGGCCTGTGCACCAGGCACATGATGTAGTTTATAGGCAGTGCGGCAAGACAGAGAGATGAAGTTGGCATAATAAGACGAAGGCTGGCAACGCTGAGACTGAAATTGATTCATGCTTTGCTGAGTTGCAGAGCTGGCTCTGTGGAGAGGCTGTCTAGTGTCTGTGTGTGTGTGACAGCGTGCGTGCAAGCAGGGATATACTTCTTCTTCTGATTTTTGGGTCTTTCTTTACATTTGATTTTCCTGATGGCTGCATGGACAGCAGGCTGGTTGCTTGTGTCTGATTAGGAAAAAGAGGTATTTTAGAGTTCGTCAAGATACAGGCACACACAATGACAAAATGTGAGCCTCTAAAGCACTTTGCTGCTGTAAGCTCACTGTGCTCTGTCTCTGACATGTTGAACAGCAGCCGGTGCAGTAATTATCCTCATTGGCTTAAAACTATGGCTGCAGATTGAGCTGGGCTGTCGCAGGTCAGTCTGATCCCTGAAGAGCCACACACACACACACACACACACACACACACACACACACACACACACACACACACACACACACACACACACAGACACACAAGGTGTGTGTTGTGTCAGTCACCTTCCCTCTGGCTGTTCTTTCTTCTGTTAGCTTCAAATATTATAATGGTATGTTATTGTGGAGGGTATAGAGAATTCATACTCAACTTAAGGCCAGTGAGCAAAATCTGGCCCCTGATATGGTGCTTGGCCTTCCAACCATTTTCTAATTCGTGATAAAAATAAAGTAATTTACACTGGGAAATGTGTGCTTAAAGTACACATAAGGTGCCAGAGTGCATAAAACAGCATCAAAATAAAGCTTGTTTATAAAAACAGTGGCCAGTGGTGGATCCCTAGAAAATTCAAGAAATGTCCAAATAAATCCTAGAAACATCCTAAAATAGTAGAAATGTCCCAAAAACTCTAGAAATGTCTTAAAGTGTTGGGGGAGGCATACAACAGTGAGGTGGTAATTCTGTCGAGTATACAGACAGGAGAGTGTAGTCAAGTCAGGTCAAGTCAATTTGTCATATTAAGTCCATTATCACAAATCAGCAGCATACGACATCTCTCTGTCCTTTGACCCTCCCTTAATTAAAGTCTGTGTAAAGGGAATTCAGAGATTTGTTTCAAAACACATTCTAAATGTTGGAAACTGATTGTTGAAAACATGTTACAAGACTCTTAACTTAATGTACTGAATTGTGGAGTTAGACGGTTTTTTTTTACCATTTTCCCATTTTAAGATTTTTTGGGCGGGCCTAAAACCATACCAGCCAACCACTCGATGATGCACTGGAGCTATACTCAGCATTACCCCTCCCCTGAAAATGTAGCAGTATAAAAACGAGAAGCATCATTAGCACAGTCCTGCGATTGGGTGTGGCCTCTGCTCCTCCAGCGGACACACCCCGAGTAGAGTACAGAGTTTCAGATCAGAGAATAATGTGCATTTTTTCATGATTTTGAGACCTTCTTTTACATACTTGGTGATTTTTTTTTTGGTCATTCAAATTTGGTCAGGTGTTTAATAACACATCTTTAACATTTTTTCATGATTTTGAGACCTTCTTTTACATACTTGGTGATTTTTTTTTTGGTCATTCAAATTTGGTCAGGTGTTTAATAACACATCTTTAACATTTTTTCATGATTTTGAGACCTTCTTTTACATACTTGGTGATTTTTTTTTTTGGTCATTCAAATTTGGTCAGGTGTTTAATAACACATCTTTAACATATTTTAATTATCACTTTACCTGGACTGTAAGAAAAAAACTCCATCCAAAAAACCCTATAATGGGGAAAAAATGGTAGAACCTTGGAGCGCTCTTCTCCAAGGTTCTACCATTTTTTCCCTGAGGGGAAAACCACAAACCAGGTACAGCCAAAGGCAGGATCACAGCATCAGCACAACCATAACCATGATCGAGGTGCAGCCATATATCAGGGAAATCTACGAAATGAGGGAGCATAAATGCTCAGGAGAAGAAGCCGAGTTAGCGTTATGCAGCGATAGGACATGAGTGTTTGCAGATTAAGAGAGAGAGAGAAGGAGAGAGGGGCTCAGTGTATCAAGTCCCCCGGCAGACTAAACCTAAACCTACCCAGCCTAACTATGGGCTGGTCCAAGGTGAGCCTGAGCCAGCCCTAACTATATGCTTTATCAAAAAGGAATGTCTTAAGTCTACCCTTAAAAGTGGAGACGGTGTCTGCCTCCCTGACCGAAATCTGAAGATGTTTCCACAAAAAAGGAACGTCATAGCTGAGGGCTCTGGCTCCAATCCTACTTTTGGAGACTTTAGGAACCACAAATAACCCAACCAAGTGTATCTATCTTCTGACCATGGCATGAAAGCAAAAACACATATTGCCCTAAATGTTTTCCTTTACCTTTAAACTCTCTTCAGTTATTATACTGACCTCCCTGTTTGCACTCCTCTGTGTGTGATGAATGTTTTCTCCACATTCCCACCCTATTGGCTTCTTTTCAGAAGATATTTGACATGTCACAGCAGGAAAAGCACGTGTAAATAAAAAAAAATTCTGCTTCAGTCGGAGCTTGCTGTACACATAGCCTATGTACAGTATTATGTATCCATGACTTTGCAGATGCAGAAGGATGTTCTAATGCTTTCGGATGAGCAATATATGAATCATGCAGTTTTCCATGACAGTGTTTACTAAAGAGTTATCAAGCTCCTTGTGTTGACTCTCAGGAGATTCTTGGTATTTTTTAATGAGCCTATTTCCCCAGACAAAAACAAAATCTGCACTACGGGAACCAGCATAAAAAGCATGAGCATCCATACTAAGTCTCCGCAAAGTTCCTGTTTAATACAAGCATGCCTTCTCTTCCACAACCTCACATAAAATACAGAGTGATACACCGCAATTATGCTAATGTCGAGCGCATGCTGTTTCAATAATAAAACTCTGCAAACAAGCAGAGAGAGCCACGGGGGGAGCATCCATTGTCCTGTAACAAGCAGAACGTTCCCATTTACTGCTGCGTGCGTCTTACTCTGAGCGCTGATGTGAATGAATGAATTGATGTTACTGACGCAACCCAGTTATGAGCGGCACGTCGAGAACATGCTCGGATGTTTATGGATGAGGTTCTGGGAACAAACACAAAGAGGCGAATGGGTGGCGCGGTGAAAGGGCAACTGAGTGGAGAAAGAATGGACTGCTTTATTCTTAAAAGCAGTCCATTCAAAAGTCCACACTAATCATAAAATGATTTTTTCTTTGACTGTTTGAGGGAAGTTTGTGGGAGATGTCTTATTGTGTCCCAATGTGATGTTGGCAAAAACCTCATTGATCACATGTATATTTGTTGTTTTAAGGTGCCCTCTTGGCCAGGTTCCTCTTGGAAAAGAGATTTTAAATCTCAATGAGTCCTTTACCTGGTTAAATAAAAGGATATATATATATATATATATATATATATATAGCCCCAAAACATTGGGTGCCGGGAAGCAAGCTCCCCTACCATTTTCTAATTCACAGTGATTTTCACTGTGATTCACACTGGGAGCTGTTTTTTATTATACTGTACATAGTGTGTCAGAGTGCATAAAACAGCATCAAAATAGAGCTTTTTTTTTTCATTAAAAAAAAGTGCCAGTAGGAGATCCTCCACACCCCACCAACAGAGGTCCTAGCTAAGCCCCTAAAAATTCTAAAAAGTCCTGAAATCATAGAAATGTCCTAAAATCCAAAAAAAGTCCTAAAATCTTACAAATGTCCTAAAGTCCTAGAAATGTCCTAAAATCCCAGAAATGTCCTAAATCATAGAAATGGCCTAAAATCCTACAAATGTCCTATTATCCAAGAAACGTTCTGAAATCCAAGAAATGCCCTGAAATCTGAGAAACATCCTTAAGTTCAAGGAATGTCCTAAAATCCTTGACATGCCCTCAGATGCAAGAAATGTCCTGATTAACTAAATGTCCTAAATTCATACAAATGACCTAAAATCATAAAAAACAATCCCCAAATCCTAGAAATATCACAAGTCCTAGAAACAACCGTGAAATCCAAGAAATGTCCTAAGGTCCCAGATATATCCCCAAATCCTAGAAATGTCCAATTTAAGCTTCAAATCCAAGAAACTTCCTAAGATCCTCGAAATGTTCTGAAATCATTTAAACATCCTGAAATCCTTGAAAGGCGCTTAAATTCTTGAAAGGTCCTAATATCCTAGAAACACCCTAAACTCCTGAAACATTTATGGGTCTGTTGCGACTGGCCCCTGACCTCCGGTCATTTTGCAAAAGTGGCCCCCAAGCAAGGCAGGTTGGGTATCCCTGCTCCAAACTGATGCTTTTGTTCAGTGCTCATCATGGAAGACTAACATTCATGTGCGTCATCAGCAAAATTCTCCCCTCAGTTCATCACTTCAGTCCTACCAGAACTGTTTGTTCTGCATCCACACAAGGGCTGCTAATCTTCATTCACATTTGTTTGAATACACACACTTGGCAGGGAGGAACACACTCTAAACACACATTTTTGCACACAGATCCGTCCATTTCCACCCGTGTTTGAGCTTCTCTCCCACCGTCTGTCGCTCCTCTTTCATCTTGTGTGAGCTCAGCCAATCATCGAGTCAGAAATTGTTGCTGTGACTTGGCTTAGAGACATGGCAGAGGACACGGCAGACCTTGAAGTGCATAGGTGACAGGGAGGGAGGTGCCAGGGTGGTTATGAAGGAAAGAGGAGGGTTCATCTTCTCTGTGTTAGAAGGAGGCTGAGCTTTTGGGGAGCAGCACGGGTTATAGAGGGGGTGGTGTGGTGAAGTTCTGAGACAGAATGAAATAGCTCTCCCCTTTTGCTTGTGTCTGTATTTAAAGTAGAGCATTGAAGAGCGCTGTGCTCTGTGCTCCTATTGGTCAATATTGATCATGAGACAAAAAACTATGGTCTGTCAATATGGGACGATACACAGGATCGAAAGAGACATTGTCCCATTTTCCTTCCTGTCATCACATGACTGTTGGGCTGGGCCATTTCGATTTGGAAAAGTAATTTGATTGTGAATAACACTGCCATTCCAATTTAGTATTGTAATTTTTTATGCATCCGTGCCAGTGATGGCTAAATCTGCGAGCGTTATGTTTCCTAGTTTGCTGTCCGTCCCAACTGGCTCACTCATGATGCAGCAGGAGCTAAAAGAGCTGTTATTGCATCACATAACTCTTCAAAAGATGAGTGGATCATCCAGAAGTTTTGATCCAAATTCCTCTATAAAATCATGGACTATCACCTCCCAGAAATCCCTCGCACATAGCCGCTCCCACATATAAGGGGCTCGCCTTGGGTTGAAAATAATGACAGCTAGTGCGGTGGCTGTAATAGAAATAAAGCTACTAATGTTTTGAACATCCGTCGCCATGCTTCTTTGAATGTTATCACCAGAGGAGAAGTTGCAGAACATCACTCAGTGGAAACACAGTCATCTTGTGACTGTGTTTTATCGACATTTAGAAAATACTGCTTAAGTTTTGCGCAAATCTGTAATGGAAACCAACCTATTGTTGGAGAGGAGGCTGTCTGATGATAGGCTCTGACATGACTCAGCCAGTGTGTGTGTGTATGTGTGTGTGTAGCCATGGGTGGGTTATTCCCCTAAACCCAGTGAGCTGTTTCCTAGCAGAGCTGAGATGGGAGCCTTAAAAAAAGGAAAGCCAGAGTCATATGCCTGTTAAAAATCTTAGTCGTGGTTGTAAAGTGAATGCACTTGGCTCCAGAGGGACCTGGTGAGTCAGGGGAGGAGGTCAATGACATGACACCAGAGGGGGGGTTTCTGAAAGAGATATTTTCCTACAAATCTCATCAAAGCAGCCTCGTATGTTGGGAACCTAGATGGCAGAGCTAGAAATTGGACTTTCCAGAATCCATGAAACCTGAACCACAGCACAGTCATGACTGCCTGTGTGGCCCGACGTGTGTCATACCACACATGTACAATGAAAAATGTGTATGCCAGGTTGCTCACTGCTGGTTAGGAAACATTTTGGACTGGATGACTCCATGCTTTAGTTTTGAGGATCTTAATAAGTGACCTGATGAGTGTACAAACCTAACAGGAAAAATCATTTGCGAGTGAAAAGGAGTATCAGTGAGATCGTCAGTGTTGCCAGCTCCTCTGTGAGGGAAGTAACTATTGGCTCTCCCAAAAAAAGCTAGAAGTAGCTAGATGACGTATCTAATTTGCATGATAAAAAGAGAAAAAATGAATAGAAAAGGCCGACCAAGTAGATTGCAAACTATTTACGTATTTACAAATGTTTTAACTATAAGGTTAGCTTTTTTCTTTTCTTTTTTAGTGACCTTATGAAAGTAGAGCAAAACAAAAACGTGGTCCTGTAGCTTATGTTTGGCCAGAGGAATGAGGAGACAAAATCATTGTCTGTGATTGGTTGTAAGCTGCGCATGCGTAACCCATTTGCAGGGCGGGGAGCTCTTGCTCAGAGCATTGACGGAGTCTGCTGCAGGTTGGGACTAGTATTGCCAACTCCTCTGTAAGAGAAGCAGCTATTAGCTCTCCCAGAAATAGCTAGAAGTATCTAGATGACATAATCAACTAATTTGCATAATATGCAATTTTGAAACAGGCAAAATGAATAGAAAAGGATGACCAGGTAGTCCTCAAACTATTTACGTATTTACAAATGAACAAATTAGTTATTGTTGCCATATATCTAAAACGTTAGCTTTTTATCCTTTTTTTTTAGTGCCCTGATGAATGAAGAGCAAAACAAAAACGTGTAGCTTATATTTGGCCAGAGGAATGAGTAGAAGGACAAAGAACTGACTGAATGTGTGAGTGAGACCGACTGAGAAAGTGAACCGTAAGAGGGATTTTGGGATGTGAAACTAAAAAAGAGTGAAAATTTAAACAGAAACATATATACAAATATGTACTGAGCAGTGGCTCTGCTGTAACCGTACAAAATCATTGTCTGTGATTGGTCGTAAGCTGCACACGCGTGACTCATTTGCAGGGCCGGCAGCTCTCAGAGCGGTCTTGGAGTCCGCTACAGGTTGGGACCGCATGGCTGCTGGTCAGACTGGCTGCATGAGTGCTGTGTGAGTGCACCACGGAGTTTGACTAATTAAGTTGCCAAGGGGATCTGGAAAGTCGCTAGATATAGCGACAAAGTCGCCAAGTTGGCAAAACTGTCTGGGACTGCGGGGCTGCTGGTTAGACTTACCGCATGGGTGCTGTGTGAGTGGTGAGCCGCCCTTAGTGCACTTGGCTCTTGTGAGCTTGGTTGTAATGTGAACTGCGGAACATGATATTTTAGATGCTTTGTCAACACAATCATTCCCCAAATGACCAGAAAAAGTCGCTAGATTTGTCGCTGGTCACTTTTGACCAATTAAGTTGCAGAGGGAGTCTGAAAAGTCGCTAGATATAGCGACAAAGTCACCAAGTTGGCAACACAAGGTCATGAGGAGGTGCTTTTAGTCGTTCTGTCAGTCGCTTCGTCCAGCCAGCTGTCCTTTTGGCTGTCAGTCCATCTGTCCATCCATCTATCCAGCCATCTGTCCAGCTCCTTTGATTAAACACAAGATACAGAATTTTAACAACTCCTGGTCTAGTTTGTGGATATTCACGTTTTCTGGAAGAGGATTTGGCCAATACGGCAACTGCATGAACTTTGCTTTAGCATCCCCAATTTTTCCAGCATTTTAACAATTTCCATGTAATAACAGACGTAATGACAGACTTTTTTGTTGATTCTCATGTTCCCCAGCGAGATAAACCTTTGTGATTGTGAACTTATTTGGGTATTGTGGCCCATGTATGAATGTATAATTCCTAAAGGAAGAACCATTCGACCTTTTGGAGACAGCTAATCGGCTTGGGTGGTATACTGACCCTATCAACATACCATAGTTTTTTAGGCCATTTAGTCTGCAAGGTCTCATGGTTTTGATTTGTGTTTCAGCTCCAATTTGTAAATCCAAATACTCACATGAGGCAGGAAAAACCTTTAACAAGGCTTTTTTTGGAATGCAAAGAAATACAAAAAATACATCAGGCAAAGCCTCTCCATAATCACATCTCGTCTGGTCTACTGCCGACTTGATGTCCTATTCCTATCTCACATAAAACAATAAAACATGTTGTTACATGATAAAGCACGGTCAGAAACTTACTTCAGTACACACCTATGCAGACTTCATCATCTTCTAGCAAGACATCATCCTATCCTGTTTTGTCATGTGCACACACTTCCTTATGGCACCTTAGCCGTGGTATGCAGCTTAGCCTGCATTCTAACAGAAATATTCTAAGTAATGCAAATATAAACATCTCTTCTATACAGCATTCACAATATACAGACATCTTGTGTAAACCGAAATAAAATTAGAACCTATATTATATGTCAAATACCAACACAGACATTTTTACCAAGTATAAAGTATTTGATCAAGTGGCTCTTAAAGCTAATGTCCAGCTTATTTACAAAACCTGAAGGTATGTTTTTCAATATGGTCATAAATACAGGCATCTTCTTTCTATTAAAGTCATTGAATGTAGTGCACAGCATGCACCACCAGAGCTTGGTCTGTGGTCTCTACTAGTGGAACAGGCAGCTGAGCTAGTGGTTGAGGGAGAAGTTACAGGACTGTAAACAGCCAGCAGAGACAGGCTATGGGGAATAATTAGATCTAACTTGGTGAATGAAGGATTTATTTCAAACAAACTGTACCTGGTGCTTGTTGGACTTACTAACTGGGTCATTTCTTTTTAAGTTGCTCATTGCCTTCCTTCTCTGTCTTTGAAAGAAATCAAGCCAATTTGCTCAGGTTTCTCAAGTATTTTGGGTTTAACTACAGGCTTCAGTGTTTTTAATCTTCTGTACAATATCTAAATACTTAGTCAATCTTTTAGATTTATCTTTTACCTCCTTCCTTTCTTGTCCTCTCAGCTCTTATGTACAGTGGTGGTGGACATCTCAGCTCGGGTTTTAACCACAACCAGCCCAGATGACCAGTCCCTCCTCTCCCCTCGCCACTATCAGCACACCGACCCTGACTCGGGTGCCCAGCTGGTCTGCGACAAGTGCCCGGCAGGCACTTACGTATCTGTCCACTGCTCCCCAACGGCTGTGAGGGAGTGCAGCCACTGCCCTGAAGGCACCTTCACAAGGGGTGAGAATGGGGTGATGAAATGCCACCCCTGCCGGGCTTTGTGTCCCGCAGGCTTCATTGAGAAAGCAGCCTGCACGCCCATACAGGACCGAGTCTGCGCATGCCCCCCCCACAGCTTTTTGTCAGGGGATGGTACAGAGTGTAAGCCCCACTCGCTGTGCCCTCCAGGGACCCGGGTGAAAAAGCGGGGCAGTGAGATGGAGGACGTGATCTGTAAGCCGTGCACCAAGGGGACTTTCTCAGACGTGGAATCGAGTATGGTGAAGTGCCGAACCCACACGGACTGCCAAGCTCAGGGGCTGCTGCTGCTCACACCAGGGACTAAAGACACAGATAATGTCTGTGGACACGCTTCTACAGCCCCCTCCTCCTCTTCCTCTTCCTCTTCTTCTGTCTCCACAACCACCCCAGTGGAGCCTGCACAGGCTGTGCTTATACAGGAACCCCTGACTTCTTCATCGTCTCCATCATCATTACTGACTGGACCTGCATATAAAGGTGAGATACTGTTCATGCTTTGCTGTTTCCAATGTAGTTAATTTTGACATTCATTGTGAATATGTTTATTTCTGTGGATATCTTTTAATTTGGCAAAAAAAGTCCACTTCAACAAAACGATGAACTGATTAGATTTTGGTTGATATAGGTCAAAGGTCATAGTGACCTCTTCTTTCTCATTCTTTTGAATGCGATATCTCAAGTACATGTCGAGTGCATGTTTGAAATTATGGACAAATGTCCACTTGGACTGATTAGATTTTGGTGATCAAAGGTGAAGGTAACAGTGACTTTGCATGTCTCATTGTTGTGAATGCAAAATCTTATGAAGTTCCTAAAATCACGCACAAACATCTACTTGGACTCAGGAATAAACTGATTCAAATAGGGTGGTTGTAGGTCGAAGGTCAAGGTTATTGAGACCTCTTCCGTCTCATTCTTGTGAACGGGATATCTCAAGATATCCCTTTTCAAATTTGGCACCAATGTCCACTTGGACTGAGATGTGAACTGATTATATTTTGATGATCAAAGGTCAAGGTAACCATGACCTTGCATCCATCTCATTCTCATTCTCATGAAATCTCAGGAAGAGATTGGTGGTTGTAGATCAAAGGTCAAGGTCAGTGTGCCCTCACAAAACATATTTTGGCTATACCTCAAGAAATTCATACGGTAATTATGACAAAATTTCACAGAAATTTGTATAAAAGAATAAATTGATGACGTTATGATTATACTCAAAAAGTCAAAGGTCAACTTCTCTGTAACATCATAATGTTCTTCAAAAACACTATTCTGGCAGTTACTCAACATCATAACTCAGATACACTCAACATAGTTGTATCTGTTTCTGAATTTCTGTGCTGCCGGGGGGAAGATGTGTGTGACGCATGCATGTTTTCACAGACATGGATGTAAACTGTAGAGAAACTTGTCTGGTGTATGGAGGTCTAGTTGATATCATATTCAGATTTTTGCATAGAGATGGTTATGACGCAGTGTAGCTGAAGTTGTTGTTGCAGTATCATTCCATCAATGACTGTGGGGATTTCTAAAGAAAGGACATTGGTAGGCATGGAAACAGACAGTGGCAGCTCCCTATCGCAGGAATGTTACTATTAGTGGTCAGGAGGAAATATGGGTATTTCTGTCTTGCTCATTCCCTTCCCAGTTTTCTTCCTGTTTTCAGTCTTCTCCCCTCCCTCGTCATCACTCCCACTGTTTTTGCATCATTCTGGTCTCAGTCAGCCGGTCATTTCTCAGAATCAACCAGCCATAGCCAGTATACCCATCCTCCACACACCTATAATACTGTCACTACTGTTTGTGCTGGCAGGGGATCGATGGCTTCTCAGCCAGTTAATTTGACACCGTCTGTGCTGGAGGAGGGGAAGAAGGGGTGGGTGTTTTGCACATTTCACCTGTCTTTTACTGTCACTGGTGAGGATGGTAAAGTAGCAGAGAGGTTGTTGTTGTGTGTGTACACTAAAATGTCTCAGCTCTGCAGCAGTGATAAAAGCCAGGCTGCATTCACCATATTTCACTTTAACTCACTTGATGTAAAGAGGTTTGGAAGTTACATCACAGATCTCCTAGCAACCACAGATGTCCAGCAGAGAATTTCCTGTAAATGTTTAAATACTGTGTGTATGAACCAGATCCAAGAAGAGTAGATGGCAGTACCTGGAAAACAATGAGTGAAACTGGACTGGACACAGCACCATGTCAGTAAATACATTTATCACAGCAGAAGGTGCAGAAACAACCGTGCAGTGATACTCAACTTGCCAGAGGCCAGTAACAGCAGCTCCAAGCATGTTTCTAGGATTTTAGGACTCTTCTAGGATTTTTAAGAACATTTCCAGATTTTAGGAAGTTTCTAGGGTTTTAGGACCTTTCTGGAATTTTAGAACATTTCTAGGAGATTTAGGACTTTTCTAGGATTTTATTACATTTTCAGGATTTTAGTACTCTGGGTGTTCAAGGACTTTTTTGATCAACAAGCTCAATTTTTATGCTGTTTTATGCACTCTGGCACCACACCTATACTAACTACAAAAACAATTTCCAGTGTGAATTACTTTATTTTTTATTGTGAATTAGGTAATGGTATTACTGTTGTAGAGTCACACATCCACAATCACTGTTGCTCAAATCTCCACAATGGTTGCAGAGGATTACATCACCTCAAAGTCTTCTGTATTACTCTAAAAGTTGACTTAGCGTGAAACAGACAACTTGCTGCCAACCAAAATATGAGCCCTAATTTGGGGATTAGCCCTGAACCTGTGTACCTGTCTGCTGAAAAGAGGATGAGACGGATTAACGCCCTTCCAGCTGACAATCCTAAAAACATCCAGCAGCCCATTTATGATTGAATGTTATTGTGCAACAGCAAACCCATTAGCAGCATTAGCGCAAGCAGCAGGGAGGTGATAGCAGCCACATCGATAACTAAGAGGTTAATGACGCTCTAATATCGATTCGCCATCACAGTTTATCCTCATGTCTGGAAAACACTCTGCCTGCTGTTGTTGTTGTCAAACAGGACAATTCGTATTGTTCTTTTTCCATGTCAGCAGATTACAAAGATTTGTTGGGGTGTGACTCGTAAGCCCATCCTTCTCCTTTGTAGGTTTTTTCAAATTATTCCTGCATTGGAAGCCTAAATCTGAATAGATTTGGCCAGGCTTCAGCTTCAATGGGCAGACTGTGTGCTGAGCAATTCAGAGCTCATCTGCCTGCAGATTACAGTTGGAGCACAGCTGGGCCTCATCGCCATGGAAGAAGTGCAGGCAGATTTTCTTTTTGAGGGAATGCACTATGATCTCACTCTGAGCTTTGACAAATTAAAACACTGTAACAAATTTTCCCATAAAATTATGGAAAACTACTGGCAGCTATAGTTGCCAGCTTCCTGCTGTTATTTGATGGTGTCTCCTGCATTGTCCTCTGGTTGTTAGAAGAGATACTTTCATTAATTTGGTCAGCAGAATGTCTGTCCTCAAAAACTTCTTGAAGCTCTTTGTCTTCCAAGATGGCCTAACCAAAGGTCACATGCTCTCTTTGACTCTTATCTTAAAAGGCACAACTTTTCGTTTCTTGATGCACTCATGTCTATGTGACACTTGTGTTAGATGGGATTTGAAGTTGAGTCTTTACTTTCTGTATTCTCAGTGGCGTCTCCCAGATCTGTGATGGCTTGAACTGTACCTCAGTCATTTATCCCAGTGATACACAGCTTAAAACTAGGGTGCCGTTTGTCCCCAAGACCATTTCCTAATTCACAATTAACACAAGTGATTCACACTGGGAATACATTTGTATACATAATGTGCCAAAGTGCATAAAACAGCATTAAAATAGCTTATTTATCAAAAAAGGGCCATTGGAGGATCCCCTACAACCCTGACAGAGGTCCAAGCTAATCAGAGAAATGTTCTAAAATCCTAGAAAGGGGGGGATAACTATTTTCTGACTCTTTAAATCCTCAAATATTGAAATCTGCCTCTAAAAGCAAACATTGGTGGGCATCAGTTTCAGTGTAAGGTGTAAGGTACCATAGGATGGAGGAAGTCACCAGTGGAGGAAGATGACTGGGAGGGGGAGGGGGGGCATTACTCCTTCTTTAATTTGTGTGCCAGATTGCTTGCATGAATAAGTGTTAGGATTCCCTCCAGTGATGCTTTCTGCTTTCATTGTCTGGGCAAAACAGGTCTCTGAAGTGAGTGAATTTGTTTCTCATTTCTTACTTCTGTAGTATCTTGTCCTTTCGCTCTCTTTGTTCTCCCTCAACGCTCTACTTCTTTTTGTCATCACAGGCACCTACAGCCAGTCAGCAGCAATCCAGCTGAGGGGAAGCCCGGGTGGGGAAGACCACCGTGCAGAGGGGCTACTTCTCAGCCGGCCGGGAGCTTCCATTCCACCAAGTTTTGATCCCCCAAGGACTCCACTGCTCCCAGCTGACAAGCAACTCATGGACCTGGAGCACCAGCTGGGGCAAGCCAGTTCTAACCATGTGCCAGGTCCCAACAAGAGGACTGTGGAGGGTCTGGAGGGTGCAGAGGTAGCCAGGGGTGGGACGGGTACCAGCAAGGTAGCCGGGCAGGGGAGCGTAGGTGGTGGTAGTGGGGTCTCCAGCTACTATAGGCCCACTCGCCGGGGGTCCCCAAGGCCAAACACCCATGATCACTTTGACATCAACGAGCACCTCCCCTGGATGATCGTGCTGCTGCTCCTGCTGGTGCTGGTGGTGATTGTGATCTGCAGCGTGAAGCGCAGCTCCCGCGTGCTGAAGAAGGGCCCAATGCAGGACCCAAGCAGCATCATGGAGAAGGCAATTCAGAAGAAACCATCTGCACCTCCAACGCAGGTCAAAGAAAAGTGGATCTACTACTCCAACGGACAGGGTAGGCCAGCTGTGTCCTTGTATTTTCAACAAGAGTGGTTCTAATTAAAAAAGATTGTAGGATGTTTCGAATGCACACACACAGGTTAAGTTAAAGAAAAGCTCACTAGTGTGCAGATTTCTGCCAGAAACCATCTTGCAGGGCTTTTAGACAAGTCTTGCAGTTCCAGCAGATGTGTGGCAGGGTCTCATCATGACTAGATTTGAAAGGTTTGAATTTAGTCTGCAACCTTCAGGGCAACAAAGAAGGAAATAACAACATGAACACAATATATGAGACACAGATGCAGCGAGACATGTTGGCTGCACCATACCCAAAGCAGAGCATGTCCATTATAATCAGCTACAGAGGGGCTTCTTTTGTGTATTTCTATTTTTTCAATGCAGATTGGTTATTCACTATGTAGATCGTCAGGGAAAAAAGAGGGTGCGTCAATAGTGAATTAACCGAGTCCTTTTGGATTGGACCCAGCAAGATTGGTGTTACATACACTATATGACATCATGTTTATGATAATTGGATTTTAGTAGTCACAGGTCAAAGGTGAAGGTCACTGTGACCTTGTCAGTCTCATCCTTGTGTACGCGATATCTCAATAAACACCTTGAGGGAATTCATTCAAATTTAGCACAAATGTTCAAGTTGACTCAACAATGAAGTGGTTAGAGTTTAGTAGTCAAAGGTTAAGGTCACGGTGACCTTGCATGCACCTAATTCTTGTGAACACGATATTTCAAGAAGACCTCGAGGGCATTTTTTCAAACTTGGCACAGAAGTCCACTTAGACTCAAGCATGAACTGATTTGAATCTGGTGGTTGAAGGTCAAAGATCAAGGTCGTGGTGATAAAACATGTTTTTGGCCATAACTCAAGAACCTTTGGTGTCTACCTTGAAAATGTGCTGATTGTAGACATCCTTTGTGTGGGTGGGGGATGTGTGTGCAGCATCCATGTTTTCACAGACATGGATGTAAACTGTAAGAGCAACTTGACTTATGGGTGGAGTACAAAAACATGGCGGTATATCCAGTTCTAACATCAGGTGTACTGACCATGATAGGCCCTAGGAGAAAGGGTTTGCAATCGTGTTTTTGTAATATCAGGACCGGTGGCTCCTCATGGCGTACATCTGCAGCTAACTTGAAACGTCATGGACTTTTAGTTGCGTACTGGATGTCCCAGTTCAGTAAAGTAACGCATTCTCAGCCGTGTAGAACCCACTGTTGATTTTATCGAACCACTGTGGGTATCTGATCCAATCAATTGTGCCCTGCAGCACATGGTGTGGAGGGCAGTGGTTAAGCAAGCAAGGACATGACCCTGGTGTGGTACCAAAATGCTGTCATTATCCATCCCCAACACACACTGACTCAGGTTGCATCACTGCTCGCAGCTCTCGGGTATCATCTCAGTGTCTCCATCCTTTTCTAATCTCTCTCATCACCTGTGTTGCTTGTCTCTTCCTTTGTCATTTTTCTTTCCCTTTGCTTTTTTTTTTAAAACTTATTTTCCTCTTCTTGTTTTGTTCTCACTTTTTCTTCAGTTTTACTCACTAAGCCTTAGATTTTATCTCTTCCTTTGAGTCATTTCTTATATATTTTGTAAACTTTTACATTTGTTTGCTTTTCAATTGTTCCCCCGGACCAGTTACCCCGTTACCCCCTTACTGTCCCCTTCCCACTGTCACCCCCACACTCCTACTTCAGCTCCTGTGTGTCGACACTATGGATCAACAGGTAGAGTACAGTTTCCCCCATAGTGGAGCTTTTGATTTCACACTGACAACGAGAAAGAGACCCAAACTCCTGGGACAACTCCTGCCTGAGATATTCGACTCTCCACATTGAAACTCTGTATGTTCTGTGTGTGTGTGTGTGTGTGTGTGTGTGTGTGTGTCTGCGCTGTGATAAATCCGAGCCACCCGCCACCCTCTCTGTGCTCCCTCAGTGCCTGGCCACAGAGAACTGGAATAATCTGGTTTCAGCTGCATCAGGGTTGTTGTTTGGTTGGCAAGGCACATTAGTGGGTCAGTCGGGTCTCCTACAGGGTGACAAAGACACATATAGACAGCAGGAAATAAAGAGAGAGAGAATGGTGCAGGAGGTGTGTGTGCGTGTGCGTGTCTGTGTGTATATGTGTGTGTGTGTTGGAAGGTTGGAAGGGGGTTGTGGGTACGATGTTGTATGGTAGCCTACCGTTGTTGGCTAACCACAGTGGGGTTTTCCTGCTGTTACCTAGTAGCCGTTGTTAGCTTAGATACTTAAGATGTGACAGAGAGAGGTTTGGCTATAAAAGGAAACAAGTAACTTCTTACATTTTACCAACCCATGAACTGCTATGCCTAAAACTGTAGTTACTGTATGTTTACTGCAAATGTCCAATCAAGAGAACCACTTTCCTTAAAGCTGCACTAATTAACCCTTTGAAATGTTGGCAAATTGGCTTGATTTCTTTTAAAAACATGGGAGGAACGCAATGAGTGATGAAAGAAGAAATGACCCAAAATTAGCAAGACATTAGGAAAAAAAGAAAATTACTAAAAAAATTTAAAAAATAAAATGTAAGAAAGATTAGGCATAGATTATTTCTTTATTTAATGTATTCATTTGGTTTTCTTTTTTTTCTGACTTTTTTTCCTTAATGGCATATGATAAATGGACTGTACTTGTATAGCGCTTTTCTAGTCTTTTGATGACTTAAAGCGCTTTCACACTACATGTCACATTCACCCATTCACACACATTCACACACTGGTGAGGCTACCATACAAGGTGCCACCTGCTAAGCAATAACCATTCTCACACAAGCACACTCCAATGACACAGCATTGGGAGCAATTTGGGGTTCAGTGTCTTGCCCGAGGATACTTTGACATGTTGCCGGGTGGGTGGAGCCGGGGATCGATCCGCTTGTGTTCTGATTAGAGGACGACGCGCTCTACCTCTGAACCACAGCTATGGCCTTGACTCTTTCACTTCCGCCCGCTCCACTTTCCATCTTTTACTGGTAGTGGTATTTCAGGTGATTCAAAAAAGCCATATTTAAGGAAACTGCAATGGAAACACTTTTTTAGCTTTTCTAGGTCACATGATGCTATGGCTACGTACTTGGTGGTCGGGACTGGCTCTCTCGGGGATGATGCAGCAGGCACTACAACAGGTGATATTGCATCACATAACTCTTCAAAAGATGAGCGGGTCATCAGTAAGTTTTGAATCCTCAATTCCTCTGTGAAATTGTGGACTATCACCTCCCGGAAATCCCTCAAACATGGCCCCTCCCACGTATAAGGGGCTTGCCTTTCCATTATGGCTCCATAACACGCCTACGTGGCCTTGGATTGGAAATAATGATGGCTAGTTCAGTGGCTGCAGAAGAAATAAAGCTGCTGATGTTTTGAACATCCATCACCATGCTTCTTGGAATGTCATCACCAGAGTCCAAAACATCACTGAGTGGAAACACAGTCATCTAACAATTGTGTATTATCAACATTTCAATATACCGCTTTGTTTTGAGCAAATGTGTAATAAAACCCGCCTACTGAAACCGAACAGGAAAACGCAAACAGAGGTCAACCCTTTGAACAATCTGCTCCTAGTAACAACTACAACTAATTACTGATGAACTCAAACCACAGAAGGAGATAAAAATGGTAGTGCTCATATGCTTTGCACTGTTGCTGTCAGGAGTGATTTTCTTGGAAAGACTCATAGCTTTTTGTCCTTCAGGCAGCCACTATGGGTGAATAACTGTGGGTCAGGTCCATATGAAACCTGTTTCTGTGTGACCATCAGTGTTGGGGTCTCTTAGGCTTTTCAAGACCAATTTTAAACTGACCTCTTTACCTTTGAGTGTGTGTGTGTTCTCCTTATTGGAAGAAGAGTTGTGCAGCCATGTGAATGTATTTATGTGGAGATGTATGTATGCACATGGATCCCAAAGAGGAATTTTACACTGCTGTTTACTCTCTGGAACTTCAACAATAACAGCTTCTTAATCCTTCCAAGGTGCGTGGCTGGCTCCCCTTGAAGGTTGTAATGCCCCTTTACTAGAGCCGTTAAAACACTTGGGCAATAAAGGCAAAAGAAAAGGAAATGTTGAAGCACAGATCACACACATACAGCGCTTGGTGTTTGCTCAGAGCCGCTCAGGAAGTAGTGAAACTGCTACTCATCCACAGCAGGGCTGAATGGGGCTTTCCAGGGCCATGGGCCAGACTTTTATTGCTCAGGATCCGAACAAACCCATTCGTTCTTCCCAAACAAGAGTGTAGTAGTCAAAGGAAATAAAAGGGAATCACAGAAATGTTGTATAAAGGTAAGCTTGAGGCTATAGTGAGCTGGCCCAACTGTTAATGCTTGTTGCCCTAAATTTCTGTTCCTAGCACAAACAACTGTCATTTTGTCACGTCAAGTGTCTATTGTGTAGCTGTTGCTCCACCTGCCCCACTAACACCAAACATAGGCATCTATGCCCCCCAAAATTCTGACTTTGAGTGGATATTGTCACAAAAGCAAGGATACTCAACTTGCCCATACATGTTTCTAAAATTTAAGGACATTTCTAGGATTTTGGAACATCTGCAGGACTTTAAATAATTTCTCAGATGTTAGGGCATTTCTAGGATTTAGAGCATTCCTAGAATTTTAGGATATTTATAGGATTTAGGAATTTTCTAGGTCTGAGGATGTTTCTAGAAGTTTAAGACATTTCTAGGAATTAAGGAAGTTTCTTGGATTTTTAAGACATTGCTAGGATTTCAGGACGTTTCCAGTATTTTCGGACATTTCTAGGATTTTAGGAAATTTCTAGGATTTGAGGACCTTTCTTGGATTTTAGCACATTTTGTGAATTTCAGGACATTTCCAGGATTTTAGGACGTTTCTAGAAATTTAGGATGTTTCTAGAATTTAAGGACGTTTCCCAAATTTAAGGACGTTTCCCAAATTTTTGGACATTTCTAGGATTAAAGAACATCAGGGCCATCAGGTAGGACCTCTGTCAGGGGATGTGGGGGATCCTTTTTTTGATAAACAAGCTCTATTTTGATGCTGTTTCATGCACTCTGGCATCTTATGAATACTAAAAGTACAAAACAAATTCCGACTGTGAATCCCTTAATTTTTTATTGTGAATTAGAAAATAGATGGGGGGTCACCTGGCACCCTATGGGGGGCCAGATTTTGCCCACAGGTCGTAAGTTGAGTACCACTGCTATACTGCATGAAAAGGCACAAAATTGAGCTTGTTTATCAAAAATCTTTGGATAAAAACATGAAGGAGTTCAGTATATACGCCTGAAGAATAACTCATATTACCCACGAACATCTCCTACCCCCATTCAAGCAGTCTAGAACTGGGGCTGCTCCAATTTGATTTTTCCCATCTCAGTGAAATGATTACATACCTAAAGACCTCATGGTACACTTTGAGAAATGTACAGCAGTAATGTATAGTGTATGCAGCTTGCAGTAAATGATCATAAACATGGAAAATCCTTGAAGAGAAACATCAGATGGAGGCAGGTGGTCACCAGGCATAGTATTTACAACATATATTTCCAAAGTCAGATGCAGACTGTGGAGGAAAACATGAAGGAAAACAACATTCTACCTGCCCACCATCCTCCCTCGTTAAACATCCACACTGTTAATAATGCCAAGCTCCACATCCAAGCCCAGCGGGGAGCCACGTCTAAGAATATACTGCGCTGTGCAGTAGCAGGGTGGGCCGAGGAGGCCTGCGTTCATTCAGCCTGGGTTTGATTGTGAGGAGCACAGTTTGGGGTGCTTGTTGCCTGGTTGGAAGTATACAGCGCTTGTTGTGCTCCCACAAAGCCACACACGCATTTCACCAGTTTAATGTTGTGTGTTCCAAAACTGGAATGAGCACGAGAGGACTATGTGATGTGATTAGCAGAGTGGTATTTGTAAAGATGCTGACACCCACAGCGCCCTGCTTCACATCATGTTACACACAATAACACGGTGCTGAGGTGAGACCACTCGTGGGATCCATATGCTTTTTTTCACCCACACTTCACCATTTCTCATTTCAAGGTTAAATTTGAAAACCTCATAACCTGTTCTCATTCCACATTTTTTAAGAACGCCGCTCTGTCTGCGCTTTCAGCGTAGGAGTGTGATGCCAAAAGCTACCTTCCGTGTCCACATGCAACATGCACGGTCACGTCAGATGAATGCAGTTAGACAGAACTGATGGCGTTGTTATATGCTCGTGGACAGCTGGATGGCAGCAGGTGTGTTCACATGCAACGCACACGGACGCCTTTACTTGAAAACACAGTCAGATGCAACCGGTGGCATTTTTATCAGATGCTGATAGACAGCCAGATGGCAGTGGGTTTGACCACATGCATCGCACAATGCATGCAATTGACAATGCAGCCAAACATGCCAATCGTGTGCGCCCGACATGCTGAAGGCCAGCGTCAGGTGGTCTTGTGCATTGACTCCTTGTTAGGCAAGAGCGGAGTTTTTCTGCCTGAACACACCAAACAAAGCTGAGTCATGTTTTTTTCTCCAAGTTAGGATTCGAGGCCACGCAATAATTTGCCGGGAGTTGGGCCAGTGAATGAAATTATTTTTTCTTAGTCTCCAGCTGTTACTAGAGGCTGCAAACAGCACTTCATCTTATAATTAGAGTTAACTAAAGTATGAAAACAGTGGTTAAAGCAGCCACAGCTCAGCCCTGAAAACAGTGTTGATTCTCCACTGACCAGTCAACAGACAGCAGCATTTCTAGCACCACCTTTTATTACCGGATCTGTGTGCTGGGTACCCCGACAGAGTCAGCGATGAACTGATTGGATTTTGGTGGTCAAAAGGCAAAGGTAGTTTGACCTTGCCTTCTTCTCTTTCTGTGAGCACAATATCTCCAGAACTCCTTGAGGGAATTCTTGAAATGTGAAGCAAACGTCCACTTGGACTCAGCAGTGAAGCTATTCGATTCTCATGGTCATAGGTGAAAGGTCAAAATCACTGTGACCTTGTCTGTCTCATTGTTGTGAACCTGATATCTGAGGAACACATTTAGGGATTTTTATTTTTCAGATCACCTGAAATCACTGACCATTTTTTGGTGATCAGAGGTCAAGGTTAGTGTGACCTCACCAAACATGTTTTTGTCCATACTTAATTGATGGCACTAATTATGGGTGTCCACCTTGAAACACTGCTGATTGTAGAGATCTTCTGTGCTACCAGGGGAAAGACGTGTGTGAAACATCCCTGTTTTGACAGACATGTTCGTTAACTGTAAGTCCAACTTGACTGATGTGTGAAGGCATAGAACCACATGGTGGTAATTCTACTTCTCATTGTTTGAATTAGGAACAACTTGCTGATTACTGTAACAGTTATATTTTGAACCCAGTTGCAGCACAATGGACCACAGAATCAGTTTGCAATGTCTTTACACAGAAAATAATTGAGCAGTTCTTGAACTGTCCAGAAACCAGTGAGGCAAAAGCGTCTTTCACCAGGCGTACACTCACGGGCAGTGAGTGCAGCGAAAAAAAAAACAACAACAGGAGAACTCACATTGAAGTGTAGCAGGTGAAAAGCGCCCAACAGGAGGACCAATGCAAAACTCATGATCAGGGAAAGCAGGTTGTGGTGTTTTTCCAGGAAGCACACAAGGCAGATGAGTCGAGGACAGGCAAGGTCGGAGCCGGGAGATCAGGCAGAGAAACGCTGGAAAGTCTCACATGGGAAAGAACAATCTGGCAACTGGGTGAGTGTGAGGCTGCAGTCTTGAATGTTGGGGATCAGCTTCAGGTGAGTGTAATCAGTTGAGTGAGAGTAGGTGTGTGGAGAGAGTAGGGGAGATAGAGCAGTGGAGAAGTACTGAGTCAGGTAGAGAATCTGCAGACTGTGACAGATTACAACGTGTAGCGGCCGACAGGAGCTCTCTTAGTTTCACTGATAGAAAATACAAAGCAATCAGTGTCACAATAAAAGTCATTATCACCTGCACTGCCAAACAGCATGAGTCATTTCCAACACATCTGCAGTCTGGGAGAGGACATGACACTTTAGTGTTGATTTCCAACACAACAAATGTAAACTATAGGACAGTCCCATTATGTGCAGTAATATATGCAGAGATGACACTCGTGTCTCGTGACACTCCATCAGGACAGCTCACAGTTTGTCCCCTGCAGGCTGCTGGATCGTGCTTTATATGAAAAAACATGTCCGTTTGAATAAATACCATCAACGGGCAAGAAGTAGCTCCTGTTTGACGTTTCCGTTTTTTGAAGCTTAGAGAGCTTACAGCCACATATGGGGCAGGGACACACTCTGATACACACTAATAAACACACTCTGCCCCACTGCTCTCCCATGTAAACACTCACACACATCCGCAGACTGACACACTGAATCATCACGAGACTTATATAGGTCATTTAAATGTGGTCAGCCTGCAGCGGCAGTGAGGCATACAGAGCACGGGTATTTTTCTTGCGTTGCTGTGTGTTAGCGCCCGCGCGCTGGATGAGAGTCAGCAGGCTGCCGGTTTAGAAGGCCGGCACGCGAGGTCCTCCGGGTATTCCAGGATGCACGCGACTTTATTAATCTTAAGCAGGAGTAGGGGATTGTTTGTGTGTTTGTGTGTTCTCTACCTTTAAGTTTTTAAGCCATAATAAGTGAGGGTACTAAACAGAATTAGGTCAAACTGAGTACACATTTAGGCCAGATTAAGGCTGGGTCTCTGATTTTGGGTTATTTAGTTTTAAGGTAAGCATTAATTGCTGTGAAACCTGAGCAATACGGATCAATTTCAGTCAAAGACAGGAAGAAAGCAAAGAGAAAAAAAGAAGAAATTACCCCAAAATCTGCATGAAAATAGTAAAAAGAACAAAAACATTTGTAGGAAAAAATAAAATAAACAAGGAAAGCAAAAGAAAGATTTTAATAATACAAAGTTTTTCCGTAGCTTTTTTTTATTTTGCCCCTCGACATTTTTCCCTTGCATTTTTTTAAAATAATTTTCTTAATCTACTAATTTCTTGCATATGTGGAACATTTCTTACAGAGTTGCTCATTACCTTTTTCCCAAGTTTTTGAAAAAACGCACTAATTTGCTCAAAGTTCAATCAAAAGTTTAAATACTTATAAAAGGCGTCTAAAAGCATAGAAGCAGAGAAGTGATGTCGCTCCAGTTTAACCCTGCAGTGGTGAGGGTTGGCGCAGGGGTTGGGAAAAGGAAAGTGAGTGTGCAGGGTAGAGCTTTAATGCATGTGGCATGTCAGCCTGTCTGTATAAACATGTGTGCAGGCTTCACATGTCTATATATACTTACCTCGTGGCTCGTGTTTGCTTGACTCCCTCTGTGTGTTTATGTTTATGTACACGTGAGTGTGTATACGTGTCTCCCGAGCCATGAATTCCCGCCACTGGCTTACATCTCTTTAATCTCTCTGAAATATCCTGGATAAATGCACTTAGCATGTTTTCTGCAGGAGACATTAATCAGGGATCAACCTGATACTTATCAAAAGTGGTGGAATTAATTTTGTGTTGATGTTCTGGGAGTGTAACAGCTGTGTAGCATGGGGAGCTTTAGTGGCTTAAATATGGTCTGGTGAATTTACAGAATCAGAAAAATTCACCATATTTATTTACAACCCTAAATCCAAAAATGTGTAATGCCTAAATAAAAACAGAAAACAATGATGTGCAAATCCTTTCTGACTTATATTCAGTTGAAAAAAGAACACTGACAAGATGTTTAATGTTCAATCATAATTAACTTTACTTTGTTAAAATAAATATACACTCAATCTGAATTTGATGTCTGCAGCAGGTCCAAAAAAGGTTGGGACATTTGCATGTTTAGCACTGTGTTACATCACGTTATCTTTTAACACTCAGTAAGTGCTTGGGAATTGAGAATGCTAATTGTTGAAGTTTAGAAAGTGAAATTCTTTCCCGTTCCTCCTAAATGTGTGACTTCAAATGCTAAACAATCTGCTGTCTCCTTTGCTGTATTTTTCACATCATAATGTGCCACAAATTTTTTAATATGAGACAGTTCTTTACTGCGGACAGGTCAGTCTAGTAGCTATGAAGCCACACTGTTGGAACACGTGCAGAATGTGTCTCATTGTCTTGTTGGAAGAAGCAGGGATGTCCCTGAAAAAAAAACCCTCTGGATGGCAGCATTTGTTGCTCCAAAACCTGTGTATACCTTAAGAGCCTGCACAGGTGTGTGAGTTAGCCATTCCATAGCGTAACAAAAAAGAAACCAAAAACAACTTAAAAGCTGGACTCGTCAGACCACAGCACACTTTGTGTCAGTCCATCTCACACTAAAGCCTCCTGCAGACTTTGAGATATTTGCAAAAAGTTAAGGGCAGCTACACTCTGCAACATGGATCCAATAAACCTTTGTAAGACATCAAGTTTGATTTATGCAGACTGTGTGATGACATAACCTACTGAATTGCAGGCTACAACTTACGTCCATCTACACCGCTGTAATGGTGAGAGCAAAATGTAAACAAACAAATCCAGCCCTTGCTATAGTGGCATTTATGTCAAAAAATACTGAAGAAGAGGATGAGGAGGAGAATGTGGATGTGGTTGAGGATGGGAAAGAGGCCAATTTGGCACACTAGCTTTGCAATGAGACCTCGGAATAAGTATTAACATCTACTAGCATTTAGCATAGCACATTTAGCAGAGTCACACTGATCATTGGATCATTTCATGCTGCATTTCTGTTGGTTGGTTAGTAGACGTAGGTTCCCACAGCAGTCACAGTACGATGGTCATCCCACATTTCTGACACTGTCAGCATTTTAGCCCAGGCTGTCTTTGATCGCATGACGGCTGAACCTCTCTCAGCGTGCAACGTAGGACCACCGTTTAGATCCATGGCCAAAGATGTCGCCAGGTTTCTTTCAAGATGGCCATCTCTCATCTGAGACGTCACACAGTATATTCTGGGTTTAACATACTCAGAGAAGTGGGCCATGTTTCTGGATGTTGTTATCTGGCTTTCACTTTGGATGGTAGAGTCTGAACTTTGTACAGTAGATGCAGTAAACTATGTTTACTGACAATGGTTTTCCAAAGTGTTCCTGAGCCCATGAAGTGATATCCTTATATAATCAAGTCAGTTTGATCAAAAGTCACAGACATTCAATACTGGTTTTCAGCCTGCCCCTCATGTGTCGACATGTCTTTGGATTCAAGTTGCTCATAGCCTTTTTCCCCTTGCTTTTTGCTTGGTGTTCAAATATTTTGTGTATAAGGCATCTAAAAGCAGCACAAGGAAGGCGATGTTGCTGCAGGTTTTAAAATGTAAAGATATGCTTCCTGACCTGACTGTTCATGTGCATCACCTCCGTCTTACTTCCTTAATCCTTCAGGAGCATAAGCTTCACCTCCTGTCAAACACTGTGTGCAGTTATACAGCATTTATGCAGTTATGCAGTATTTAACATTAGTAAAATTCTGTTTGATGAACGGCATCATTTATTTGTATGGACCTGCTTGCACCAATAACAGGATGGCTGATGAATACACATGAGGAGCACACATCCAGTATTACCTTTTTAAACAACACAACTGAGAGCTATGTTTCTGCTGAACAAACAGATGAGTCAGCGTTTATGTTTCCAGCCAAGTCATTGTCAAGTCACATCAGAGTCAGTGAGGAAGTGGAGCAGAGAGTGTGTGAACAGGCAGCAGAGCGTCTCCACACAGATCAGTATTCATGGCTGCAGACAAACGCCAAGTGCTGGTGTGTGTGTGTGTGTGTGTGTGTGTGTGTGTGTGTGTGTCATGAGAGAGACTGTGAATGTTAGGTGTGAGATGCATTTACTGTGACACACTTACAGTCTGAATAATAGATATAATATAGTAATTTCTTAAAGACATTCTGTAAAACTGTGAAGAGTTTCCACTGAAACTTGCTCCAGATCTAAGTCTGACAGCTGCTTGCACAGCTGGGACCAGGTGTTCAAGTCAAAGACAAAGTCAACTTTAATGTCAATTCTGCCATATGTAGAGGACATGATTAACCCTTTGAGCAAATTGGTTGGATTTGTTTCAAAAACATGGGGAGAAGGCAATGAGTAATTTAAGCACACATGGTCCAAAAAGAGCAAGAAATCAGTAAAAGTTACAAGAAAATTACCTGAAAATTAAGCAAAAAAAATGTTTATATGTAAAGAAACCAAACCAATTTGCTCAGGTTCTGAATAAAGCACAAGAAAACCGACGTGGAACCCTGTTTTAAAGGGTTAGTATTGTTATAAAGCAGTTCCTCCACATGTTGTTGCAATGGCAACAATTAATGCAAATTCAACCAATCCCTGTGAATTCTTTGTGACCTTGCAATTTTGTTAAATGACTGAAACTTCTCTGCAACTTTGACACACTTCATCGCACAGCTGCGCACAGCGTATTGATCTGCTCAGCCTCTCTGCCTCTCTCTCTCTCTGTTTATCATGAGACTGCTGTTTCGCCTGGGCAGTCAAACACACTGAGAGAGATGACTGTTGACATCACATGGCTAACATTACCCAGCATTATTAACTGGTTTATTAACTGAGTCGAGCCATTTTGTTGTATAGCAGCACTGGAACGCAACCACGCGAGCCCCCCAGTTTATCATTTCAGACACAAAACCAAATTAAACAGACCACTTCAAAATACTGGACACAGATTATTGAATTGCAGAACTGTTGGAGCTTTTTAACTTTCCAAACTATACTACTATAAGTGTCACAGTAAAGTAACTCACTGTGAAAGTAATGCAACTAGTACCTAGTAATTGATTGTAAATTTACAGTCAAACATTTTACAGTATATCCATATCACCATTTCATTTTTACAGAAATTTACTTGCAGCTACTTCCTGTAAAATCCTGGAAATATTCAGAGCGTCTTAGAAGATATACCACATCTTTGTAATAGTTCACCACTATATTTTAAAATACTGCAGATGAACCCAATATTACCTGTTTTGACTGATTCTAAATAAAAGCTATTATATAACAAAACCACATGGGACTTTTATTGTGAAGAGTTTAAAGGAGTTGAAACATCCGGTGTTTTACAGCTGACTAACTCAAGGCAAACACACCCTAAAATGCTCAGTGTTTGTTATTTATTTTAAAGCTGTAACTTTGCATTCTATTTTTTCTGTTTAGTAGCATTCAAGCTCATCACGAAAAGAGAGTTGAGTTTGTTTTTTTGTCACAAGAGACTTTCAGTGTGAAGTTAAGTCAAATTGGCTTGATTTCTTTCAAAAACATGGAAAGAAGGAAATGAGCAACAAAAGAAGACATGACCCCCAAGAAACTGAAAATTAGTCATAAAAAAAGAAAAACAAAGAAAAAGACTTAAAAAAAAACAAACAAAAAAACGTGAAAATGACCTAGGGAAAGTTAAAAATATAATAATTCTGTGTGAGAAAAATCATGATTCACATTTTAACAAGAATCCTGCAGCCCCAGTTGGCACGAAATGTCATCCTGATTTTGAATTTTGGTCACCCAGTGTCAAAAAGTGATTGACGAGCTCTAATACATAGCTGCTATGAGCACCAGATAAAAAACAACAAGTGTTGACAGGTCCAGTATGTGTTTTGACCATTAAAGCACTGGAGGCGCTGCACTGGTTACACAACAAAACACTTGTGAGCCCATGTGACTCCTGTTTATGAGCCCTGTTTTTTCTCGAAAGAACAAGTGTGAACTTGACTTAACCAAATATGGAAATGTAACAAAAAGGAAACATGCTCATCAAAGAATTACAATAAATCTGCTGTGGAGCTGGGAGCCATGAGTTCACCAAAGAGGAGATTCAGTTTTAGGGTGGAATGTTGCTTGAGAAAATAGATGTCCACACACACACACTCTATTCTCCACTGTGATCGATTAAAACAAGATGCAACCCGAAGTGTTTGTTGTAATCACAGATGCTTGTGAGAATCAGATCCCGTACCAGAGCAGCAGCGGCTCGACAGTTTTCTGGCTTCAAGATGAATGACTGTGTGTATTCTTCCTCTTCCAACCACACAGCAGGTGTGTGTGTTTACATACTAAAATTCTAGAAATGTCCTAAAATCCAAGAAAAGTGTCAAAAACCTTAACGTCCTAAAATCATAGAAATATCCTAAAATTCGAGAAACATCCGATAGTCCTAGGAACATCTGAGAAATGTCCTAAAATCAGGGAAACATCCTAAAACCACAGAAATGTCCTAAATTCCCAGAAATGTCCTAAAACCCAAGAAACGTGTCAAAATCCTAGGAATGTCCTAAAATACAAGAGATGTGGTAAAATCCTTGAAATGTCCTAAAATCCTAGAAATGTGTATGGGGCTGGTGCGACTGGCCCCTGGCCTCCTGTCATTTTGCAAACGTGGCCCCCAAGCAAAGTGAGTTGAGTAGCCCTGACTCAGTTAGACAACCTGATATGGGAAACAACTGATAAAAAGAGAACAATATAAAGGCATATCAGTATCAATAAACATGTGCAGAATATCTATGCTGGCAAATGAGATCTGAGCACACATACTTGTGCACGGAATATCTCACAGAATATCATGTTGCCGTAGACAGCAGACACTAGTGCGCATGTGCCATCAGGCACTTCCTCCTGTCCTTGCTCAGATACAAAGACGACAGCCAATCACAAAAGACAGTAAGCTAACCTAACCAATTATTTAGGGATATTACAGTGACTGGGTCCGCCCACTTACACTTTGATTTGATTTCTTTATCTTAAATGTGTAAAAAAAAAAAAAAAGAAAATAGAGAAATGATTATACAAACAAGCAGATGGACGAAAAAGTAAAATATTTACAGACAATGAAAAACATAAAGCATGTTCAAACACATGGTGACTTGGTTTACATATTCAAAAAGTAGTGAGAAGAAGTACAAACTTAATTAATCCCACCCCTTCTCCATAATTCCTTCTTTTTTTATTCTAACCTATACTATAATTAATGAAACATATATGCATACACCCACATACCCAATATCAAATATCTACAATTTTACATTATTATTTACAGAAAAAGGAGGAAGATGAACTTGGAAAATAAATACTAAGCAGCCAAATAAATAAAGAGTAACATGTAGAACGTAGCAGCTCACAGCTACTGACCGTCACTATTTCTAATTCAAAGGAAATCCATCAATCACCTGGGTCTCATTCTTTTTTTAATATATGGAATCACGGTGAAGAAAATCATCACTGACCCTCCTCTTTCAGCTCAGATCCTCTAACTTTTCTTTGCCTTTCTCTGCTAAGGGGTGGATATCCTGAAGCTGGTGGCGGCCCAGGTGGGCACCCAGTGGATAGACATCTATCAGTCACTGGCCAACGCAACCGAGAGGGAGGTGGCCGCCTTCTCCAACGGCTACTCGTCAGATCATGAGCGGGCGTACGCCGCGCTGCAGCACTGGACCATCCGGGACAGTGACGCCAACCTGGCCAAGCTGATCAACGGCCTGCACCGCCAGCGGCGCATCGACGTGGTGGAGAAGATCCGCTGTGTCATGGAGGACAACCCACAGGTAGGTTGCATGGATGTGTGGGCGAGACACTGATTTGTCCCTGATTTAAGCTTATTCAGAGGTATAGCAGAGTAATATCTTTGACCTCTCATGCATTCACATCTTGTCCGTCATCTGTCCACATCAGTGACACACACTGTCTCTGTGTGCTCAGTGTTGTGTCCCTCTGTCTCTGTGACCTGTGTCGTGTCCCTCGGTCTCTGTGCTCTGTGCTGTGTCCCTCTGTCTCTGTGCTCTGTGCTGTGTCCCTCTGTGTGCTCTGTGTTGTGTCCCTCTGTCTCTGTGCCCTGTGTCGTGTCCCTCTGTCTCTGTGCTCTGTGCTGTGTCCCTCTGTCTCTGTGCTCTGTGCTGTGTCCCTCTGTGTGCTCAGTGTTGTGTCCCTCTGTCTCTGTGCTCTGTGCTGTGTCCCTCTGTCTCTTCGGTGTTGTGTCCCTCTGTGTGTCTTGTGTCCCTCTGTCTCTGTGCTCTGTGTGTCCCTCTGTCTCTGTGCCTCCCTCTGTGTGTTGTGTCCCTCTGTCTCTGTGCTCTGTGCCCTGTCCCTCTGTCTCTGTGCTGTGTCCCTCTGTCTCTGTGCCCTGTGTCATGTCCCTCTGTCTCTGTGCTCTGTGTCGTGTCCCTCTGTCTCTGTGCTGTCTCCCTCTGTCTATGTGCTCTGTGTTGTGTCCCTCTGTCTCTGTGCTCTGTGCCGTGTGTGTCCCTCTCTCTCTGTGCTCTGTGTCGTGTCCCTCTGTCTCTGTGCTCTGTGCCGTGTCCCTCTGTCTCTGTGCTGTGTCCCTCTGTCTCTGTGCCCTGTGTCCCTCTGTCTCTGTGCTCTGTGTCGTGTCCCTCTGTCTCTGTGCTCTGTGGTCCCTCTGTCTCTGTCCCTCTGTCTCTGTGCTGTGTCCCTCTGTCTCTGTGCCCTGTGTCGTGTCCCTCTGTCTCTGTGCTCTGTGTCGTGTCCCTCTGTCTCTGTGCTCTGTGTCGTGTCCCTCTGTCTCTGTGCTCTGTGTCGTGTCCCTCTGTCTCTGTGCCCTGTGTCGTGTCCCTCTGTCTCTGTGCTCTGTGCTGTGTCCCTCTGTGTGCTCTGTGTTGTGTCCCTCTGTCTCTGTGCCCTGTGTCGTGTCCCTCTGTCTCTGTGCTCTGTGCTGTGTCCCTCTGTCTCTGTGCTCTGTGCTGTGTCCCTCTGTGTGCTCAGTGTTGTGTCCCTCTGTCTCTGTGCTCTGTGCTGTGTCCCTCTGTGTGCTCTGTGTTGTGTCCCTCTGTCTCTGTGCCCTGTGTTGTGTCCCTCTGTCTCTGTGCCCTGTGTCGTGTCCCTCTGTCTCTGTGCTCTGTGCTCCCTCTGTAGGTGCCCTCTCTGTCTCTGTGCTCTGTGCTCCCCTCTGTCTCTGTGCTCTGTGTGTCCCTCTGTGTGCTCTGTGTTGTGTCCCTCTGTCTCTGTGCCCTGTGTTGTGTCCCTCTGTCTCTGTGCCCTGTGTCGTGTCCCTCTGTCTCTGTGCTGTCTCCCTCTGTCTATGTGCTCAGTGTTGTGTCCCTCTGTCTCTGTGCTGTGCTCTGTGCCGTGTCCCTCTGTCTCTGTGCTGTGTCCCTCTGTCTCTGTGCCCTGTGTCGTGTCCCTCTGTCTCTGTGCTCTGTGTCGTGTCCCTCTGTCTCTGTGCTCTGTGTCGTGTCCCTCTGTCTCTGTGCTGTGTCCCTCTGTCTCTGTGCCCTGTGTGCGGGTGTCCCTCTGTCTCTGTGCTCTGTAGGTGTCTATGTGTCGTGTCCCTCTGTCTCTGTGCCCCTCTGTGTGTGTTGTGTCCCTCTGTCTCTGTGCCGTCCCTCTGTCTCTGTGTGCTCCCTCTGTCTCTGTGTGTCCCTCTGTCTCCCAGTGTTTGTGTCCTGTGTCCCTCTGTGTGCTCTGTGGTGTCCCTCTGTCTCTGTGCAGTGCCATGTCCCTCTGTCTCTGTGCTCTGTGTCCGTGCTCTGTCTCTGTGCTCTGTGTGTGCTGTGTGAGTGTCCCTCTGTCTCTGTGCTCTGCTGTGCGTGTCCCTCTGTCTCTGTGCCCTGTGTCTCTGTCCCCCTCTGTCTGTGCCCTCTGTGCTCTGTGCTGTGCCATTGTCCCTCTGTCTCTGTGTGTGTCCCTCTGTCTCCTGTGCCCTCTGTGTCTGTGTGTGTGCTCTGTGTGGGCTCTCTGTCTCTGTGTGCCCTGTGCTGTGTCCCTCTGTCTCTGTGCCCTGTGCTGTGGCTCTCTGTCTCTGTGCTGTGTGTGTCCCTCTGTCCTAATGTGTCTCTGTCTCTGTGCTCTGTGTCCCTCTGTCTCTGTGCCTGTGTGTGTCCCTCTGTCTCTGTGCTCTGTCCCTCGTGTTCTGTGTAGTGTGTCCCTCTGTCTCTGTGCCCTGTGTGCGTGTCCCTCTGTCTCTGTGCTCTGTGTGTGTCCCACTCTGAGCTGCTCTGTGCCGTGTCCCTCTGTGTGCTCCTGTCCCTCTGTCTCTGTGCCCTGTGTGTGTGTCCCTCTGTCTCTGTGCTCTGTGTGTGTCCCTCTGTCTCTGTGCTCTGTGTGTGTGTCCCTCTGTCTCTGTGTCTGTCATTGTCCCTCTGTCTCTGTGCTGTCTCCCTCTGTCTCTGTGCTGTCTCCCTCTGTCTATGTGCTCTGTGTTGTGTCCCTCTGTCTCTGTGCTCTGTGCCGTGTCCCTCTGTCTCTGTGTCATGTCCCTCTGTCTCTGTGTTCTGTGTCGTGTCCCTCTGTCTCTGTGCCCTGTGTCGTGTCCCTCTGTCTCTGTGCTCTGTGTCGTGTCCCTCTGTCTCTGTGCTCTGTGCCCGTGTCCCTCTGTCTCTCTGTGCTCTCTGTGTCCCTCTGTCTCTGTGCCCTGTGTCGTGTCCCCTCTGTCTCTGTTTGTTCTGTGTCCCTCTGTCTCAGGCCCCTGTGTCGTGTCCCTCTGTCTCTGTGCTCCTGTGTGGGTGTCCCTCTGTCTCTGTGCTCTGTGTGTCCCTCTGTCTCTGTGCTGTGTGTCGTGTCCCTCTGTCTCTGTGCTGTGTGTCGTGTCCCTCTGTGTCTGTGCCCTGTGTGTGTCCCTCTGTCTCTGTGCTCTGTGCTGTGTCCCTCTGTCTCTGTGCTCTGTGTGTGTCCCTCTGTCTCTGTGCTCTGTGTCCCTCTGTCTCTGTGCTCTGTGCTGTGTCCCTCTGTCTCTGTGCTCTGTGTGTGTCCCTCTGTCCTGTGCTGTGTGTCTCCCCAGTGTCCCTCTGTCTCTGTGCCCTGTGTCGTGTCCCTCTGTCTCTGTGCTGTCTCCCTCTGTCTATGTGCTCAGTGTTGTGTCCCTCTGTCTCTGTGCTCTGTGCCGTGTCCCTCTGTCTCTGTGCCCTGTGTCGTGTCCCTCTGTCTCTGTGCTCTGTGTCGTGTCCCTCTGTCTCTGTGCTCTGTGCCGTGTCCCTCTGTCTCTGTGCTCTGTGTCTTGTCCCTCTTTCTCTGAGCTCTGTGTCATTGTCCTCTGTCTCTGTGTCGTGTCCCTCTGTCTCTGTGCCCTGTGTCGTGTCCCTCTGTCTCTGTGCTCTGTGTCGTGTCCCTCTGTCTCTGTGCTGTGTCCCTCTGTCTCTGTGCTCTGTGTCGTGTCCCTCTGTCTCTGTGCTCTGTGTCGTGTCCCTCTGTCTCTGTGCTCTGTGCTGTGTCCCTCTGTCTCTGTGCTCTGTGTCGTGTCCCTCTGTCTCTGTGCTCTGTGTCGTGTGCCTCTGTCTCTGTGTGTGTCTCTGTCTCTGTGCTGTGTCCCTCTGTCTCTGTGCTCCCTCTGTGTGCTCTGTGTCCCTCTGTCTCTGTTCTGTCTCTGTGCTCTGTCCCTCTTCCTCTGTGCTCTGTGCCGTGTCCCTCTGTCTCTGTGCTCTGTGTCGTGTCCCTCTGTCTCTGTGCTCTGTGTCGTGTCCCTCTGTCTCTGTGCTCTGTGTCGTGTCCCTCTGTCTCTGTGCTGTGTCCCTCTGTCTCTGTGCTCTGTGTCGTGTCCCTCTGTCTCTGTGCTCTGTGTCGTGTCCCTCTGTCTCTGTGCTGTGTCCCTCTGTCTCTGTGCTCTGTGTCGTGTCCCTCTGTCTCTGTGCTCTGTGCTGTGTCCCTCTGTCTCTGTGCTCTGTGTCGTGTCCCTCTGTCTCTGTGCTCTGTGTTGTGTCCCTCTGTCTCTGTGCTCTGTGCTGTGTCCCTCTGTCTCTGTGCTCTGTGTCGTGTCCCTCTGTCTCTGTGCTCTGTGTCGTGTCCCTCTGTCTCTGTGCTCTGTGTCGTGTCCCTCTGTCTCTGTGCTCTGTGTCGTGTCCCTCTGTCTCTGTGCCCTGTGTCGTGTCCCTCTGTCTCTGTGCTCTGTGTCGTGTCCCTCTGTCTCTGTGCTCTGTGTCGTGTCCCTCTGTCTCTGTGCTGTGATTACACTCACTTGCAGCCTCTCTCTGCACATCACAGTATGTGAGTCAGTGAGGGACTTTTTTTTTGTTCACTTCGACCCAAAAATGAACTAATTACATTTTCATGGTCATAGGTTGAAGGTCACTGTGACATTGTCTGTCTCATTCTTGTTCTTATTCCCAATGTCTCAAGAACACCTTGAGGAAATTCTATTTATTTATTTTCTGTCAAATTTGGCACAAAAGTTCAGTTGCACCCATGGATGAACTGATTAGATCGTGGTGGTCAAAGGTCAAGATCACTGTGACCTTGCATTAGTCTCATTCTTGTGAACACACTAGGGCTACACCTAACGATTATTTTTTTTACCGATCAATCTATCAATTATTTTTTCGATTAATTGATTAATATATCTTTTTTTTTAATGCTCTAACTATTATTTTGTTATTACTCGATTAATATAACAACAAATTTACTAAAACTAACATTTTAAAAATTGTCATACACTGCAGGGCATTATTCCCCAACAAAAAATAGTAGAGTCTTGACTGGTAATCTGTGTTTTACAGTCTGATATAAAGTCTCTCCAAAATAAATTGAATGCAAGAGCTTGTTCCACTCAAGTAAAAGGAATGTAGTGCAATCTACATTTAGCAATCAAACAGCAAAATAAATAAAACAATGTAAAATTCAAGTCACTTTTAGGAAGAGTAAGAAAACTCTTTGTTACAGTAACAAACCTCAAATCTAGCAGTCCAACAAAACATCTTACAGTAAAATTAGTGCAATTTGAATAACACTATAACTTTTCTCTAACATATATAATTTTAAGGCCCTGAGATAGTCTGGCGTCCTGTCCAGGGTGACCCCGCCTTCTGCCTGATGACAGCTGGGATTGGCTCCAGCCCCCCTGCGACCCTTACGAGGACAAGTGGTTACGGAAAATGACTGAATGAATGGAAAATAATTTTAACTAGTCCATTCTTTCTGCATCAAAATAGTCCAGCCTTAACTGGGCCTTAAGGCATACTGCAGCCTGCTGACATGAGTGCTGTATTTTCATATTTATAAGCATGTATTCCACTAATTTCTGAAGTTATACAAGCTTCTGCACAGCTGACAACCCCATCCTGTAAATGTTTCAAAATAAAATGCATTGTATCAGCAACTGATGGCATTCTGTCCACAGAGACACAGACAGATAGCTTTTGTTTTGAAAAGGAAGGAAGGAAGTTGAGGTAAAACAAACATCTTTGAGACTTTAAACTGCAGTATAAAGTGGTATAGAGTCAATAAACGCGAACGTCACGTGTAAAAAATGGTGAACCACTGTTTCTCTAGATGTGCTGCAGCTGACTCGCAGCTCAGACGCACCTGACGGACCGGCAGTGTGCACGCTCTAACTTGATACACGAGCGCCGAAGCAAAAAACAACAAGCTCGGCGCTGCTCACACTCTCATTCATGGATCTATTGCTCTCATTACACGCGCTGTGTGAAATGGTGCGACACGTCGTCCCAGCCCTGTCTCACGAATCCCTTTTGTGATTTTCCTCCACTTCGGTACAAACCTTTTGGAATCAACAATGAAGTGATTAGATTTTCATGGTCATAGTTCAAAGGTCAAGTTCACTGAGACCTCATCCATCTCATTCTCGTGTACACAATATCTTAAAAAAACCTCTTCAGGGAATTACTTCAGATTTGGTACAAATGTCCTCTTGGACTCAAGAATGAACTGATCAGAATTTGGTGATCTAAGGTCAAAGATCAATGTCAATGTGACCGTAAAAAACATGTTTTTGGCCATAACTCAAGAATTCTTGCGCTAATTATGACAAAACGTCAAACAAAACTAAAACGATAAAGTGATGAAGTAGTGACGTGCCATATTCAGAAGGTCAAAAGTCAGCTTTACTGTGACATCATGATAGTATGTAAAAACACTTTCTGTCCATTAGCCAACTGCATAACCCAGGGACAGAAGGGGAGACAATTTGGTCACTGAACTGGTGACACTGATCTGTGAAACGTGCTGATTGTGGAGATCTTCTGTGCTGCCGGGGGGAAGATGTGTGTGAAGCGTCCATGTTTGTATGTGTATACTGAAAGAAATGAAAACAAACTGACTAGTGCACAGCGGCAAACGACCACGTCAGTCTTGTGCAGATGTGTTGACAGGCTGCAGCAAGGTGCATGCATGTAGCAGGGTGACTGCTACTGAGCACACAGCTTATAAATGTCTGTCTTCACTTATAGGCGTCTCACTGTCATCTTGTCATTACACACACAAACAGAAAGCCATAAACACAGAGGACACACAGACTCCTCCCTCGCCATTTCCTTTCCTCCCTCTTCCTCCCAGTGATTGCTATCAGATGAGTGCCCTTGACTGCTCTGTGTGAGGTCAGAGCTGCAGCCCTGTTCTGGTTTCACAGACACACCGGCCGTCTCAGTGTCTCGGTTCTTTATTCAACCATTTGTAATTTGGTCTTTCATCGCAGCTTAATAATCAGCAGATCATGTTAGTTTTTGGTTCTCCTCACTGGGCTGATGGTGGAGGAGATAGCAGGTAATAAAAGTGTTTGGTGAAGGAGAGGCGAGAGGAGAGTATGGGGAGTTTAGTGTGATAAAGGGACCACAGAGAGCGGGAGCAGTTCGGCCGAAACTTGACTGGCCCACACAGAGTCCAGACCCCAGACCCATCCAACAGCTTTAGAGTGAACTGGATCACTGACTGAAAATTATTACTCTGTCAGCACCCAATGAAAGCTGGACTTTGTGGGTGATGACTGACAGCCATCAGTGATGGACAATGTCCTCATCATTACAGTGCTAATGAACAGGTTCATTATGGCTGGGCAATCTCTGAACTGTAAAATGAGACTGTATATCATGTTAGATTTTGGGGTTCATAATATTATAAATGTTGTCTTTTCCTGGTGTTAAAGGCAGCACGAGACGGTTTTTCTGTTCTAGCATTTTTCTTTACTCACTGAGTCAGTATATCCACATCACTGATGATTTTTTATCAAAAATCTCATTGTCTAAATATTTTTGTGAAAGCACCAAAAGTTAACCCCACAATCCTGATACAGAATCCATATTAAGGTATTTGATTTAAAGTAGCTTGAAAATGATTTTCTTTGAATCATCCAGCCCCAACATGCATCATCATTAACAAACAGCTCCACGAAGGGAAAGCATTCATTTAACATTGTGTCGCCCAATAAGTTCTATGTGACATACACAATTTTGGACTTCTTATTTATAAAAGAAAATGGTTTATATCATGTTTTCTATTTAGAATGGAAAACTATGAAGCGCAATATTTCAAAACCGCTCAAAATGCAGATAGAAACTAATATGCTTAATGAATGACCATCAAATACAGACAACAGTAGCGTCTATGTGCCAGTTCTTGGTACCATCCCTGTTTTTAGATCCAAGGCACATCTCTGAAACCAGATTTTAGGCTACAGTATGTTTTTTTATGCATTTTATATACAATTATTTAACAATATAGAAGTATCAAAAGTACCTGCAAAAAGCAAAGAGTTTTTATAGCTGCCCTGACTGTGGAGGGAAGCTTCAGTCCAGGCAGAACAGTGAGAGCACGGCTGAAGACAAGAGGTCAGGGGAGCTAAAGTAAAGACTTGAGTGGAGCTTTGAAAAGTTGAGGCTCAGTGGATGTTCTGTATGTTCTCCCTCATTTCACAGCAGGTCAATGTGACTCACTTCCAGGAGCATGTCGGTAAATCTCTTACATAACAGCGGTATATGACATTTAATGTCTGAACGCAGCACAGAAAAAAAGCATTGACTGAATGGATGGTATACCCATCAGAGCACCTGAGTGTCAGCTGTCTGAGGGGTGTTTCTATTTTTTGCTCTGCTGTAGCATGAGCGAGGAAACCAGACTGCAGAGTGATGGATGGGATTCTCCTGCTCTTCACTCTTGTCCTCACGATGAGCCATCTGCTGTGCAAAGCTGAGTCAGATCCCAAATATGACCTTTACCTGTGTCCTAAATGTAAACCCAGTCCCAACATGATTTGTAGCATGTGTAGTGTTTGTGATGAGTCTAAGTTTTATTTTGACCTTATAAAGCAGTGATACTCAGCTTAGGGCCCGCGGGCCAAATCTGGCCCCGACAAGGTGCCAGATGGCCTCCCTACTATTTTCGAATTCACAGTTTAATTGTTTACTTTTGCATACATAAGGTGCCAGAGTGCATAAAACAGCATCAAAATAAAGCTTGTTTATCAAAAAAAGTGCCATTGGAGGATCCAACCCCACCCCCAACAGAGGTCCTAGTCAAGCCCCTACGGTCCTGAAATCCTAGAAATGTCCCGAAAGATGTCCTAAAATTCTTAAATTGTCCTAAATCCTAAAAATGCACCAAAATACTTGAAACGTCATATCTTAGAAATGTTCTAAAATCCTAGAAATGTAAAAAAAAACCAAACAATCAAATCCCCAAAATGTATGAAAATGCTAGAAATTTCCTAAAATCCTGGAAATATCCCTAAATCATAGAAATGTCCTAAAATCCTCCAAACATCTGTAAATCCTTGAAATATACTGAAATGCTAGAAATGTCCAAAAATCCTGTTTGGATGTTTTAGAAACCTACAAAGGTCCTTAAGGCCTCGAAAAGTACAAAAAATAAAAATGAAAAAGTACTAAATTCATGGACATTTCCTGAAATCCTAGAAACATTTTCAAATTCTTAAAATGAAATCATGGAAACATGCTAAATTCCTATAATGTCCTTAGATCCTAGAAAACATATATGGGGCCGCCATCTCTGGCCCCTGGCCTCTTGTCATTTTCAAAAGTGGCCCCCAAGCAAAGCCAGTTGAGTATCGCTGTTGTAAATCAACAAAAGACATTCTGAATAACTGACAGGAACTAAAATTTCTGTGAAGTAGTAAAAAAAAAAAAAAGCCTTTTTCATCCATCAAATAGGGCTAGATGATATGGAGAAAATCAAAGATCACAATACTTTTAACTAAATACCTCAATGTCAGTACTGCAATGACACTGGTTAACTTACAACATATTTAAACAATGAGATTTTTGATAAATAATCATCATCGATATAATGACTCAGTGGGTAAAGGCAAATAATAGAACAGCTATAACAGTCCGGTAAGCTCAGAAACTGACACTGCTTTACTGTAATGCAGCCTTTAACACCAGCAGAAGACAACACTTACTGTGATATAATGTATACAATCTAAGATGATAACTTGTCTTATATCACAATATTGATATGATTTTGATATATTCTTTGATATACTCCCTAGGATCAAATGCTGCTGTGCTCGCTTCCTCCTCTGGCCCGGGCTTCAGTGTGTAAAAATAAGTGATTAAAGAGCCGCTGTTTCCTTTCGATAAGGCTCCTGAGTGAGGCTGATGGCTGCATCATGTTAGAGGCTGCACAGATGGAGCTGCTGTCCTCTGGGAGGAGTGAAAAGCAAAGAAGAATTTTTGCTGTTCAGTCTTTTCTGTTTATCAACACAAAGCACAGTCAAATTTGTCCATGCAACTCCCAAAGCACTCAGAAAAAGACTCAAAAGGGCAAAAAATAATCGACCTTCACAAAACAGCAACAAATCCTATTTGCTGATGGTGTGATGGGTCAAAGCTGCCTTCATGATCCTTCTCAGTGCTAACATTTCAATTTGTCAGCCAAGTCATGTGGAATGGATGACTATGTGAATGTAGAAAATGCTTAAATGATGATTTTTAGATGTTAGATTTTTGATGATTTGAGGGCCCGTATCTTTTATGGTTGAAAGGGGCCTAATATTGCTCTAAAACACAATAAACTAAAGTTGCTGCTGCAGTCTGTTGATGTGATTGTTGTAAAGTATCAATGACTCAACGATTGTTTGGCCAAGTGCTGAGAATTCTGGCTCTGAAACCTCAATTTCGGAACAAACACTACCATTGGAATTTGAAGATTGCCCCTGACCAGCAGCTGAGGGCTGTCGCCTCCTGAGTAATGAGTATATATGTTTCTGTGTGAGGGGAAGCACTGAGCATGCTGGGAGTCCAATCTTTGTGGAAGCATTACAGACACTCTTTTCATTGCAGGGAAGCCTGTGCTGAGGTACTTTTCCTGTTTTGACAGATTAAAAGATAATTCTAATTTATTACAAGTTGGGTCTTGTTTTTATAACTTTCTCTGCCATTTCTAATAATGCCCGAACTGAGAATTTCTGGGATTTTAGGACGTTTCTAGGGTTTTATGATGTCAAGCAGCGCAGGAAACACAGTCAACTGCAACTAAAACAGGTATTTATTGCCCCCTTATCGGCATTGATGGAAACACAAAACCTAATTTTGCTCCTTGCCTGACGAAATGAATGACGTTGGGATACTCAACTTGGCAAAGCATGGTTAAATGCTGGTGTTTTAAAACAGTAGCAATAAATGTGTTATTCCATTAACACTTTGACACCTGAGCAAATTGGCTGATTTCTGTCAAAAATATGGGATGAAGGCAATGAGAAATGAAGGGAGGAATGACCCAAATATTAGCAAGAAATTAGTGAAAGTAAATAGTAACATTACCTGAAAATTTGTACAAAAGTAAATTAATTAAAAAAACCAAACAGTCAACTAAACTAACGAACTAACTAACTAACCTAAATGGAACGTTAAAAAAACAAGGAATATAACCGGGAAAAAGTGCTTTGAAAATGATAATATTCTGTGAGATACTTTAAAATATGTAATTATGATACATTATAATTATTACATCATTATATAATTAATTATAATACAGTTTTCTCCTATGTTTTTCCCCCAGACATTTTCCCCTAGCTTTTCTTTCCTTTCCAATTCCTTTTCTAAATCCACTAATTTCTTGTAATTTGTCGATCATTTCATACCAAGTTCCTCATTGTCAGTTTTTCCCATGTTTTAAACTGAACTGCTTTGCTAAAGGCTGAAAGGTTTCAAAATTTCTAAAAAGCGTCTAAAAGCGGCATAAGAAAAGACGTTGCTCCAGGTTTCAAAGGATTAAACACAAGTTCACATGGTGTTTTCTTCCATCAGAACTCCTGATTACTGTCTGACTATTAGGGCCTATCCAGGACTGATTCAGGGATAGTTTTTAACCTCTTGGGTCCTGTTTTGAAAATCTGGAAGGTAAGGTAAAAAGGGGAAATCACATGGCAGAGTAAAGCTTTAAAGGACATTGAAACACAATGTAGTCTTTAGTAAATGGCTTCTGGTTTTGGATAATTAGATTATTCACAGGAGACAGACACAGACAGTCATAAAACTCTTTGTCCTTTCTGCTTCTTCATCTGCTCTGTGGTGGGAGTGCATAAAAAAACTACAGGAGTCATTATCCCTCCTGCCACAATGATGCGCAATCAAGTGCAATTTCTTCCGTAATTGGGTGTTTATGACTCAGGTCCCATTAGACGCCTCTCAGTCCCCTCCATAAAGAGCCCCATAAGACCGTCCAATGAAACCACATGCAATGCTTTCTGGGGAAAAGGACAACACATTTCCCAGAAACTGCATTATTCTTTGAAAGGGGATTCACAGAGATTGTCTGAATATGTCTGAGTGTATTTGACATGAAGCATACTGTAGCGCAGCCTGGAAGCGTGCTTGTTCTCTGAAGATGTGCTTTAAATGTCAGAGATGAATTTTTGGTAAAGACTGAACGTCCCACGGCATCATAAAGTTTCTATCAGTGGGGTTGATGCTGTGCTCTGATGGTCTAGTGCAGTGATAATCAATCTGCTTTGCTCTAAGGCCACACCACATTTGCAATACGGCAAGAGGTCATGGACCAGTCACAGCAGCCCCACACATTTCTAGGATTTTAGCACTTTTTATGGTTTTCTGATGGTTAAAGGATTTTAGCACATTTCTAGAATTTTAGCATGTTTCTAGGATTTTAGGATGTTTCTAGAATTTCAGGACATGTCTAAGATTTTAACAAGTTTCTGGGATTTTAGAAAATGTCTAGGTTATTAGGACATGTCTTGGATTTCAGGACAACCAAGAATTGTTAGATGTTTTTAGGATTTTAATATGTTTCCATGGATTTACCAAGTTTCTGGGATTTTACAACATTTCGAGGATTTCAAGAGATTTCTAGGATCTTAAGATGTTTCTAGGACTTAAGCACATTTCTAAGAGTTAAGTACATTTCTAGGATTTTAGGACATCTCTTGGATTTTAGGGTGTTTCTAGGATATTAGGACATTTCTCAGGACATTTAGGATTTCTCTAATATTTTAGGATGCTGCTAGTGTATTAGAATGTTTCTAGAATTGTAGAACATGTCTAGGATTTTAGAATGTTTCTAGGATTTTAGTGCTTTTTAGGATTTTAGCACATTGCTAGAATTTTAGTACATTGCTCGGATTTTAGAATGCTCTAAGGATTTTAGCACATTTCTAGGATATTAGGATGTTTCTAGAATTGTAAAACATTCCTAGGTTGTTAGGACATGTCTTGGATTTCAGGACATTTCAAGGATTGTAGGATGTTTTTTTGGATTTTGGTACATTTCCACAGATTTTGGTACATTTCATGGATTTTACAGCATTACTATGATTGAAGACATTTGTATGATTTTTGGATGTTTCTTGGATTTTAGGGACATTTCTCAGATTTTGGCATGTTTCTAGGATTTTTGGACAATTTTAAGATTTTAGAAGGTTTTAAGGATTTTAGGACATTAGAGTCTTAAGTAGGACCTCTATCTGGGGGGTGTGGGGGATCCTCCAGTGACACTTTTTTGATAATCAAGCTCTATTTTGATGCTGTTTTATGCACTCTGACACCTTATGTATACTAAAAGGACAAAAACAATTCCTATTGTGAATCACTTGATTTTTATTGTGAATTAGAATATGGTTTGGGGGGCCACCTGGCACCCTATTGGGGGCCCAATTTGGCCTGTGGGCCTTAAGTTGAGTATCACTGCTTTAGAGTAATTACAGCTGAGTGAGATTCTTTGCTGTAACATTTTTGATCTAATTAATCAAAATATCCCCCAGTGTGTGTGTGTCCGTCCCCTGTGCCCTTCATACTGCAGCAATTTGCCAACGCTGCCAGTGAGGCTTGTTCACTCTGTGTGTGTGTGTGTGTGTGTGTGTGCGCGTGCATGCGTGTACATATGACTGCTGGGCTGTGTGCCTAGTGTGTGTGCAAGTCCTGTCCCCAGCAGGGCCTTGTGTTGTGCTGACAGGAGTAGTCAGCAACTCAGCCTGATCCCTCTCTCTCTCTCTCTCACACACACACACACCTACATACACACACACACACACACACACACAGCAGCCATGGAGCTCTCTGGAACAGCCGTACTGTTCTTCCTCACAGTGACCCCTGTGCTCCGGCTCTGTGCTCAGTAGCTCAGCTTTAAACTGTTAGAGGCTTCCAAACTGCATGTGGTTTTCGAGGCTCTCAGACAGAGTTTGCCACTGATGCTGTGATCCGGTGTATGGCCTGTTTAGAGCTGGCATCAAACATCCGACTCTGGTGGTCTGATCACAACTGGGTAGCTCTAAATCCAGGTTTAATTGCCACTGAGACGCATTCCCAATCCGAACACTCAAACCACTTGCCGAGGTGGTCTGGGATACATCTGACTGCTTTTCTACATTAATGTTAAGGGCAGCCATCAGTTAGCATAGCATGACATGTCACGTGTGATGGAAATATCTGGCCTATCACTTTTAAATTGTCACCTCGAGATCTCACATGTAGATGCAGCAGCCAGTAGCTTCAGATCCTTGCTACTTTTTTGCTATATTTTGACACCATGGCCCCTTCTGCTGAAGCACAACTTTTCCACAATGGAGACACTTATCAACGTTGGGAGAAGTTGTATAGTGTTTGGACTGAATGCAGCAGACCGCAAGAGGATCCCCACCAACGGCAATCGCCGAGCAGCCAATCAGACCAGAGGGGAGAAAAATTCTAAAAAAAAAAAATTGAAATTTTGACAGAAATATTGTCATTTTTATTGTAAATGCATATTGGCTCCAAATATGGGTTATTGGTCTCATTCAGTACTAAAAATTCGTATTGGTATCGGCCCTGAAAAAACAATATCAGTCGAACCCCTAGTGTGGATATAAGAAAAGTTACCAACTGCAGCTTTAAAGAGGTAAATGAGGTAACCAAAGAATCATTTAAGGATCTAAGAAAATGAAAAACTTCTTTT